>NC_133222.1:20466959-20795959 GCF_040436345.1 Pagrus major | reverse complement strand
TTGCCCCAAAATAGACTCGACTGGCCGCAGCATTGCTTGAAGACCTCAGTTATCTATATCACGACCTCTACAGAGTCAGCGCATTTCTGCCAGACGCATCTGCACTGACGCAGAGGGCCATACGCACCACATGTGGACAGGTTTACGACAACAGATTTCCTCCCTCATCCTCTTTACCCCATTATGTAGCACTTGGGAGACAAGCTGGTCATGCAGAATAAATTGGATGTAATTATAGAGTAGTTTACATGCACACCACACCCATGCAAGTATGTTGTTCTCTCTGCTGCTGCCTTTGTTTTTCTCTTTTTTTTTTCATTATCTTGCTCCTTGCTTCGGTTTTCATTTTAACACACCTCAGTTTGTGTTGTCAGCCTTTTCCTCTCTGTACAGATCAGTCCAGTTAAGGCCTCGGCAAAAGGGATGAGTCTAAATGTGGAGCTGGTGCCACGAATAGGATGTGGATGTAACTTAACTTCCACCATCAAACTGCCAGCAGAACGTCACAAATAGGCCTCAGACGGTCACAAATAGCTCTGTTTGCATAGTGAGCTGCCACCTTGTTATCTATGTTAAGAGGCTGTCTCTGTAGTTAATAAGCAGGGAGGCATTTTCTATGTTAAGTGAGCTGGTCTGCATAATTAGGCTGTGTCTGTCTGTCCATTAAATTTGATATCTGAGGTTAAATCTGTTGTATCACGACATCAAGGGTTTAATTTGGATGAGATTTGGAAATCCCCTCAAAAGCACTTCATAAATGTTAAGACTGGGCGACAAAATCAATCACAATACTTTTGACCAAATAGGCCCTACTTCGATAGTCGATATATAGTCTCATATTGTGATAACAACATATATCGTATTGACAATTGGTTAACTGTTTCAGTTATTTTTCAAGCAAAAATACCAAATATTAATTTAATGTATGTCTTTGGGTTTGGGCTCTTTATTCAGACAAAATAGAGTATTTGAAGACGTCACCCTGATGATTCATCGTAAATAATGATAATATTGTGACGTTTAATGCTGCAACAATTAATCAATTACTAGGCAACTATTACATTAATTGCCAACTCTTTTGATAATCGTTTTGAGTAATTTTTCTTTGATTCAACCTTCTTAAATGTGAATATTTTCTGCTTTCTTTACTTCACTATGACAGTACACTGAATATCTTTGGGACGTCATCTCGGGGTTTTTGGAAACACTGATTGATGTTTTGCACCATTTTCTGACATTTTATGTACCAAACAACTGATCGTTTAATTGAGAAAATAATCAACAGATCAATAGGGGGAAAATAAACATTTGGTGCAGCCCTAGTGAAATTGATAATGAAAATACTGTAACACCTTAAGATCATGGTCTGTGTGCCGCTACTTTAACGATACAACATCTTCACAGCTTTTGTACAATGAGGTTGTCAGACACCTTTCTGCGTCAGACAGTCTTGCACCTAAAAAGCAGGCGTGGATTAAACGGTGCTGAAGGCTGCGTATGCAAATGACCCTTACCACCTGCTGGCATCATGTGGCAGCTGTGTGAATCTGCATATTAATGAGGTGTTAGTAATTTGAATTTTGCTGCAGGTGTGAACCCTCAACGTAGGTGGTGGGTGTTGATTGGCCACCCACAGGTAAATAATGGCAAGAAAAAATAAAATAATTTATCTGACGGAGACGCAAACAGTTAAATGTGGAGCCGAGCTGACTTCCACTCGACCTCGACTGTTTACCTAACCTATTATCTGCTATCGGGCTGCCTTGAAAGCTGCAGATAGAGGCTGGCTGATGTGTCCCTCACCCACTCGTGTGCACACACACACACACACACACACACACACACACACACACACACACACACACACACATTCACACTCTCTCTCTTCACATTTTCATGGCTAGCTTTTGTGTCACTGGCCTGTGGTTGACACAGAGATGGGACTCCTATGTCAACATCGCATGGTTGAATGACACTGCAGTCCAGGACTGACTCTGTGATTTGGGCAGTGAAGTGGAATCTTTGAGGAAAGTTCACATAACATAACGTGTTGTGATTTTTTTCCTTCTTTTCTATAGTAAATTGAATGATATCATGCTCATTTTCTGTCTGTGGTGAATTCTTAAGAAGTCTGGACTGAACTTGCAGTAGTAGTTGATTGATGACTGTGTAGATGTACAGACAAAGCTTGCTATAACAGGCGTGTAATATTTGCTGCCATTCTGGTTGGAGCTCATCATCTCATCATATCAAAACTTATATAAACAAAATTTTGCTTTGTTTTTTGGTGGCCAACCCATCTATTCAATCTCAGGTACATCAGGCTTTTAAATGCTGAAGTAGTGTACAAAGAGAGTGTGACCATGAATTCACTCTTTCTATTAGGCCGGGGCCTTTGTGGCACGTTGTTCGCCATCTCTCTACCCACTCATTTACTGTCTTCTCTCTAGTGTAGGCAAATTAATAAATGCACAAAATTAGAGCTACATCAATAAATCGATTTACAGTATCATTTAAAGTTGGCCGCTATTAAATTATTTGCATCTTTTTCTGATAAATAAGCAGTTTGAATAATTTTGTAAGAAAAAGTAAAAATTCTCTGATTCCAGCATCTTAAATGTGAAAATATTCTGGTTTCTTTACTCCTCTGTGACAGTAGGTCAGATTTAAAAAATGTATAATAACTTTTGATGTTTCTAGAATGTATTGTTGCATGTGCTGTGAATCAAATAAAAAACATTTATCTGCACCTTTTATTCCTGTTAACAATCATTTACATAATTTGTTAAGAAATTATACTCAAATTTGTTAGTGGGTGCACCTAAATGAAAAGGTTAAGATGCACCAGGGCAACCAGCACAAAATCTTAGTCTGGAGCCTTGCAGATGACATCTGTCTTGTATTAATACCTGTGACTGTTAGTCACTGTTAGTGTGTAGTTTTGAGCCTGTACTTCTGTTATATGAGATGCTTGTCATCATTACATTGCCAGCCCTATATTAGTCATGCCAGGTAGTAAGAGTTTATTTGTTGTGCTAGATGATCCATTTTTAATTAAACACCTCTTATATTAGTTTTGATGTGTGGGAGTATTTGTGTGAGTGTTTCCACTCCTGAAAAGGACGCATCATTCATAGCACAGTGATGTATCCACAAATAAAGTGTCTCAACCAGGCTGGAAAAAGAGGGAAGCTTTATAAACACCGCTGAACAATCATTTTTCTGTAATGTGAATCTATTCTGTGACCATGTTCACACAAGGCATTGTTTGGATCAAAACTGTGGGACATTTTACGCTTCAGTCAGATTTGTTGTGGCAGGTGTGAACGAAACAGCAAGGAGGAGACTGAAGATTATGGGTCATGGCCTTCTTCCAAGCAAACTGAAGAGAAACAGTAGGGACTGATCGCATTTGGCACAAACGTTTGTGGTTAGACATTCAATATGAATCAAAATAAAATGTAAAAAGTGAAAGTTTCAGGAAAATAAACCTTTTAATTGTGGTTGTGACAAAAAAAGTATTAATTAGGTAGGCCTGTAATGAAATACTACATTTAGACTGCATTTTAAAAAGCCTGACGTTATCTTTAGTACTGGTGTTATTTCTTCTTCGGCTTAGACTATCTTGAGAGGAGTCAGCGCAGTTAACCTGAATAGACAGCTGCTTTTTGGCATATGCTGTTAGCTGGCTATCTAAGCTTCAGGCTAAATTAACAGAGCAGCCAGTGCTAATGACAAAATACAGAATTAGTTGTGAGTGACATGAGATATGTCAGAAACACAGTAAGCTGCTAAATCCACTGTTTCCCACTAACATGACCACCAAAAGATGTTTTTCACCAACTGTACTGAAAAATGTGCCACTGAGAGGAAGAACAGCTCCATGTTCCCTCTAACACTGACCCTAGCCCGCCTGCCAGTTTTTCCTCTCCATGTCGACAACTACAGATGATCCCTCGCTGACACCTCCTGTTGCCTAACCTTCACCTCCCCTCCCCGCCCCCGATAATGATGGGGTGGTCTGCTCCCTGACCCCTGACCTGCAGGAAGCAGTAAAGCCGTTATCAGCGTGCCACGGGGACTCGCTGCAGCCCTGTTTGTTTTTGAAAGCACATTTTCCGAAAGGCTCAAGGATCAGTGGGATATCCATGCATGTCCAAAGCTTTATTAGAGGAAGATGAACCAATGAGCTCAGGTCAGCAGCAGAGCTCCATGAACATGGTGTGTAGATTATAAAACATAGGCAGTGTGTCCTGACAGAGGCCTGGGTGTGTGTCTTGTGTTTGCCAGCTCTGACCTCGTGATAATTTGTGATGAGTTTGTTTTGTGTATTTACTGTTGCTCTGTAACACACCCAGTAACAAGTCTGTCGAGATAAACCATTTTATGAATAAATGTGGCTAAGTGTGAAGTTTGGTTTAGTTGACATTGCTCTGCTTAGTAATCAGGAGGTGGACAACTGAGTGGTTACAGCTTTGCCTGTTAAATTACCATAAAACAGAAATGGCTCTTTCCCACTCATTCTAAACTTTTATTGCTTAGAAGATGGAGATTTTTTTATACTAGAACAAATATGATATCTTACATTGAAAGCAAATTACCTTTTTTAATATCTTACGTCGATAAATATAAACTAATTTTCAACAAAACTCTTTGACAAAAGTAGCCAAACCTTTTAGATGTTACATGTTGTTTAAACATAACCAGCCATACAAGATCCAAATAAAACAGTCTCGATTTAGCGTCAGTGAGCAAATGAGCATGCAGCATGCTTGTTGTGCCAAGATCTAATGGGTTGAAGTTTGATATGCCATAACTAAGTTTTTAATAAGTAAATTGCAAGTTAAGATTTGCATCTTTCATACAGTCTAACCTTTTCTTTTCAAAGCTGTGTTGATATGATTTCTGTTACTTGGGCTCACAATTTTGTACTTTTGTGACCATACAAGGCCAGTGTGTCACTTCTGGATATCTTTACTACAGTGGGATTGTACCAGACTAAAACCTTCAGATCTACAGTAAAGACTTAAAAGAGTGACGTTCTTTAGGGAATAAAGTCTCAGCCTTCTCTTTGTCTTTGCAGAGAGGGGCGAGCTTTTACCTGTTTCAGGATAAGTCTGTGCGCTGATGTCATGTTTGTGAAGTCTGTTGCCTAAACAACCTTTTGTTTATGTTGAAGTGATGAGAAAAAGAAATTAAGGTTTTGATACTTACTCGGGTATCCACCCTCCCACTTCCCTTAGGGCTGCGGCATTAAGGATGTTTGACATTTTTAGAACCATAAACATTTATTTTTTTTCCTATCTGACGTGAGGGCCGAAGGGTAGAGTGTGTGTTGTACAGATGATGTACAACTAATGTTTTATTACCTCTGCCAAGGAGGTTATGTTTTCACCCATGTCCATTTGGTTGTTTGTTGATTTGTCAGCAGGATTACACAAAAACTACTGAACGGATTTTCCACAAAACTTGGATGGAGGATGGGTCTCGGCTCAGAATAAACTCCATTCGCTTTTTGACATTTTTCTTACATTGTCTTTAATTTCTCAGGGAGTAATGCATAGATCTTGATGGAAAAAATCAAGCATAATTAGGTGGCTGGTATCTAGGAGTGAATACAATTTTGTGCAGGAAAGTGCCATCCTGGTTTTATAATGGTTTGCAATTTTTGTGAGATATTGATTATGTTATTTTAAAATTTGAATCACTGTGCTGAATTTAAAACTACTACAACTTTTTTTCTAACTCAGCTTTGAGCGAATTAATATTTCATATCCTCTAAACATAAGTTGGACGTTTAACCCAGACTGAGTTGGCAGCTTTTTACGCAATTAACAGTGTATAAATAAAGCCTGACTAAGTGGTTATACTTTAAAAAAGAGGTAAAATTACCCCTGTAGGTCAGGAATAATTATACGATAAAAGCCTTTTTTATGATGGTGGCACAGAGAAAATGTTGTGGCTTTCTTCACTAGTTGGGTTGGCAGTGAATTACCCTCATCCTGAAGTGTGTGATGGGTGGCGGGATGCTGACTGGGTTCGTCTCTCTGATGCCCCTCCTCCTGCCATCTTTTAGTCGGCCAGAGCAGCATTATATCCTGCTGGGATCGGATTATGACTTTAATTCTTGGCTTCCATTGCCGGTCACCATGGCAACCACATCCCTCATGTCACGCAGAGTACAGTCTTTACAGACATAAAGACATACTGGTGTAATATTAGTGAATATTGAACTTCTACAGATAGGAAGTTAAAGCCTTTGTCCGTGATGGATTTGTGTCTGACTGATGCAGAGGTTTCATGTGCTTGTGGTTTTTTCCTGCAGCTCGTCTGAGGCCTGCTGTTCAGTGAAAGTAGACGGTGCTCGCAGCTCTTTGTCTGCTGCAGTAGGTGGTCCCGTCTGGCTGAATGAGCAGAGCATGAAACCACTTCTAGCAGCGTTTTTGATACTAAAAATGTACCGTCTCATTAAACTGCAAGGCACTTTTAAAGCATCTACCAAAGCCGCAGAGGATTTTTATCATGCATCTATCCTGCTTTGGCACTGCAGACAGTTTTATTTCAAATTATGTGTGGTTGTAGATTCCTTTCTTTCGTTTTTTTTTTATGATTTGATTTTTTTGTGGTGCAGTCATGTATGAGTCCGCAGCCAAACTGCAGTAGTCAGCAAACATACTGTAAAATTTAGGACTGTGTTGTATATATTAATGTCCTGCTTCTGCACAGTGAGGCGCCTCGTTCGACTCGTCTTTCACAGCTTTGTGAAACCCAGATATCATTCCAGCTCCCACAGTGTTAAGTCTCTCTTCAAACCTGCTCACAACCCCCCCCCCCCCAGTGACATACACATCAGCTGAGCTCTGTTGAACTAATCCCTGTACTGCTGAGGATGTTTTTCTGCATTTACGTGTAATATGCAACAACTGCCACCATGCAGTCTTTTAAGGATGGCAGTAGAAATACAGTGTAGTAAAATACTGTGCTGTATTTTTTGTTTTCGTCTAAACGTTGGAGAAAATTAATGAAAAAGATGCTCTGGAATGCAATTTTAAAAAGCCAGGTAAAGCCAGAACTAGGCCTGGGCAGTATGGCTGAAAAGTCAATTACGATAATGAAGTTTCATATCTGTAGATATCGATAATTATTGTTTTTAATTTTTTTTACAAAAGGTTACATTTAACCACTTTATCAGGGCATACGGGTACAATTTTTATGTTAACAAAACAATGAAAAACACACTTAAAATTAGACAAACAAATAATAATACTGCCATACCTGTGAGCTGACCTGTCTTTTTTTATTCACAATGATGCCTGATGTGGTCAGTGACCCTGTTATGTCTGATTTTGAAGGTGGTGTAGAAATGAACCTCCTGCTCTTTATTTTATCTTGATTTTGGGATCTTTGTTGCCTCACACAAACAAGTTATGTTGTATTTTCAAAAGCTTCCAAGGACCCGAGGGCAGATGTGCAGGGTTTGTCTTTTTGGACAGTGATTGACAGGATGATTAGGACAAACTGCAGCAAGGAGCTTCAAAGGCAATTAAGTACATTTACAAGTTACCTGACCAGTTCTGAATTATCATTGTGTAATAAGCTGAAAAGGTAAACCTTCTGGCACATGATGTCTTATTAAAAATGTTTCCTGTAGTGAGTGAAAAAAGAGAAAGGAAACAGATGAAGGCTGATGGCCTCGGAGCAATCAGCTGCCCTATCAACTCTCCTCTGTCTCTGCTGCCTCACTACAGCTTCAAGGAGGCACGTAGACGTCCGCCTGCAGTGTGTGGCATCGAGCCAAGTGTGTGACAAAGAAACACACGCTCTTTCTCTGTCATTACCTCTCTTTTCTTCTGCACACACTCTGTCTCTACGTCCTTCACACAGGCTTAATTGTCTCCTCTGTGAAGGACGGTGAGACATTGTGCTTAAAGTTGAGTGGGCAGCACAGTGGCAGGTGACATCATCCCAAGCTGCTGCACTGCTGCTCTCAGCAAATCTGCACAACAAGATTCGGCCTGTTTACTCTTCAGTCTGCAGTGACCACTGCGAGTGGAGCTACAGCTTTTGTGTGTGGCTTTGAGTTTTGGCTTTGTGTGCACGAACAAAGGTTGCTCTGAATATTATTTTCTCCTCCTCAGTCAGGTTCTCTGCAGTACTGCTTTCTGTCTGCAATATGGCTGCAGCTAATGATTATTTTCATTGTTTTTTCCACTAATTTGTAGCACATTACATTAACATGTATCAATCAATCAATCAATCAATCAATCAATCAATTTTTGATTGTCCATGTATGAGCAGATTGTAACATGGCATGCAAAACGAGACCTTCCCCATCTCTCTTGATTTCCTATGCAAGCCTTTAGATGATTTCAGCTGTGTAATGCTGCTGGACTGTGGATTTCTATGTTCTCGAGTACCTTGGATCAGTGCCTCTCTCTGCTCTGCTAACAGAACTAACATTAGTTTCAGCATTAGAGTCCACTAACATAAAGTAACGGCTGGCTTCCAGCACGACACAGAAGTTTCAAAGAGCCATTTTAATCGATCAATCATCTAGTCTTTGTAAATGTAAAAACAAACATAAATTGTGAAATGCTCATCACAGTTTATTTCCCTGAGCCCACATTGAGATCTTCAGATTGCTTCTTTTGTCCAACCAAATGGCCAGAATCAAAAGACTCCTCCTTTACTGTCATAAATGCAAAAGAAAAGCAGCATATCCTCACACTTCAGAAGCTGGAATCAGCAAAAGTTTGACATTTTTGTTGAAAAACATAGATCAGTGATTCCCAAAGTCCAAATTGGTGCCTTTAAATGTCTTGTTTTGTTCACAACCCAAAGAAATTCAGTTATTGCCATAAAGGAGGAAATACACCAGATATATAATTACATTTAAGATGCTGGAATGCTGAAAAAAATGACTTTTTTTGTCTTAAAAATTGCTCAAATCTATTAATTGATTATCCAAATACTATATTATTCACATACTACTAATACATGCAATAATTAAGCCTGTCACTACTGAATAATGACAGGTTTGACATGATTCAGTGTCATTGGCACGACCTCCAAAAAGGTGATATTTGGCGTTGATTGTTAATTTCTTTTTCTTTACATGGAAACCTGCAATATAACCAAATAAAACCTTTGTCTGGTATGCAAGAAATGCATTTATTTGGCGCCACCATTCTTAAACACGTCCATAAATCTTGTTTAATTTTAGCAACATTCAATAATTTACTTGGACTTTTTTCTATGATGACAGCTGGATAAGAAGTGTAACTGTAGACGAAGCTGAAAGGAAATCACAGACTGCAGTTTCACACACTCTCACACCTCTGCTGTTGCTGTATATCCCTCACCCGTCCCTGCAGCCATGTGTGGCACCCATAATGATTTATTGAGTGCAGTGAGGTTTGTAGGGGGCTGGAGGGATTAGGAGGGGGTGTGGCAGCAGGTTTGGGCGTGCTCCGGTGTTCATAACTGAACGCCAACAGCTCAAAAACAAGCCGTGAATGGGCAACATTTTTAGAAAGTACAGACAAAAACTGCTGATGTTTATAGACAGATTTGAACCCAAACTGTCATCTTGTTTAATACAGAGCCCCAGAAAACTGTTTCTGTTGTTTTAGATCCTCTTGTGTTTGTATCTGAATCTGTTACTGGCTGATGATGGCCAGACGTCAAGTCTCTGCTGCGGAGACATTATGACCTTTGACTCTGACCCTCACCTGACCTCTGACCTGAGCTCCTCCCCAAACACTCAAAATCCATCGCCCCTAAAACGGACGAGTCACCACAACTGTTTTTTATGGTTCTTGCATTGATACAGTGATGCTCAGTTTACTGTGCAGTTTACAAATTTGACCACTTTGGCTTCAGTCATCATGGATGATAATTTCTGGAAATTGAGCCAGTTCTTAAAATCCTTGTTGTCTAAATTTGCAAATTTTTTCCTAATTAAAATATCGAAATCCACAGATTGCTTACATTGTAATGTTGGCCACAAATTTGCTCGCTCATTGTACCCCCTCACAAAAATAAGTAAAATCAAATATGTCTAAATACTACGGATTCCAAACAACAAAGCGACAGGGAGATGAGGTTATCACCAATCATATATCCTTTATTTATGCAGGAACAACTCATGATTTATGATTACATATTTAAGATTTTTTTGATTGTTTGTTTTTCACTAAAAAACAAACAAACATGCATGTCCTATCGGTGATGCAATAAAAACACATTTGTTTCTGAACAAAATGTACGAAAAAAAGTGATTCCAATGTGTTTTAGTGCAATTTTAGTTTTTATTTTGAAGTTTTAAGAATATTTTGATGATTACTGGGATAATATCGTGAATTGTATTTATGTTGGACAGGATAATGGTGACATGAAATCTTCATATCGTCCCGTGCCTACAATTGAGACTGGTTGACACAATTTTAGCAAGAATAATACTCAGATTTTCCTCAAAACAACAACTCACTTTGTTTTAATTAAAATGAAATAAACTAAAATGAAGTATTTAAATAAATATACATTTACATTTGAAAGTTTCTAATATAATTGAAATGTTGAGTATTTATGTGAAGGAAATATAACAATTTCCCTCCAAAAACAGCTCAATTCTGGCAAATTCTTTGGTAATTATTATAGAATAAGTGTAATATTAATATTTGCATTAATGAGAAATAAATCTCCTCCAAACCCTGATGGTACAGTGAATGTTCTTTCTGTTAACATAGTGATGAAAAGAGAACAAATTTGGGAAATGCCATCAGATTCCCGGGTGTGAACGTGCTGTGGGAGAGACAGACAGGATTACACACCCAATTAGTGAGCTAAATTGTCTGAAACAAAGACCCCCCTTGTGGTTACTGGAAAGGATTAGATTTCCTCTTACAGGCCGAGGAAACTATAATTGGTTAAATACGGTGAATTTGACATGGAAGATAATTGATTTTCTGACTGGGATCACTTTTATTGTTACATTACAGCAACATGTGCCGTGTGATCCAAACAATAGAGCACAAGCTCTGTAGACTAACTTAGAGGGGATTTGTTAGGTGTCTTTGTGTACTCAGGATTTGTACTCTGAGGATGTATCTCATCTAAACAGCTACTCTTTACTCAAACCTGGGGGCTGCTCAGTACTGTGTCAGTTGTGTGTTTTTTCTGTAGCAGATGCTTACCGAGGGAAATGAACACCACTGCTTACACTTCTGCCTGGAAAACGATCTTCACAGTCTTCTCAGGCTTCAGAAGATCATTTCCTGGTTGTGTGTAAAGGTAAATATTAGAACAAGTAGTACAGCCAAGAAAAGACAACACTTATGCAATATCATGATAACACAATATTCAAAATCTAAGAGTCTCATATCACGATAATGATACTATATCGATATATCGCCCCACCCTAATGTAAGATATATAAATCTCTCTGATTGATTTTAAGATGTTACAAGTTAGTTATACTCACAAAGGATAGTTTTCTTTTTCAGGGCCAATACGATACTGATTATTAGTAATCAAGAAGATCGCTAACAAATATTTGGAAGCAGTACACATCTGCAGAGTCAAACTTTGAATACTGAAGCTGCAAGAAGCTGCAATTATTTGTTAAAGGTAAAATGTTTGACAAGCAGCATTAGAATGAAGTACTGTAGTGTTGCAGAGATGTCCTGACCTACAAATCTTCTCCAGATGTAAGAAAACATGTTCGTCTGGTTCAGACCACAACAAATGTCATGACTTTAATAGTTTTTCAGTGAAATGAAAATGATGGTGCCAAAATGATCAGTCCCAATATTTGTCAAAATCATTTTTACCATATTTTTGGTACTTGTACTTTACTTGAGTATTTCCATTTGTGTTACTTTATACCTCCACTTCACTACATGTTGGCGGCAAATGTTCTACTTTTTGCTCCACTACATGTATTTGATAACTTTAGTCACTTTGCAGAATCAGATTATTCATTGTTGATCGGCTGCTACTTGTGAAGTTTAACCAACCAGAGACCACAGAGTGGTGACTTCACAGAGAGAGGTGGCTACATCATAGCCAAATTACACATTTTAAAAAGTATAATATTTGGTGGCAATTGGACAAAACAAACCCAAAACATAATGATTTCAATAATCTACCAAGCCCATGATCAATTTAATTAGTCACAGTCATTTCATATATGACATTTGCTGTATTAAATATTGCATCATAAAAGTTCATTTGTTAGCAGAGATTGTCTTTTTTTTAGGCAAAATACCCCAGCTCCACTGTGAAATGCTATAGGAAACCCTGAAGTGCCAGTTACCAGATTAGTATCATAAATAAAATACGATGTTGGGACATGCCTGCACAGCTGTCAGGCAAGTCACATGACTTCGCTGAGCTGTGCACCTAATTTACTTAAACCTAGAGGTGGGCGATATGACCTACAGTTTATATCACAGTGTTTTTATGTTTTTTGCAGTGACTGTATTATAACACAATAATTCAAAAATAAGAACGGATTCTCGACTCAAGCATGATTCTTCCTCTTTCACTCTGTTGGCAATATAAGGAAACATATCTTAAAGAAAACAAAGGGTATATGCGTTTTGATAGTTTAATCAGTAAATGTAATGTGATTCCTT
This sequence comes from Pagrus major, assembly GCF_040436345.1. Classification (NCBI taxonomy): domain Eukaryota; kingdom Metazoa; phylum Chordata; class Actinopteri; order Spariformes; family Sparidae; genus Pagrus; species Pagrus major. The sequence continues at coordinate 20,783,321 of NC_133222.1, read as the reverse complement.
CTCAGAGTTAGACAAGTGGTAGGATTAGGCATCTCAACAGCATTTATTTGTCAAAAGAACAAAGAATATTTATGTAGGGAAGTACAATACTGAGTGTACCAGGGGGGTTGTCCATCAAGTGCATTTACATATGGCACATAGAGTGCACTATTCCTAAAATGCTGTAATACTTGTTACAGTAATGATGGTACTGCAAAATGTGACACCAATGAAGGTAATGAAACGGGTATCCCGCCCACCCATACTTTAACTTACAGACTGTTGTCTAGTTGTACCAAAGATGGTTTGGAAAACAAACTTCTGATCTGCCAACAAAACGGCTGTCGGATTTAGATTTTAACCAACTTCTACACTAAAACTAGCTAACCCAAGCAAAACTACCCCTGGGGGCTGTCAGCAGCTTCTTCATGATAAGTCTCACTCAATACTAAAGCAGCTTCTTGAAGTGCTGAGTTTGCTCATTTGCTTATTCTTAATGTTCAGCAGTGCTGCATCTCACATGATTCATTATGCTCATATGTTTACATTTTTCAATGCAGCGTTTCATGCTGTCAATAAACACTTACATTTAAGGTGGTTTCATGATTCAAGACAACAGAAGAATCTAAATTCTTAAGAGTCTAAATTCCTCGATGACCAACATTACAAGTGAAGTAGCAGCCTGAAAATGAGTGAACCTTTCAGGACTGTATATCAACAAAAACAGCCAACAGAAGAATAAAGAATAGTTTGCATTTTAAGGTGGTATCTTTCATTTGTTACCCCACTCAGTGACAGTCTTGTGTAGTTATTTGCAGACATGTCATGACCTCCAGGCAGGACATTACCTCTCCTCCCTCGCCTCCGTCCAGCCGTGTAATCCTGCAGCCGTGGCGTTGGTGTCAGCGCTGGGATCCAGTGTCACACAGACGGACACAATGGCCGCACTGTGCTCCCCTCACAGCATTGTTCTCCCCTGAACTTGGAGGCACAATGAGGCCCTTATCCACACTGGACAGGGGGACCGGCAGGCCCACTGTCAGGTGCTTTTCTTCCAAGCTTGTTTGTGAGCTGAACCCATGAGGAGAGTCTATTTAAAAACGGCACAGTGATACTTTCTGCTCAGTCACATTTAACCATAGTGTGAGGAGAACAAAGATGCTAAAATGATTCAGTTGCTGCTACATGCTAACACTTAATGTTAGAGTAATCCTGGACCATCTGATTCTTTTCCCGGAAGTAAATTAGTTGCATTGCATTAAAAGGGTTCCCTCATTCAATTCCTGATATGATGATAAAGTTGTGGTTTAAGATTATCACTATATTAGAGTGTGGTGAATGAAGGTGACTAGCATGATGTTAAAAGTAGAAAAGAGATTTCTCCTCACTGCTTGTGGAAGATATTTAATGAATCAGTAAAGCAAAAGTTTCGTCCCTGCAGACCTTTTCCAGAAAATGCGTTGTTATTATCTCATCATCTCGAACCAGCTATTACTCGGGGGAAGGTCTGAAGGGACTGAAACATTAGTTTGATGCACTGGTTCAATAAATGTGCTGAATGTAGAACGGTGTACGTGCATAAGAAATAATGGATGTGCTAGTCTCTTTGCTTACCTGCTAAAAGCAAGAAGAGAGACTTTTTGGTGTGGCTAAAATATAAGAATATTTATTAAAATATGTGTCCGATATAAATATATATTTCCTAATTAGCATGATGGGAAAAATCCCATTGAAAAGATCATGATTAATGTATTGAACCGATTTTCTTTTTATCGTAACATCAGTCTAAACTCTTAATGTTAGTTTTCAATAAAATCTGAGCGCTGCAATGATTAGTCGATTGATATACACATATATACGTACTATATACTTTTCTGATAAACGAGGAATAGTGTCAAACCTTTGCTGGTTCCAGCCTCTTAAATGCTGCTGATTTGCTGCTTTTCTTTGTCAAATGAAGAGTCTTTGTGTTTTGGACTGTTGGTTGGACAAAAGAAACAATTTGAAGACGTCACTTTGGACTCCGGAGTTTTTTGAAATTATATAAAAATATACGATTAAGCGATTAATCATGAAGATAATCTGCAAAATAATCGACAATATAAATAATCTTTAGTTGCATCCCTAGATTCCACAATTATGAATTATTGCAAAGCTCTTCTTTTCAGCTGTCAAAATTTGGCTATTACAATATGGATTTGGATTCACAGATTCTTTAAACTTTATTTAAACTACTTTATTACTACTGCAACATAAGTACAGCATAGTTATATGTAACTATAATTATATTATTGTTACCTGTGTCAAATGTTGTTATGTTTTCAACCTGTATGTCTCAAAAGTGATTTGAATGAGTTTTATTTATCATTAGAAAGTAAAGACAGGATCATTTGGTGATGTTGGACACTTCATCGACACCCTCGATCACCACAATTCCACAGGCTTTTTTTTCTACATTTCCTTTTTTGAGGCTTTTAGCATTTCTAAAGTCCAGAATGACATTCAAAAAGGAGCTTTGTCTCTATTGTCTGTATCTTTAAACGCAGCCCCTCGGGTGTGTCTGTCTTATACTGTTTGTTATACTGTCTTTGTTTTACAAAAGAAATACATGCTCAGTTTCATTGCAGAATGAACACATTGTCACTGTCTCTCTCTTCCTCTCTCATATCCACATTGAAGAAGTTAATCCCTACCAGATTTCAGCTAGCCAGTATCCAGGACAGCATTACTAGTATTTCAGACAGACGGATACACTAAAGCAGTACATGTTAACCCAGTTGGCAGGTTTTATGGGACAAAGTACTGGGTCAGAGTAGGATGTTGACCCTGCACTGTACAAAAAATAAACATCTGCGGCAGATGAAAATGTATGAAATAAATGTAATCCCTGTGATTCAGGATCGTCAGTTACATTTGTCCATCACACAAGAAGCAGAGAAAGCAAAGTATAGACTTGCTGGAGATCTTTTTTATGGATTTTGGAGTGAGAAGGAGATTTGTTCTATGTTTTTCTCAGGCCAGATGACAAAATTATGCTAATGAATCAGTGCAATGACCATGTGTGAACAAACTCTATCTCCAGTGTACTGCTTTGTGAAGCAGCTCCATGATTTTCCTTACTTATTCAGCAGCATTTTTCAGAAAGATTGTAGTGTGATTCACACTAGTTGGACAGGATCAGAAAAATAAAAAAAACACCAATCCTTAACATCAGCTGGGGACTTTTGGAGGCCATCTGAAATACAATACTGCAACCCTGAGCAGCAATTAAAATGTTCTTACGGAAAGTATCAAGAGTTCATTCCAGTCCCCAAAGAAACGCTGATTTATTTTTTAGCTTCGCTGATCTTTTGTTAGCTAGTTTGATTAGAGCCGGAACCTTACTTTTTGCTGTGCTTTTTGTGAGCTTTTATTTCCTCTCCAGATGTTATTTTGTTGAACTATTACACACAGAATCTAAATCATATTGATTCTATTCTGGCTCAGATGTTTGGGTGGGGTTGGACTTTCCTTTCATTGTTGGCTGTGATGCCAACTATTTATTTTCCTGCTCTAGGCTGCATTTTACTTGCCCAGACTGAATTAACATAAGATTTTAAGATAAGCTCTCACGTATCAGTTATGGAACACTTCGAGGGACAGTATTTGTGTTTTTGTGTCAATATTTCAAGTTATTGAGGGGAATTGTTTGCCTTTTTGTCTTTTAGTTACAAGTATCCTTCATAACATTTGATGGCAGCCTTGCAAGAAACTGCTATTGTTTTCAAACACTGGTGTTGTACCCAAAAATGTTAAACTATCACACATGCTTAACCTATTAACTAAATAAACTAAAAGGTAAAATATATGCAGCAGATCTTTTGTACTTGGTCGTGTTTTAATTTTATTTGTGTACCTAATAAAGTAGCCAGGGAGCGAACCTCCTCACTGGGTGCTTCAACAAAACTCTCATACGTGTTTTTTTCTATTTTCTGCAGGATTCGTCCTCAGCTGGCCAGGGAGAAGATAGAGGGATGTCACATCTGTACATACGTGATGCCCGGGGAGCCTCAGGTGATCCTGGGCAAAGACAAGGCCTTCACATACGACTACATGTTCGACATGGACTCCCAGCAGGACTCCATCTACACCAGCTGCACCGAGAAGCTGATCGAGGGGTGCTTCGAGGGCTACAACGCCACCATCTTTGCATACGGACAGGCAAGTCTTTGTCCTCTGTATCACAGCTGCAGGGCTGATGGTGCTTTATAGCTGGGTGGATGTGGCTAAATGGAAATGGGTGTTTGAGAAGTGGAGAGTGTTGACATTTGAGTAAAAGGAGACCAGAGGGGACTTGTGTTGTGGAATTTGAACCTCTGTGACCTTGTCTTTGTTCAACCATGGTTTTAAAGGTATATTTCGACATTTTGGTTAATGCACTTATTCACTTTCTTGTTCGGAGTAAGATGAGAAGATCAATGCAACCCTCATGTCTGTACACTTAATTTGAAGCTACAGCCATGAAGCACTTAGCTTAGCTGAGCATAAAGAAATGTAAAAGTACAAATATTTCAGGCAGCAATCTCCTCCTTCCACTATCAGTGTCACCCCATCTCGGCATGAAACAACAAGAACCTCCGAGTTAACAAGCTACACCCTGTAAATGACACGTTACTCTAAAACTAACCTTGTCGCTAACGGCACAAGAGTTTACTAGCTAGTAGCTGTTGCCTTTTTTTGTGTGTGTGTGTGTGGGAATTTAGCCATTTTAATGCCAGGGTTCGCCTTCCCGCATGCAACACAAGCTCCCCCGACACTGACTTCTTCTTCTTCTTCTTCTCCCTCTTCGTCTTCTCCTTCTCCTTTTCCTTCTTCTTCCTCTTCTTCTCCTTCTTCTTCTTTGTCGTTGTCGTCTCCAGCTTTCACATATATGAGGGTAGTATTGAAGTGTATTTGCCCAAACTATTCCTTTAATCAGTATATTTTTTTATTTCAATATGTATGACTAGAGCTGCAACTAACAACTATTTTCATTAGAAATTAGGCTACAGATTGTTTTCATGATTATTTATTTAATTTTAGATTTTAGATTTAAGATTTTCAATTTAAAATCTCAAAAAATTGTGAAAAATGCTTATTACATTTTCCAAGAGTCCAAAGTGACGACTTCTTTTTTCCAACCAACAATTCAAAACCCAAAGACTCTTTAGTTACTATGAGAAATGACAAAGAAATGCAGCAAATCCTGATATTAAAGAAGCTGGAACCAGCAAATATTTGACATTTTTACTTGAAAAATGACAAACGATTAATGGATTATCAAAATAGTTTGCAATTATTTTTGTTTTAATCGAGTATTTGATGCAGCTCTAATATCAACATGGCAGTATGTCACTTTTATTTATTTAACCCAATATCACGTTTTTATCTCAGAGGGCTTTATAGTCTGTACATGCAACACCACGGATTTGGATAAGAAAAAACATCCAGCATTCAAAGGACGAAGAGGCCTCAGGAGGAGCAGCTTTCAGGATGAATAAACATGCAGTGAGAGTACACAGAAGTAGCAGTCGTAGAATTACAAAAGAGCAGTGAATCCCAACCAGTGGTACTTGTACCCGAGGGGGGTACCTCTGCACTTGTCAGGGGGTGTGTGCAAAGTTAGTGGAGTAGCTCTGCTAATTAGGGAAGTTTAGTGTGTCACCTTGGGGTATTTTTTTAATCATCAGACCATTTTAATGGATCAAAAGATTAATTTGGAAAATAATCTGCAGATTAATGGATCAATCATCAGTTTCACTTCTACTCCTCTTTTTTCTTCAGTTACTCCCCTTCTCCTCCACGCCCCCCTCCCTCTTTTTTTTCCATCACCAAGTACACCACATGGGAATAACGTGCAAGTCCCACCACCCCCACCTCCCCTACTGCTTAGGTTGCCGTGGCGACGGAGCTTCTGCTGTACGGCACTCACACGATTCAAAGTGAAATCAAGTGCACACACACCTTTTAGACAGCTATACATCTTTAATGTGTGTCCATATTAACCCATATCTCCCCAGTAGCTGCTGCTGTCACTGCTGGCCTACTTCTGAAAGCACATTCAAACACAGTGTGTGGCTGGTTTGGCCTGGATCAGACCTCTGTGGCTTTACAGGGGCTAATCTAGATTTAGACGACCCACTCGGCTGCATCACAAGAACTCTGCCCGGTTGGGTTGCAGATATAAACAGACAGTAATGACATGGAGAGCAAATTTTCTGTCTTATCAAAAGGACTCTGGTGTGCATCATTTTAAGCACGAAACTGTGGGAGACACCAAGCTGGAAAAAAACAATTAATTTAAAAAATGAAGAGCATATCTCTTAACTGACAATAGACTCAACAGTCTGAGAACATCACCTTTTTTCTTCACTGGACAAACTTACTCTCCAACCACCTATATAGCCTGCAGGTGCATGCAATGAGTTCATGTCATGTCAAATTAAAAAAAAGATGGCAACACAACGTTTAAGTCAATAAATCAGAACTATACATGACAAAATGTAATGGTAATAATAATTCTTTACTGAATGTTAAAGCATACAATGGTATTTTAGACAGTAGTGTTCTTCAAAACCGTTAATAAAAGACCCTTTTCTGACATGGCAAGGCCCAAATGCTCAAAGCAGATCCATCAAGAAAAATGATTTCCCCAGTTTTTTGTGTAAGAACTTTACTGTACTGTTACAGCCGCAGATAAATGCCAATACATACGGACTAAGATGTTGGGTGTCCTTGTACATTTGTAATACTATTGGAAAATCAAACAGGTATGTAGTTGTGTTATGTCATGGCTCATCTCTAACAATCATTAATAATTGTGAATTTATAGATGATTAAACTTTAGTCCATAGTTATTTCACTGTTAACAATGAAAGCAATTCTTTATTGAAAAGTTACAGCTGATGTTTATCATGCTTCGTAAATATGTAATAAATACTTATATGTAAAAAAAATAAATACTTATATGTAAAAAATACTATAAACTATACTATAAATACTATACTGTATATAGTTCATCTATAAACATTGTTTGGATGGCCTTTATGAAGTTGCGACCAATGTCTATTAACAAACCTTTATTGCTTAATAAATGGTTTATAAAAAACATTTTATAGTCTAATAACTATTTACTAATAGTTATGTCCATTCACACACCGACATTCATACACTGATGGCAGAGGCTGCCATGCAAGGTGCCAACCTGCTCGTCAGGAGCAATTTTTGGGTTCATCATCTTGCTCAAGGATGCTTCGACATGCAGTGCCAGGGATCAGATTAGTTGATGACGTGCTCTACCTCCTGAGCTAGCTAGTTTGATTAACTATAAATTAACTTCAAGTGTAACCCTTATCTCTACTACCAACTGTCACGAAAATGCTGCAGTGCCAAACCAAGAAAACCCTAAACAGTAGTAATGATGATAATAACAACTTTATTTATACAGCAGCTTTCAAAAGAGCTTCCAAAATAATTTTAATAATTGATAGAAACCATCAAATGTTAAACTGACATAAACAAACACAAATCATTCAAGACAAAATAGAAAAGCTCTCCTCTAACACAGTCAGCAGTTTTAAAAAAAGATCAAAGATAATGAGGCACAACCAGAGACTTTTTATCCCACACATTCTTCTCCCTTGACAAAACTTGACACCTTTATTACCCTCAATTCAACTGGACCGCTAACGGTTCAGTCACAGATTTTGGGTTTGTTATGCTAGGAGCGTTCAATTTAGCCTTGAGCTGCTAACCTCGAGCAGAGATGAGCAGCGAGCTACAGAGGTTTGGCTCCAAACCCCCAGATTTCATTCAAACTTGGAGTCTTCAGCTGATCCTGACTCAAGTAACAATTGAGGCAATTGGACATTGGGTATTAGGTTTTATTCAACTTTCTTCACGTATGCAGTATGACTCTCAAAGACTGTAAAAAAGTCTTTGATGTGTGAAAGTGGTGGAGTTCCCTAAAGCAAAGGTGTGGTCATCCTGAGATTTTCATTTTATTAATGACTTGTTTTTGTTTCTGATATGTGACATTTTCTCCTTCCTTTCCAGACGGGTTCAGGGAAGACCTACACCATGGGGACAGGCTTCGACGTAAACATTGTAGACGAGGAGCTGGGTATCATCCCCCGTGCTGTCCACCACCTCTTTAAGGGCATCGAGGAGCGCCGAGAGGCTGCCCAGGAGCAGGGACGCCCTGTACCTGAGTTTAAGATCAACGCCCAGTTCCTCGAGGTAAATACCCACCTTTAAGCTAAAAAATATAAATTAAATAAAACAAACAAAATATAATCTTTCTCTGACTTGCACTATGACAGGCTGTACAGAGATGTCATGGGTCAGGCTTTTATTGTTGACACTGCTGGTTTAACAAGCTTTGACACCAGCGCTCCATCATTTAAAAACATCCACACTGACAATTGAACTGCAGCAGCTGTCGTCGGGGGGTTAGGAGGTGTCGGGGGGGATGGTGGTGTCTCAGTCTGGACAGGAAGAGTTAACAGGAATGATGTGAGGAGACAGTTGTGCCAGTCCGTCAGATTGTGACAGTGTTCAGATTCCTCGAGAAGACCCTGAACTGGAGAGTGGATGAGCTGTGGCCAAGAAATGTGGGAAATCAAACACAATCAGACAGTGATAGTTTCAGACATACTGTCTAAATTTGACCTTTTTTACATGGTGGCAGTTCTTATTTCCTCATATTCACTTGTGTTGTCTTCACTTGATTCACTTTTCTGAATCAAGTGATTCTTATTAAAAGTGTTGCGGCATCGCTGTACCAGCCTGTCTGTTTTCTGCGTCCGTGTCTGGCGGCGTTGTACCTCCCAGCAGCTGTTTGAACACACTGTTATAACTGATTTCACCATTTCACTGATTTATTAAAGAATATAACATATTGATGTTAAACATGTAATTTAATACAAATACAGTAAACAGTATCTCATAAGAGACATCTCTTTGTCGTCCATGGAGAAAGTCCCCAGACTCCCATAAAAAACACTCAATTTTCAGACTAGTTGCGTTTGGAGAAACTTTATAAACTTTGTGAAATGCTGTTTACAACAAATTCTTCACTATTTGGGTCAGCTTGTTAATTCAGCAAATGTTATACATCATGATATTTCTTTCTTTATGTCAAAAATCATATCCGTTTGCTTCAGTGATGTCTCTTAGTTTTGGTTCTTATATTGTTCCTAAATACAATTCAAGAAGTTCACTATTACGGTCCGAAATGTTATGAATTTGAGTCTTTAATATTCTGTGAATTTTAATGATTTAATCCATGATTTGAAGTGATGTATCTGACCAGTTAAACTGTGTGTCTGTGTGTGTTTTGGCTCTCTGTAGCTTTATAATGAGGAAGTTCTGGACCTGTTCGACTCCACAAGAGACATGAAGCAGAAATCTCATATCAAGATCCACGAAGATGCCAGCGGGGGAATCTACACAGTAGGAGTGACCACACGGACTGTGTCCTCCGAGGCCGAGGTAAAAGAGTGTGTGTGTGTGTATGTGTGTGTTTATAACAAACATCTAAGTGTTGATATGCCTAACTTCTTTACTGAGATGGGTCTTTGAACAGGACTTTATCACTGCTCAAATCTACAAAATTTGTGTCTGTATGTTTTCATTGGTTTGGAAATAAAATGAGGATTAAATAAGTAAACGTTTGAATGTTTATTAATGGATCTACACTCTTGATTGTGAATCTCTTTACCACCACGAGGCCAAAAAGACTTTTATTCACTTATTACTCATATATTATTCATTCCTTCACTGATGTTTGCTTTTATAAATGTTAGTGTTTGTTGTTCCGAGCTGTGAGTTTAACATTTAAAGGTCGTTCTCTTCCTGTTCAGATGATGCAGTGCCTGAAGCTCGGAGCTCTGTCTCGCACCACAGCCAGCACTCAGATGAACGTCCAGAGCTCTCGATCCCACGCCATCTTCACCATCCACCTGTGCCAAGTTCGCGTCTGTGCCTCTGACAATGTTCGTACATTCTGAGTATCTTTTTAAAATGCCTTTTTTAAAGGGATAGCACAGTGATGTGTAACTAACTCGTGTTTGTCATTGTCATTCAGCAAGAAACTGACACTGATAACAGAGTCTCCAACGGAAACTCCGAGATGGACGAGTACGAGACACTGACAGCCAAGTTTCACTTTGTGGACCTGGCCGGTTCTGAGAGGCTGAAGAGAACCGGAGCGACAGGCGATCGAGCCAAAGAGGGCATCTCCATCAACTGTGGATTGGTGAGCTTCTTCCTCCTCCTCTTTGACACTCCAGCAGGATTTGTGAAGTCACTCAGGGATGCAGAGAAGCCACTGATATTTAAGAGTTGGCCGCCATCTAGTGGCAAAATTTCATAAATGCACATCCTGCGCTACAAGAAATAATGAACAGGTGAAGGATAAACATGTAAACATTTTATTTTTAAAGCTACATAAGTGGCATGATGTACTGAATAAAAGCCATTTTAACATAATTTCTGCTATTGGAGCTGTCACTTCCACTTATTTTAGATGTGTTGATGGCAGCAGTGAAAGTCTAGCTTAAACTTCAGCTGCAGTGTTATTGTTTCTTTTTCTTGAAGAAAGGGCACATCATGAGGTAGTTTTTTGTCAGTATCACTGTCTAGCAGGTTTCCAGATGCAGAAAGTAGAACAATTGCTACATTTTATGGGTAAACAGTGACAACAAGAACTGTACGAAGAGACCATAATTGAACATCTGATACATGGTACAGCTTCTCCCCTGTATGCCCAACTAAGGTGAAAAATATAATTACTTCCTCCAGACTCATCAGAATCATTAGCCCTTGTAAAACAGTGATTCTGCAATACTGCCACAATGAAGGCTTGTCATTATGCTGGTTCTGCTTTTTTTTTTAAAAAAGGTAAAGTGTTAGGGAAGCCAGATAGGTGTGCATTGTAACACTACATCTCCAGCTCGTCTGATGTGTGACAAATATTCTATATCTATTCTATATATATTAACAATAACAATGCCATAATTTGACAATAACAAACATTTACCTTCCCTGTTATATGGTGGTTGATCTCTTCCTCTACTCGGAGGGTAAGGAGCTCACAGACCTTGCATTGTCTCCCCAATTCGCAGACATTTTCATTTGCTGTTTATCTTATTTGAGTTAAAACCCCCAGTGGTTCATCAAAACATCACAACCCTGTCACATCCTGCTGGCTCACTCTTCCTATATAGATGGTAATCTGCACCATTACTACCTCTAGTGCCGGCTTAAATGGGGAACAACAATGCCCCCCAATTCCGTGTTCATACCTTTTATACAGAAATGTGAGGTGGAGTAATGGCGCAATATTCTGGTCTTGAACAGGCTGTGTAAAATGGGCTATTGGGCTCTTATTCGGTTAACGCACGAATAGAAAAGTCGAGGAATAAAATGCAACAGCTAGGAACCATGTGTATGTGATGAGCAGCATGTTCATATATTGTGTTTTTTTCTGATCCATATTATTCCAGTTTCATACTTGACATAGTAAACTGCTGAATCACCTTGAAATATTTTCTCCTCTGATTCTCTTCCTGTTGCTGCAGCTTGCTCTGGGGAATGTAATCAGTGCTTTGGGTGACCGAGGCAAGCGGGCCTCACATGTGCCTTACAGAGACTCCAAACTCACTCGACTTCTACAGGACTCATTAGGAGGAAACAGGTTTGTGGACTGAACTGATTTCAACTTTTTTACTCATGTGCCACTTGTACAAAGAGAGATTTTGGAATCAGCAAACCAAACTTCTTTCTTTCATCAAACTTAATAGAGTAAATACAACCCTGCAACTTTTTATCATGATATATTAATGCAAAAATGAGTGGCAGAATAAATCAAAATCAGAAAAATAGAGTCTGCACCCTAAATAATGCTCCTATGAACATTTATTACCTCTTCTTCAAAAAGGCCCTTCTTGCTGGTCTGAAGACCTAAACTGTTATTACAACATAATATTAAATATCCGGCTTTCTTCTTGTCTCAGCCAAACTGTAATGATCGCCTGCATCAGCCCATCTGACCGCGACTTCATGGAGACGCTGAACACATTAAAGTATGCCAACCGAGCCCGCAACATCAAGAACAAGGTGATGGTGAACCAGGACAAGGCCAGCCAGCAAATCAGCGCACTGAGGACAGAGATCGCTCGACTGCAGATGGAGCTGATGGAGTACAAGACGGTAGGGAGAGAGGACATCATAGGGCAGAGAGTGCATTGGAAACCTGAAATAAAAGATAACCTTGAATATCTCATGTCAGGGAGCTGTCAAGGACATACTTTAATTGTCCTATGTACTGCCTCTTCCTCCTTTATACAGGGTAAACGCATGGCGGGTGAGGACGGTGTGGAGAGTTTCAGCGACATGTTCCACGAGAACTCAATGCTGCAGACGGAGAACAGCAACCTGAGGGTGAGAGTGAAGGCAATGCAAGAGACCATCGATGCTCAGAGGGCACGACTCACCCAGCTAATCAGTGACCAGGCCAATCAGGCCCTCTCCAAAGCAGGTAGGTTCAGACCTGCTGACTTAAAGTCTTTTAAGTATTGGCAAATATGTGTTTTTTGTTTTTATTTTTTCATCGTTAAATCTCATCTTTTGTATGAATTGCTTGATTCTCCTCTTTGCAACATCCCATTGAATACATGATCGGGTCATGTTTAGTTTGATTAGAAAATCCATTTTCTCCTGCTTTTTCTCCACTTAAATTGTCTTAATTTTTTTCCAGGTGAAGGTGGAACTGAAGAAATTGGAAACATGATTCAGGGTTACATCAAAGAGATTGAGGACCTCAGGTAAACAACTCTGACTGTCGATTTTAGAAATGCTAACCGTTAGAAGTTGAGATGAGACAGGAGAAGCATAACACAATTTCAAAAACGTTTGGCCTTTCAGCACAAGATGCATCATACTCCAGTCTCTGATTAAAAGTATTTTAGTATTTTATTTATCTGGGAGAGATGAAAAAGCTCAAAATTGAAAGGAGAAATGAAAAATCATGGTATATTTTCAAGTTCTTTGCCCTGGCTCATATGTGTCTTCCTCCTGTTTCTATTTCACCCTCAGAGCCAAACTCCTGGAGAGTGAGTCTGTTAACGAGCATTTGAGGAAGAATCTGTCTCGTGCCTCCAATCGTCAGTCGCTCTACGGAGGACCCGGCTCTTTCTCCTCCACGTCGCTGGCCCCTGAGAAGGAGACTTCTGACATCATCGAACTCGCCAAGAAGGACCTGGAGAAACTGAAGAAACGAGAGAAAAAGAAAAAGAAAAGGTAATAAAACTGTTGTAGACGTACAGTGTCAAATTTGATCTATGATTTGGCTGTTTCTGATTGGATGTGTTGTCGCTGGTGTGCATATCAAAGGCATATCACTGAACTCTTTGCCAAGTCAGTTTGGCTTGTTAGAAAAAGAAATACGGCATCATCTCAACAGGAACATACATTTTTAAAAAGCTTTAGTCATGAAAACTTTAAAAACAATAAATAGCATTAACATTTAATGTTTGTAATGTAGGTTGATGTTGTGATAGTATTTGAGTGCTGATGAACGTAAGAATTTGAATGAAAGGAGTAGGGCTGGGCGATATGGCCTAAAAATTTAATCTCCGATTTTTTCACACAAAACTCGATTTACGATTTTAATCGTTTTTTTTTTCCTTCTTAAAAACAAACTACAAATGACAAATAAATTACTCAAAGTATTGCTTTTATTGTAAACAAAATGGCCTTGCCATTGTAAATAGTGCACCTTCAAAATCATACACAGGACACACGCACACACATGGCATGTGTACCATTATGATGAATCATGCATGAACATTTTGTGGGAATAATGTATTAATTTGATTAAATACATTAATTGCATTATACATTAAGGGGGGCGTATATTTGGATTTTCCCAGTGGGGAACTCGTTATTTCGACATCACTTGAATGCAGCATTAGCCATTTAGACTCTTACCTATAGTGTTGTGCAGCCTGTGTCCAAAGCACTGGAGGTTATGCCACCCATTGTCTTTCAGAGCTTTGATCATGTTGGTGCTGCTGTCTGTTGTCATACAGATGTGTCGGTCTTCAGCAAGGTTCCAGGAGCTCAGAGCATCTTTTAGCCCCTGGGCAATTAGTTCACTCTGTGGTCTTCAGGGAAGTAAGCTGTTTGGAGGCAGACACTTTGCAGAGCCCAGTCGTCGTTGATAAAAAGCAACGTCAAACTCATGTAGGGCTGCATGGTTTGGCTGGACCATAGGTCTGTTGTTGTGGAGTAAAACGACACCCCCTCCAGCTCTCTAGCGATCTTTTCACATGTATATTTGTACAGGTGAGGTAAGGCAACTTTGGCAAAATACTTGCGGCTTGGTAGTACATACCTGGGGTCGAAAGTATTCAGCATGTGAATAAAGCCCAGCTTTTCCACTGTATATGGGCACCATATCTTTAGCGATATGCAACGTGACTTCATCTGTAATAGATGTCCACCAGGCCCCTTTCTTGTCATACGGGATACAATGAGAAAGTGATTCCGCTAATGTTGGCTGCTTTTTAGCCAGTGTTTGTGGGCTACATGTCGTAGTGAACAACATTTGTCCCACTCTGATGCATTGGTCTGTTTGAGATGCTGAAATAAATTGGTCTTGCTTGCAACAGCCTTTAAACAAACTTTGCAGAGGACCGTGGTTTGTTCGAGGTCTGAAGCCGCAAAACCGAACCAGTTCCATCTACTTACTACTGAGACTGTGTCTTTTTTGGGAACAAACTCTTTGCTTGCTGCATTGTTGTTGTGTTCGTCTCTCTGTGGGAAGTGAATGCGGGGGGGAGGGCGGAGTCCACTATGAAGTACGGGAGTCCATGGGGAGTAGCGGCGGAGGAAGTTAAAGAGAAAACCGATTTTCACAAACTCGAAACCACAAACTCGAATTAATCGATAAAATCGATTTATCGCCCAGCCCTAGAAAGGAGTAATTCCTGATGAGAAATATACAGCTGCTCTGATCAGAGTCTCCAGGTTGAAAATGATCCGAGTCGTGCTGTAGGACACTTTAAGGGGGGATTAAAAGATGGGACTTTCAGTGCAGAGCTTCCTCTGACCATTCTTTCCTCCATTCTTCCTTCCTTCGTTCATCTCTTGCTTCCTTCTCTCGTTTGACCCTTCACCCCTCCCTGAAGACTCCAGCTGCTGTTGGAGGAGAGAGAGAGGGAGGAAAGGGAGGAGGTGGTGGAAGAGGTTGAGGATGCCAGGTTTGTCAGAGCTTCCACCCTCCTGTTGCCATTCACCTTCCTTTGCTTCCCCTAATTCAGCATTTTGTTTTACTTTTATTTATTTTGGGCAGGTATTTCCCCACCTGGAGTGAGACTCATATCATAGAAGCACTTCCCCTCCCTAAAACTATTTTTTAACATATAATAAGCCCTTATCACTTTATAGATCTCCTGTGTGAACCCCGTAGCTCGTTCATTGACCCATCACGCTACATCCTCGCTTTCCTTTGCATCTTTTAATATTTTTACTGACGTTGTAATAAAGGCAACCTAGAACTAGAAAGAGTCTATTATGAGAGACTTTCAACACAAGGTCAACACTATTGTTTGCGCTTTTAGTAAAAATGTGTCCAGCAGATTATAGCTGCAGCTACTGATTGTTTTCATTATCTATTAAACTGCTGACTATATTTCAAAACAATGAATTGATTAACTGTAATAAGTAGGGCTACACCTGTGTAGTAGGGGATCACTACAGCTATCTCCAGATGGCAGGAGGACCAAGGATCTGGTCTAGGCTCCCCCAGCATGATTCAACTCAGACCTACACTATACATAGGTTGTAGTTTGGATCAGGATTTTCCAGTGTCACAGGGTCTCTGGTGGTCTAGTGTGTTACCTTTGTACATGTTAATATGACACCTCACTGCTTCTCCCAGCCGCTCCTAAGACAGTAGTCGGAATAAGTTGCCCCTGCTCCAGAGGAGAAATGGCTTCAAACTGCAGAAACACCAATAAAAGGATCTATTCTAGAAGAACGATGAAAAAATAATGAAATAATAAAAGCAGAATATATTACTGTGACAGTAGAAGTAGGTACAAGCTATTCTCAGTAAACCACATTCAATTTAAAAGGAAAATAAAATGTATACAAAATTTGTCTCAAACTGAGGTCTTAAATCGCTTTTTGTCCAACCAACAATCTAAAACTCAAAAACTTATAAAATAAAAAAATCCTTGACGCGTATGTGGTATTTTTGCTTGATAAATGACTTAAACGACCTAATAGTTCGCATTAATGAACTTGCATTTATATACCACTTTTCTAGTCTATTGACTGCTCAAAGTGCTTTACAACACTTGTTACAATCAGCCATTCACACATTGGACTTCCATGCAAGGTGCCCTGCTCATCAGAAGCAATACAGTGCTTCCTATCCAAGGTGCATCACGATATTTCTGTGTTCAAGAATGGAAGGATCAGCCTTTGGGAATAATTTGGGGATCAGTATCTTCCCCAGCGATACGTCGATGTGCAGCTGAGGGATCCGGGAATGAATTAGTGGACGACCTGCTCTACCTCCTGAGCCACAGTGGCCCGATCAAATTTCTTTGATCAGCTAATCTATTTATTGACTAATCGTTGCAGCTCAAGTTCAGATTACTGGTGTTGAAGGTTGAAACTTCCTAAAACATGTTGAAAGAGACTTGAGGTTGAGCGCACTGGCAGAATATGTATCCTCTTTTGTGACAGACGGGATATTCAAACATTGGACAAAAAATGTCTTTCTTTTCCGTTTTGGTCCGAATGATTTTGTGCCAAACACTGCCTAAACACTGCTAACCCTCTGTGTTCGGATAAAATATATTTATCCAACAGATCTGCTTCGTGGACTTGATCCACAAACAGTTTTTTCTTTTTGCTGCATATTTCTTCCATGTTTTTTTGCTTTTTCTGGTTTTGTTCAGACTCTGATTAGATGCCTCCCTCCTTTGTTAAAACAATACATTGTCTTTTTCACAAACAAGCTTGTGAAAATGGATCAGTGTTTTCTCTGTGTTCAGGTTTATAGTCCATGTCATGATTTAATGATCAAGGCTCTCTCGTTATGTTTTATGGATGATGTAAACAATGTTTTCTCTCATGAAAAATAAAGTGCCTACAGATGTCACAGAAAATTAACACCTTAACAGTTACCAGCTTTATTGCAACTGTGTTGAAGTCCATCAAATAGCTTGTTTGCCAAAAAGACAGTGTGATGCCTTAATGAGAACTGTGCATTATGTAATTTACAATGCTAAGAAGAGGAAACAATGTCTTTATTACCCATGAATGTTTTGATTACATGTGTGTTACAGTACCTGTGGAGGTGTACCATGTGCACCATGTGTTCTGCTCAGTAAACATTCATGGCACAGTCTAGATGTTTGATGTTTAACCATGTCTCAATGTTTCAGTGCCAACAAGGAGGAAGTTCCTGACAATGAGCAAGAAAAGGGCACAGAGAAGGAAATGGCAGAACGAGTCAACGAGGAGACAGAAATGGTACAACTGAAAGCCTCTTGTTTCATCTTTATTTTTGAATTGGTGGAGTGTCTCCTGATATTGAATTATTCGTATGTAATCTTTTAGGAGGTCCAGGAAGGCAGCGACCACGAGGAAGGGGAGGAGGAAGAGGAGGAGGAGGAAGAAGAGATGGATGTGGAGGAGAGCTCAGATGATTCTGACTCGGAGTCGGATGAAAAAGGTACGAGGGATGACATCTGGTCTCTCTGTCACTGGTTCATGTTAAAGGGGCTGCTGATTGTCCACCAGGGGGAGCTGTTCAATCAGTGGCCTTACACAAAACCGACCAGCACCACAGAACACTGTTTGGGGCTGTTGTGGTGGACAAACTGAGATCATTGTAGAAGTACTAACACCACACTGTAGAAATTCTCTGGTACAAGTAAAAGTCATGAATTGAAAGTCTTACTTAAAGTATGTAAGTATAGAAAACATACTTAAAAGTATTAAAGGTACACTACTCATTGCAAAAAAATGTCCCCTGTGACTGTTATACTGTTATGTATTATATCATTAGGTTATTATGACTCACACATTAATGAAAAAGCAGGCTTTTACTGTTGTATGTGGTTGAGGTGGACGTAATTTTTAAACTTTTTTTATGTAATAAATAGAAACTAATGGAGTTGCCTATCATTTTTCTGCCAAAATCAAATATATTTTATTTATATAGCCCAAAATCACAACATTGCCTCAGTGGGCTTTTCAATCTGTACATTGAGCGTAATATAGTAATTGTGGCTTTTACCATCTCTTTGATCATGTATACTATAATATATTCTTTAAAAAACTTTAAAATCAAGACATAAAACAGATGTAATGTCCTTCAAGTACATCCACAGTGGTCTTCCTCTGGCTACGATTCAACTCTGAAAGTTGGCACAACTCAGAAACACTTCAGGGAAGGAAAGCAACAACATGCCAGCATAATGGGAAAGAGCAATAATTTACTTAAATGGCGATGAGATGTTTACAGAGTTAAATGAATTTGTTCTAAACTCAACAATTAAAAGTACTGAGGCAAGCAACAAAGGGGTCCAAATAATCCAAATTGTGTTGAGTCAACGCTGTTACTTTAAGGATGTAAACACTTTTGTTAACTGCTCTCTTGCAAACTTTAAAAAACAAACGGAAGTAAAGTAATTAATGGGACAAAAGAAATATATTCTTCAAATAATATAAAATAGTTACAAGAGACATGTACTGGAGAAGCATCTTTTAACACCAGAACAAAACAAACTGTTGATTTGTGATCATCTGTGTCCAACAGAGAACTTCCAGGCTGATCTGGCCAACATCACCTGTGAGATCGCCATCAAGCAGAAGCTGATCGACGAGCTGGAGAACAGCCAGAGACGTTTGCACACGCTTAAACAGCAGTACGAGCAGAAGCTGATGATGCTGCAGTGCAAGATCAGGGACACCCAGCTGGAGCGGGACCGTGTCCTCCATAACATGAGTAAGACAAGGAGGCCAAGTACACCGTACATCACTTATCCAGTCATGGTCAGGAAGTTTGGATGAAACTGTGGGTTTAGGTGCTTTTGATCAGTTTATTTCAGTCTTAAGTTCTTGCTTGTCCTACTTATATTTGGAAGAATTTATATCTTACCCCACATGTTTGATCTCAGTTTTTGTTCTTTAGTAAGAAAGAATAAACACTGCAGACTTAAATTACTTTAGAGAATCCTTTAAAGTCTTTAAAGACTCCAGACAATGACAGATTTATGTTTATCAGCACTAATGGATCAAAGCTTTGTCTGATGCTGATTTTCAAAGTTTTCAGCTTGTCTAATTTAAAAAAAGCGTCCAAAAGAGATTTTTTGACAACTGCAGATGAAGGTTTCTAACTGTATAACCCATTTGAGAAAATACATTTGTATTTGCTGCGCAATGTGAGTGTTACATATGAACCTCTTCCAATTAAAAGTGATTGACGACATTTTTACAGCATTATTGCATTCTGTCTTTTAATGGATGGATTGATGATCAGTTTTCCATGATGTTTCTGTTTCATATTTTCAGATTCAGTAGAAAGTGGCACTGAGGACAAGGCTCGCAAGATAAAAGCTGAATATGAGAAGAAGCTGAGCGTCATGAACAAGGAGCTTCAGAAGCTCCATTCGGCTCAGAAGGAGCATGCCCGCCTGCTGAAGAACCAATCACAGTACGAGAAACAGCTGAAGAAGCTTCAGCTGGACGTGGCAGAAATGAAGAAGACAAAGGTGCGATTGGTTACAGTAGATGTCTGTGATCGTACTGTTCTGTAATGCTGCAAGTGGAAATGTGAGGTCTCAAGTCTAGAATTAAGTTTGTTTGGAAGGACCTGTTTCCATTGTGATTAACAAAAAATTTACCAGAACAGTTGATATAGCACTTAAAAATGAAGGTAGGGCATCATCAGAAACATCTAGTCCAGTTGGATCTGCAGGCTTCTCCGCCATCTGTTCTCTATATTTCATTGATGTATTTTTGCTATATTTGTGTGGATTATATGGATATTTTTTTATTTGATTGTTCCAGGTCCGTCTCATGAAGCAGATGAAGGAGCAGCAGGAGAAGAACAGGATGAACGAGTCTCGCAGAAACAGAGAAATTGCTTCCTTAAAGAAAGACCAGCGCAAGCAAGAGGTTAGTGTTAATCTACATCATGTTTTCCTTTCAGTTGGCTGAGATAATGTATTTCTGATATCATAATTTACCTGTTGTTTATACTGTACTTGTGTTATAGCACCAGCTAAGGTTGCTGGAGGCTCAGAAAAGGCAGCAGGAGCTCATTCTGCGGAGAAAGACTGAGGAGGTGAGCAGCAGCTGGAAATTAATGTTTTGACAGTATGGATGAATCATGTATGCAGAAATACATGTGATACATTATGGATGCAGAAGTGCACGTGGAACGCTTTCAGTTCACATTTCTGTTTGCAATGTCTGTCAGGTGACAGCTCTGAGGAGGCAAGCCAGGCCCACCTCAGGTAAGGTCGTCAGAAAGGTCAATCTCCCAGAACAAGTCCAGGACTCCACCCACAGACCTCCATCTGGCCGCATGTACTCCTCCGGCATCTCTGCTCCCAACGGCACTCGGTGAGTCTGTGTGTGCAGGTGTGTTCATTGCACATTTATGTTTCCAGGGAGCAAAATAAAGAGAACAGAAAATCCTTCAAATCCCTAAAATGTAACACAAATCTCTCCATGCAGATGGCTTTTTTGCAATACTTATGTTGGATTTTAAAACATAATTTTGCACCGGGAAGCAATGCAGACTTCTGATTACCAGCTCTGGAACAGCTTATCTGATATTATTCCTGAATGTGCTTAAAAGATCAGTCAATCACATTACTGACTGATGCTGTGTGTGCAGGTCTTCATACAGGCGTACAGTCGGTATATACTCCACCAGAATAGCACGGAATAAATGGCAGTCTCTGGAGCGAAGGATCACTGACGTCATCATGCAGAGGATGACCATCTCCAACATGGAGGCCGACATGAACCGCCTCCTCAAGGTAAAGCTACAGCAGTACGTTGTTATGCCAAAGTTACTGTAAGATGCCTTGATCTATTGATTGCAGAGCTAAAGAAGGATAATGACCAGAATGTTATCAAGTTTAAAATCTAAGATCTGAAGGAAATACGATTTTTTTATTGGGCTTTAATCTTGCGTGTACCTCTAAAATAGACTTGAGGCATAAATACATTCAGCTTCCGTTTGTGATTTTGCTCATGAGACACAGTTGAGACGTGAGCCTGAAAAGAGCTGCATGGATTAAAAAGCGAGTGTAGGCTATCTCTTGTGGTCTAGACACAAGGTTGTCAAACAAAAAAGCGTAACATTTTGTTGGAGGAAAGTATGGGTCTTCCCCAGATGCCAAAGGCAAGCCTGAGGGTATTACAAAAGTCAGAGTCTGAGCTGGGTTATGGTGTTGTTTTACATTATTATCTTTAATATCATAACCCAAATCATATCAGTAACGTTAACAGCTCTAATGGAGTGAAGTTTTGGTGAGCAGACATTTGGAGAACACTGTCAGATCAATGGAGAAGAGGCGGCTATGGTTTGCAACGAAGGATTTAAAATTTACTTGTCAATCACGCTGATTAACGGGGCTCAGCTGGCAGACATGCTGCTCCACCAGAAACATCTCTACATGCACAGCAGGGCGCAGATTTCAGAGACTATTTTTATATCATCTTAGTTCTGATGGTAAGTTAGCATGGGAAAGAACCTATTGTTGATCATCGCTTCAACCGTTGATGTATGATTCAATCACCATTTGGGACAAGCCCTTATCCTTGCCATCCTCAACATCAATAGAAAGTGTATAATATAAGAATAGTAATACACAAAGTAATTCATCAATAAGTAATATCAGGTATTCTGCTGATTCTATTAGATATTTTTCTGTTAAGCCTGTCCAGACAACATAGACTATAGAAGTGCAAGTCATTTTACCATTCACCATTTCACCAAATGCCCCCAAAAAAGTATAATCATGTATACTTTGTGTTTCAGTTGTCAGTAATTTTCCATTTAACTCTCTGCTGAATTAAAATGATCTGGCATTAGAGAGGCTTGAGAATGGTGTAGCAGATGTCGGTGAGGGGGCTGTTGACATGTATTCGTGTCAAATATGCAGCCTATGATATTTAACCAGTGAGAACTCTGTTTTGCCAAGTCATCTTGTTGTTGCATGAGCCATCGTCATCATTAATCGGCAACAAAACAAAAATAAACCCAGGCATAACTCTGGGAAGGGGGAATCTGTTACTCTCTGTTTCTCCATGGCCTTTACCATGTACTCATTTAGTAACTCAATTGGCTTAAATCTGAATCTCAAAGTTCTGTCCAGTTTCTTACAAGCCGGTGTGTTTATGTCTCATAGCAACGAGAGGAGCTGACCAAGCGTAAAGAAAAGGTCATCAGGAAGAGGGACCGACTGGTCAAGGAGGGGCCAGAGGCAGAGAAGGCGGTGCTTCCTCTGAACGAGGAAGTGGACGCACTGACAGCCAACATTGACTACATCAACGACAGCATCGCAGACTGTCAGGCCAACATCATGCAGATGGAGGAAACCAAGGTGAGACAGGCTATAAGCAGACTTGAGAATTTAGTTCTCCACATAAATGTCTTCATTTATTTGAAGTTTTCTGAAGTCATCCTGTTTTGTTTTTTCAGGAGGAAGGCGACACAGTGGACGTCTCTGCTGTGATTAGTTCCTGCAGCCTGACAGAAGCTCGTTTTCTGTTGGATCACTTCATGTCAATGGCTATCAACAAGGTACCAAGTCTTAGAATAGTGGTTATCAGGAGTAAGCACATTGGTACAGTTAAAATATATCACCACGGTCTGTGCTTATGGCTGCTCTATGACTTGAAAAGGATTTTTAGGTACATATCAACACCTCTCTTTGCCTAATTTTCACAATTTCACTTTTTAACATCAACTTGGTCAGAGATTACAGAAGGAAGTTTGCCATTTGGTTAAATCTGCCACATGGTGATGTCATCTAATACACATGATCCCTGATTTTAGATCATCATTGGGTCTTTGTAATACTCTAATTCCAGCAACTTTAGAAAAATGCATCAACTACAGATAAATATGACCATGTGTGATACAGTATGTAATTATGTTCATTATTAATGTAGTTATTTAATCTATGGCAAGTGAATAACACTGTAAACATTGTATGATTTCAGGGTCTCCAGGCAGCCCAGAGGGAGTCTCAGGTGAAGGTGATGGAAGGCCGGCTGAAGCAGACGGAGATCACCAGCGCCACACAGAACCAGCTGCTCTTTCACATGCTGAAGGAGAAGGCCGAGTTCAACCCGGAGCTGGATGCACTGCTGGGGAATGCACTGCAAGGTAACAGCAACGTTTAGTGAGGTGGAAGTGGAGATGAGGACCCAAAAACGCAGACCAGAGCCCTGGATTAACCCAGCCCAACTCCCAGAAGTGTCATGTCAAAGAAAACTGGGATGTAGTTTTTTTCTGGGATGATGATGAGGTTTCTCTTCCACAAGTTAATTCTGTTAAAAACGTGTGTCCGCACATCTGGGGATGTGGACTGGGTTGCTGGTCAGTTGCATGATTGGGCCTATTGACCTACTCTTGCCTGTTGCCTTCTGCTGAACAGAAGCTGGCCTAATTTTTAAACTGCTGTTATTTGGCTCTATTTTTAAAGTCTGGTACAAACATCATATTCCAATAATGAATATTCCAAAAACTTTTCAACTTTAAAACTACAAATTTTATAGGTTACGCATGTACTGTAATTTTATAACATTTTTGGCCAGCCTCTGTTCAGCAGGATGTTTTGTTTACAGTAGCTGCACTTCATTTTCTTTGGTTTGTTTTGTAGAATTTCGGGGGACTGTGTTTTTGATTTGTGCATTGCCTTTTTTCTGTTCCCCCACGTTTTCTTTTTTTGTTTTCTTATGTTTTTACAGAGCTAGGTAACATCCCAGCTGGTAAGTGAAATCATATTAGACTCTTATCTGTGTTATGGATGCATGGTTCCTTCCCTTTGCACTTTGTAAACTAACGAAACATAACATGAACAGGTGCATGAGGTGCAATGCAACCAGGCTTCCCTCCATCTGTCTGCTGACCTTCTCCCTTCCCCTTCATCTGGATACACTCCTCCTCCTACTCCTTTTTGTCCTCCTCCTAGATCACCATGTGCTACAGCCTCCATGCTTTAGCACCCTGCTAACCCCAGACCCTTCCACAGGAACCATACAACATGGATATTTTAGCTCTGCCGGACCTTGTATGTCAGCTGGCCCCATTGGGATCAATGGACTAATGATTCCTCACAATCCTTCACCTTGTTGTCTCATATCAGGTCTTTTACCTTCGCCCCAACTCGCCCACACATCTTTCTCTATAACCCTCCCCACCTGACTGCTCTCTGACCTCTCACCTTCTTCGATCCATCTGATCCAATTGAGCTCAGTGAGGACCAAGATTTTGTTTGTCAAAACAGCATGGCGCTGCGCTGACATCGCCCCATCTGCTTCATTTGTTCATCTTCTCTACATCAATTTGCGCAGCTATTTAATAAAACGTCAAGAGAACTGCTTCACCCTTTAGTGAAAGTAAGCAAAATGATAAATCATGTAGTCCTAGACATGGTGTACTTGCTGAGAACGGTTGTAAAAAGACATGAGAAGTCAACTCACCCGAGAGAGTTTCTTCCCAATTCTGATATTATTAACTGATCTTATTTGACAGAAAATGGAGACGATAGCAGCAGTGATGAGTCTGCCCAGAGCCCTTCTGCTGAGGGAAAGTAAGTCTGTGTGCTGTGTCATGTCATGGTATTTTGTGTTATGTTGTGTTATATTGTGTCATGTTGTCATCCTAATTTATGCTATGTTCTGTTCTATTGTGTTGCATCATGTTATGTTGTGTTGTGTTGCATCATGTTATGTTGCTTCATGTCAAGTTAGGCGTGTTTACATTTTGTTTTATGTTGTGTTGTCTTTTTATGTTCTGTTGTGTCATGTTCTGTTGTGTTGTTGCATGTTACGTTGTGTTATACATTATGTTATGCTTAGAACTTTGCTGTCTTGTGCTGTTATGTTAGTTGCGTTATGCTATTGTATGTTGTTGTGTTACTTAGTTAATGTGTCTTATGACATGTTTATATTATATTGTGTTACGTATTATGTTATTGTTTTATTTATGTCTTAATTGTGTTCATGTAAATGTTCGTGAATTTGTATCTTTTTTTATTGTGTTTGTCTTTTCTGTTAGTTGTATTCTACATTATGTTAATGTTATGTTACTTTGTTTTTTATTTTTGTAAACATTGTTAATCATTTGTTTCATATTATGTTGCTTTATGTTTTGTGACATAATGTGTCGTATAATATGTTTATGTTTTGTGTTTTTATGCGTGTTTTTACTTTTACTCACATGTCAAACTCTTGTATTCCCTCCAGCACTTTGGCATCAGATCTCATGAAACTCTGTGGAGAGACCAAAACCAGAAATAAGGTAATACAATATTTATTATGGTTATGTTACATACTCTGCATACACTAGCGTCTCCCTAATAACGTCCTGTCTTAATTTCGACGTATCTTTGCTCCACAGGCTCGTAGGAGGACCACCACTCAGATGGAGTTGCTGTACGCAAACAGCGACTCCGCCCCCGATGCACCGACTGCAGACTTCACCAGTCCGATGCTGCCGTTAGCTGAAACGCCAGATGGGGGCGGAGACGTGGACTCGTCAGGCTCATCAGTCAGGGACTACACAGCTCTCTCCCCCGGCTTTTCCTCTAAAATGGGCAGCATGTAAGTCCAGGCCCGGCACTCTTCTGCTAACAGAATAATTACTACTTCCTTCCGTCCTGCATGTTTGATGTTGCTGCTACTTCCTCTGCTGTATTTAATTTTGTTTCACATTATTCATGAGCATCCTTACATCAAATAGCCATACCGACCTCCAACTGATGAGTGCTTTGAGGTAAAAGCATGAAGAGAGGAGCCAGTATTAACATTTGTATGGCTTATTTATTACTGTCCTCTGCTAAAGGCGCCTTTGTAATTCCTCATTAGAGCTTAGTCACATGCTGAAGGCAAAAATACTAACCAAACGGCTTTAACTGGCCATGCTTCAAACCAACTGAAAATGCACATTAACTTGTATGTAAAAAAGAGCCTTGGCTGACAGTGATCCATCAGCAAATAAAGAAATATAATAAAAAATGTAGTGTAGCATAAATTGTCCAAAGTAGTTAAACATGAGCTTGGCGAAGAACCTCAACTGATTTGGGACTTGAAATATCAGGTAACTGTGTTTCTGTGTGTACTGCATGCTCAGCTTTTCATTGATGCCATTATATTATGTTGGTTTCCCATCCTTCTGTTGTTTTATTATTATCATTCTTTGTGTTGTTTGTCGATAACTGTATGAAACTGAACGATCAGTTCTGGCTCCAGAACTTCGTCAGGGCTGGAAAAGCGAGCTCCGGAGCCTTCCCCGCTCTCGCGCAGGAAGACCTATGACAAGGCACAAGCAGCGGCTGACAGGGCAAAGGTCAAGGAGATTAAACAGTAAGAGCTTGCTGCCGACATTGTGGCTGCAAAGCCAAAAAGAAAAAAGCGAAATAATTTCACTTCAACTCTACTAATACTGTTTTCTCGGTTTCCTGCTATGGAGAAGCATGTGGTCTCAAATCAAAATTGCTCTGCGCCTGGTGTGATAACCTTTGACCTGCCAAGTTCTATGCTGAATTTAAAGTCATATTGTTCCTACTGAACTACGATAGCATGTCTCTTAATTGAGCCATAATATGGATGTTTTCTCATTCACTCCGAGTAGTTTTGACTCAAATTCAGTGTTCAACTTGCTAATGAATCCCTCTGCTGCTGATCTACTTATGAAACGCATTTTACTTACTCAGAAAATCGCTTTCCTTTCCTTTCCCTTTATTTTCTTTATCCTATCACTAAATTCTAGTTAGTCAGACTGAAATGCTGTTTCGGCTTTTTTATTTTTTGTGTGGTAGAAGTGCTGTTTAAATATGTAGGATGTCTAACTATTCATTATTTTTCATAATCTGAGCATGGTGATCAGGGTGACATACAGTAAGCCAGTAAATTAAGGAAACTTGAGACTATTGTTAGTTAGTAAATACTTAACTATTATATTATTATTATAAACTAATAGTTACTTAGATCAGAGTTAATAATTGAGTTTTTCACGCTTTTATTGGCATGAACTTTTCAGACACTTATCTCTGTGCTTTGTGCACAGGAAATGATTTCCAACTTGAAACAACAGTTACTTTACTCTGCACTCCAACAGGCATGGTCAGTGTGAGTGCATGGGGTCGATATATGATAATTAATATTGCTGCATCCATGTGATATGACGAAGTCAGCAAATGCCAGAGAAAAAAAAAAAACTGTTAATCTCAGCTTTACAAATTAAATTCAAATTGCCTGATTTCATGCACCTTTCATACCTAATCATGGTACTGATCACCTGTTACCAATGAACCTGTTCACCTGTGGAATGTTCCAACCAGGTTTCTGGTTGTTTCCCGAAACTCAATGAAGTTGATGAGGAAAGACATATTAAATATTTTGTCTTTGTGCTGTTTGTAATAGTGTATATGTCAAAAAGGATTAGCTAATTATCACACTGTGTTTCATTTACATTTTAAGCAGCGTCCCAAATTTTGTAGAATCAGGGTTGTAAATTTGCATACAAGAAACAAAATACATGATTTTATTACATGAAACATTGTGATTGCACAGATACGAAGAATAAACCTTTATTCATTCCTAAGGATTAAATCAAGTCAGTTTTATTTATATAGCCTAGAATCACAATCACATTGCTTCAGTGGGCTTTACACTCTGTACAGATTCTTGTTTGTTTTGAGTTTTGAGTCTAGACAGATAAGGAAGTTAAAATTGAACCAGGGACTCTGCAATTACAGGGTGTGTGTTTTGACCATGACAGCCCTTAAAGGAATCCTTCAGGCTAAAACATAACATTTACTCTGCCACCACCTTCACCACATTTTTTGAAAAATAACAATCAAGTAGTCTTGTCATTTTTCATCCATCCAACAATGTTGTTTTTTGGTGTTTTTTCATTACAGCCTCATGCTGGCTTGGCTCTAGTTAGATTACAGCTGCTGACAGAAAATACTTTGATATAATGTGTGTTAAGCTAGTATTCATTTAATTATTCAATATATTTATCCATCTATAAAATACCACAAATTGCACTTTGCTTCAGATTTTTTATCGTTACTCCAAAGGAAGGTCGTTGTTGTACATTGGACAGGTTGTAAAGCCACTGCCTGGTACTCCCATTGAACAGGAAACCTCAGTAATGTCTTCTTTACAGCTTCAGATGAGTCTGAACACGTGACACACACTTCCCTGACAAGCCGTCCTGACAGTTTGCTCCCATATGACATGAATGCAGCATATGCGTCTCCCGTCTGTCCTCGTGCAGTCCTCCCACACTCCTGCCAGTAGTGTGTAAACAGCTTAGCACACACTTTAATTATGCTGCAGCTTAATTGGCAGCCCTACTGTCTTCCTTCACAGCCCAGTCATCAGGAGCCTGAAGAGCAGCCCACCACTTCCTCTCTTCCTGCTGCTTGTCCCAGTAACCACATCACTGCATTTATGACAGGGTATCTGGGGCGTGGTGCAAACGTCCTGTAGGATAAGTAAGAAGCAGAGATAAGTAAAATTGACACAATCCTGCCAGTGAGTCAGATTAGAGTTAGGCAAGGATGAGTAGGAGCATTGACAACATGCCTTATTTCCCAACTTAGGGTAGTTATCTCTTATTAATGTCGAGGTAGACATGTAGATCAGTGGAAGGTACATTTTGATTTAGCAGCGTAATATTGGAGTGTTTTAATATAACAACTAGCTTTCTCAGGGAAGAATTGTTATCATTTTGTTTGTCTTTTAATTTTAATAATCTTAAGTGCACACACATCTCAGGAATATCGAATACTCTCATCCCCTCCAGGTTGAATGGATGCCTCCACCCGTCCTCCAACCGCTTCCTCCGTTCTGTTTCCCCTTCTTTCTACAACCCACCCAAGTACAACTTTTTTGTTTATTATTTGCCAAATGCTACACTAAAACTTCACCTTTGGTGTGTTGGGCAAAGGTGAATCTGAAACACAGGCGCACATGGTGTGGACTCCATCCTTTTCACTATAATCTGCAGATTTTGGGTGTGACTGTAGTGTCACCAGAGCCTCCCAGGAGTGTCATCCCACCCTGCTAAGACGCATCCTTGACATGAACGGTCATAAACGGTTAATGTGGTTAGAAACAATGAGTGGATATCCTTTCTGGGATCAATAGATAATAACAATAAACCCAAACAGTGTCTTCTTGTTCAGCTTATTTCTGCTATTCAACCTGAAACCTCTTTTCATTAGCCTTTTTCCACTTCAATGAGCCTTTTATTCTGCACATAACACACCTTTTAAAAGCTCATTCAATCACAACTCCTGAATATCGACGTCTGGATCTGTGGTACACCATCACCTCATCCCGCTGCTCCACCGATACTGAGAGCTACGACTGGTGGAGAGTAGTGATTGTACGATTACACTATCGGATGCCAATTTGTCAACTCGACCCGCCAATTAGTGATCGATGTGTGTATATGTGATGCTATTGGACTTGTGGCCCCTGGTGATCCGACACTACTGGTTTCCAATGATTGTCTGTCTTTGTCTGCTTGGGTGTTTTTATCTATTATGGGCTGGGAGAGAGGAGGCCTTTGAAGGTGCAGGGGTATTTATAGATTGTGTCTAGTGTTTCTTTTCTTTTGGCACAATAACTCTGTTCACAGCCTCATTTTTCTTTCAACTGTTACTATCATCTTTTTCTGTTTTTGGTTTGCAGCATCGTGCTAATCAGGCACGAGAGCTGCATGCTGTGCATGAACTCTGGTTGTGTGATTTAGATCCTCGCTGCACTCAATTTATTAGACAGCGTTGTGTCCGTTCTGCAACTATTGACAGAGAGTGTGTTTTCCAGGGGCGTCATTAACCCGGTGCCGGCTACTAAGGGCAGTCGGTCAGCGACGTTACAATGCGTCCACGTGGCAGAGGGACACAGTAAAGCCGTTCTGTGTGTCGACTGCACTGATGACCTTCTCTTCACTGGATCCAAAGGTTAATACCCACAATCCTCCATCGTGCCTTCACCTCTTCACGCTCTCTCATCTCTCTCATCACTATTCCTCACATGTCTGCTCGTTAAGGCACCGGTAATTTATTACACTCTGACATGCTGTGAATGCTGTTATATACCAGCAAATAAAACCTGACAGGGATTAATTAAGATTGTCGTATGCACAGTGTGTGGATAAATGAGGTGATGCAATAAAATGACATTGTACATACAGTAAAAATCTAATGGTGAAGCAGCTTTTTATGATAATAAATAGAGGTGAATATATAGGCAATCAACTAGATTGAAGTGCTCATTCATCAACATAGACCTTATTATGACTCTGCGCCAGTGATAGCTGTGGCTGGAAGCATTATGTTTTCAGGTTGTCTGTCTGTACGGTACGTACGTCCCATTCTTGAAGACTGGAAAGTATACATGTCAATAAAGTGATAACTTTGATTTCATGATATCACTACATAGTCTATACTATGAGTCTGGACAGACATGGATGTAAACTGCAACTAAACTGCGAGTCTGTAATTCTAGTTTTTTTACCAGATAAGTAAACTGCTCTTCCTAACTTCTGTATTTGGTTTTCTCATCGTTAAGAATAAGGTTTATGTTGTTATAAATTCCTTATAAATTTTTATCTTGAGCTTCACTAAATATGTAATAAATGGTGATAAGGCTGACAGACTGTGTGTCCTCCTGCAGACCGGACCTGTAAGGTGTGGAATCTGGTGACTGGTCAGGAGATAATGTCCCTGTCCGGTCACCCCAACAACGTTGTGTCGGTCCGCTACAGCTCCAGTTTGGTCTTCACCGTCTCCACCACCTACATCAAAGTGTGGGACATCCGGGACTCGGCCAAGTGCATCCGAACACTAACGTGAGTGTGTTTGGCATGTTTTGCCATTTAGTTACTTCATATATGAAATGACATAGAACAATAGAACAAATAAATTTAAAACGTCTAAGTATATATTGAACACACTTTTTTCTTTCTTCATGCCTTTTCCACTGTTTTACAAATATTTAACAAATATATGTACAAAATTAGGCTCCCAATGATCTTAAACCTACCGCATCAGATTGTAAATGTATGCTTCAGTGCCGTCTGTCAAAGAATCTGTATGTAAATCTGTAATAAGATTGTTGAGAACAACAGTTGGTAATTATTGTTATTTTACCAGGATTCCTTTCAAGATCACAAGTAAAAAAAAAAAATGAAACTTACCAAAACATGTTGTATTTAACACCTTGAAAACTCAAACTCATATGTGTCTCATCCTTGTGCCTTCAGGTCCTCTGGTCAGGTTAATGTCGGGGATGCATGTGCGTCAAACACCAGCCGAACAGTCACGATCCCAGCAGGAGAGAACCAGATCAACCAGATCGCTCTCAACCCCAACGGGACGGTTCTGTACGCCGCCGCTGGAAACTCGGTCAGAGTTTGGGATCTGCGAAGGTAAGAAGAAACATGAGCACAGAGAAAATTTACACTTTGAGTAATTAATGTGAAAACGGCCTCTAGTGTCAAACTCTGCACGTACATCATTCTGCACAGTGAAGCTCAAACATTCAACTGTAGGAACAAGAAGAAAAACACATTTTTGACTGGAGGAGGTAACTTTAAATTAGGTTTGACACATCTGAAGTTGTGTAATAAAATCCAGTCTGACATAAAAACTATATTGGCAGTCTGTTTATCTTTTTCTGCATTTTTTTACTTTACTCATTTTGATCCCACTGCTCCATTTTTCTGATGCATAATACTGTGAGTTAATTCAAAGCCCAATTTCTCTCCGCTGCACACTTGAGAGATCCAATTCAATGTGACACCTGACAGGGATCCAATGCAAAGTTATCATCCATCACTGACAGCCAGCTAACAGAACTTTTGATGGATTACCTCTTTGTTCCTCTTAGGAAATAAAAAACGTTGATAACCAGCCGTTTGGATGATTGAAATAACTTTGAATCAATATGCAATGAGACTGAACGTTGCAAACTCAATTCATAAACTTTGATTACCCACATGACACTTTTTAACATGAGTGAATTATTTATTAAGTGGATTTATAACACTGTTGTTCTAGAAAGACTAAAACTGATATTTAATTTCATGTTGTGAGCCAAACTTAGAGACTGGAAGTTAAATTATTGACTCATGAGTGTTTTTTTATATTTTCTTTCTTTGTCAGATTTGCATCCACAGGGAAACTTATAGGTCACCTTGGTCCAGTGATGTGTCTGACTGTGGATCGGTCTGGAAACAACCAAGACCTGGTGATCACTGGGTCCAAGGACCACTACATCAAGGTGTGTGTCCAGGGATCCTTCACCTCTTCATGAAATTACCTATATATGCCTCAGCACTTACTTTGGGATAAGCATAATGTTTCTTGTGAGCCTCATCTAAGAAAACTAAAGACTAGACGTTGGTTATGATGTGTTATATGCTTCAAGCATTCAGAAATATATAATAAGAACTATTGAAGTTGCTCCATCATTCAACACTTGTAACATTCATTGTTGATGCTGTTGCAGTTGTTTGATGTGACTGAAGGCTCTCTGGGGAGCATCAGCCCAACACACAACTTTGAACCTCCCCATTACGACGGCATTGAGTCACTGGTGGTCCAGGGGGACATTTTATTCAGCGGCTCCCGAGACAACGGCATCAAGAAGTGGGACCTGGACCGCAAAGACCTGCTGCAGGTACTGAGATAATAGACATATAGATATAATACAAAGACAGACTGAGGATGGAATGAGATATTTAGGTTTTTATGTTGACGCACAGCTCTGGGTTGGTAAGTTTATTTGTGTATCGTCTTTCAGAAACACGGTATTTCAAAGTCTAAATTGAATTTTAAAAAGACACATCTTAAATATCTTAAATAAAGAAATGAAATAGAATATTTAAATAAGATCAAATTAATTAAAACTGAGAAAACGGAGGAATAAAAAGTAAGAGAAATGGGATTTAATTTATTTAAAGGAAAGCCTCAATTTAAAAGAATTAAGAGTTGGAGTTGTTTTTTGGAAATTGTTCTGAATCAAGGGTGCATAACAACTGAAATTAAAGTATTATATCATAATCTTAATATTTCAGTGTTTGACTTTTAATTATAGTGTATATGTAAAGAATGTTTGCATCTTGTATACATGTATACTTAGCAACACTAGCAGTTTTGCATCTCACTTGCCCGTTTATCTGTGGGTCCGATGTTTGATTGTAACATGGTATTTTGGTCATTTTTTTCAGCTGAATTAATTCGAAGTGTAGTGACTGAGATGACATTTGGCAATCATGAGCTTATAATTTATTTACACAATACAAGTGATCACAAGACATAGAATCTAACACGTTTCGAAAGTGGCCCACACACGTTGTTTAAAAGACTTTTCCACCATGAAAATAATAAATATGAACATGAACACAGACCCCTTCATATATCCTGACATGGAAATGTGTGAGGAAAAGAGTTAAGATAGAGTTTATCCAAAGATTAGAATAGACAAATAATGTTAATGCATTTTATTGGTGTAAGAAGGAACATATCAACTGCATAATCATCACTACAAGCATCCATTACTTGTTTAGATAATCTGTCCTACTATGAGAGTATCTAATTCCTTCTCTTCTCTCCAACAGCAAGTCCCAAACGCCCACCGTGACTGGGTTTGTGCGCTGGGAGTGGTTCCCGGGTCTCCGGCCCTGCTGAGTGGCTGCAGAGGTGGGGTGCTCAAGCTGTGGCACACGGACACACTGGGGACTCTTGGGGAGCTGAAGGGTCACGAGAGCCCCATCAACAGCATCTCTACCAACAGCAGCCACCTGTTCACCGCCTCCGAGTGAGTCTAACACCAAACAAACACGCACTTTACAGTGTATGTCTGTATGTTCCAGTGTCCCTGCTTTGGATTTCAATTACTTTTATGATACGTTTTTAATTTCTTGTACATTTCTATACAACTAAATGTATCAATTGATTAGAGATGCACCGATCCACTTTTTTCCAGTTCCATACCGATACTTGAATTTGGATGATTCCTTGATCATTACTGTTGTTGTTGTTGGTGGTGGTGGTGGTGGTGGTGGTATCATGTGTAAGCTTACATGAGGCTGTAGTAAACCACACAGCAGCTCTTATTGAAAGGGCAACATTTTTGTATGTAAAACAGGTATCACAAAACGGGTGTAGGAGAGCAAATTGCTACGCTAACTCCTTAATTGTTTCAAAAACTTTCACAAATCAAGTTCACATCAATGCATTACCAACTACTAGTAAATAGATTTCTATACATGAGTTCAAAGGTTGTAAGATAATTTCACATAATGACAATCAAACAATGAGACTATCAAATCTGGATCAGTACATGGATCAGTACATGGATCAGTGATGTCAGTCCAGTATCAGATATGTGCATTATCGGCAGTATCGTCACCCTGCAGTGGTTCAGACCAATTTTGAACCACAGACATAAAACAAAGCAGAAAACTGGGTCACACGTCATGAGTCACATCAAAATTGCAGTTTTGAAGCAATCTCTGACACAGTTCTTCAAACATGACAGCATCAGAATAGTGAAACAAGCTTCAAAGCTCCAGTATCAGATACATCACGTGGGTCTGGAAGAGTTTTTCTCACCTTTTAATTTTCCTGTCTTCCAGTGACCGGACTGTGAAGATCTGGCGTGCACGTGGTGGACTGGACAGCACCTTAGAGCCGGGTGACAATGCGGATGAGGTGGCCAGTATCTGAACACACCGCCACCTGCTGGGTTTGACTCTGGAAGGACATTAAAAGCATCTTTTGATGCTGCAGCCCTGCACTTTGACCCTTAACTTCTCAAACCCAGTGCTGACTCCTAAAACACATACCTTCCATGCCATGTAACCTTTATGACTGAGCCAACAGGATTTAATCTCAACAGAAACTACCACATTAATTCTTTTCTTAGACTCTGTATGCTCAGAGTGTAGTTCGCCGTACTGTTAATGACTCTCTGCAGCATAATCTTTTTCTCTTTTGCGCTGTAGACGATACGTCGCCTCGGATCATGATAAGAACTTGTACTCACAAGTCATTTATTTAAGACTTAAACAAGACAAACACTCAGCGTTGTGTCAGGATAAAGTACACCTGTGGACACAGTTAAATAGTAGCAGTGTGTTTTGTTAGATTAGGTAAAATAGACAGGAAGTTGAGTGTTAGAGGGGAAAAAGGTGGCAGATCTAACGGGTTGCTAGCTGGTCTTTGCAACCCAGTTTTCCGCTTTCTTGGGATTGTTGAGATTGTTTCTCTGCACTTGATGCAGAACCAATGTCCCTGCGCTCCTTTCCCCCCCAAATAACAAAAGTGGCTTTACTGTATGTGTTAAAGACAAATCACCGTTCCCCTTAACTTCCCTCTCTCCTGCCTTTAAGCTCCTCCCTTCTCAAGTTCTGCAGCTGTTTAAGACCAGCGACCAAAATCATGCAAACTTGTCGTCTTCGCTGTCCTTCACTGCACTCATGAACAGAACACACTTTACAGTAATAGTTCCACTTAGAGCATAGAGTTTTACATTTTGGGAAATATGCTTATTTGTGTCTTATTTGCTGTGATTGTGATGATGCGTATCTGCCTGTTAAATATAACGCTCCAGCCAGAAGCTAGTTAGCTAAACATAAAGGCTGGAAAAATGGGGAGAGAGCTAGCCTGTCTCTGACCAACTGGGAGAAAGCAGTCAAAGCCTCCATTTACAATTAATTGCAGTATGTCAACAAGCTCACATCTTATTTACAACTCTGTGCTGTCCTTCAGTGCGTCACCTTCTGAACACCACAGGATGGCGCCTATAACACACAGGCTACACCATCCCTCTGAATTACTGGCGCGTTGTATCACAAGCAATCATCTCGCGTTCCATTTGCTATTCAACTCACTACTTCTTGCTGCGGCTGACAGTTCACATGGACCGTCATTTGTTCGTGAATTTTGATATCGATTCCCAGACAGTGACAGGGCTAGTTGGCTAGCTAGTCTTGTTGTGAAACATACTTTCAGAGTATATTTACAGTTTGTCAGCTTTGAATCTTGCTACCCTAATGTTAGCTTTCTAGCTAATAGCCGAGCTGAAGGGTTCTGTGAGCTTAGCGGACTAGTTTGTCTCCCATTACCAATGATGTGATTGCGACAGCCATTAGTCAAACCTTCAGGTGTTGCCAGGGAAACAACATTCTGGTTGTAAAAAAATAATAATTTTGATCGCAAAACACATTAAAATATAAATGTATGGCTTAATTTTTTTCTTTGGCATGTGACCATGGTATGGGGATTATGCCCTTCAAGGTGTCCATAATTATTTATTTGAATCTTGTTAGCATAACATTAGCTTGCTGGCTAATAGCAGAGACCAAGGCTTTTATGAGCTGAGCACACTAATTTTGTCTGCCGTTGTGAAGTCGTATCTAAGTAGCCGATATCATAATTGTTCTCCTTATTAGTCAAACCCTCAGGTGTTTCGGGGGTAACAGAGTTATGGCTTGGGAATAGCTGTAGATTTTTCTGCCAAAATGCATTAAAATATAAAATTTTTGGTTTAATTAAGGGCAGCCTGACACGTTGTCGGGCGTCATATCTTCTTTGTTTAATCCATACAAAAACCAAAGGATAAATTAGCAATTTGTTGTTTTACAGGGGGTTATGTGGCGGTCTTGGTAACTTCCCTCCGTCCCCAATGCAGTCACGAATAAGATTTAATGAGTTAATTAGCTTCGGAGATGTTGCTATGCAGATTTTGCTCCCATCAGCCAGAGCCAGGCCTGTAGTTCCCCCCTGCTTTCAGTCTTTATAATAAGCAAAGCTAACTGAATGTAGCTGGTATCAATCTTCTCATGTAACTCGTTGCCAGAAAGTGAATACGTGTATTTCCCAAGATGTCAAACTACTCCTTTAACTTTTGAGCACTTGTGAAAACTGACACAATTAGTCTTTGAGAAACACTTAATCCTTCGTAAATGTGAGCAGGTTCAGCGTTTATATTCTACACTTGTTGTTCACGTTTCATCGTAACGTAAAAACATTTTCACTCTTCA
Source organism: Pagrus major (assembly GCF_040436345.1). Taxonomy (NCBI): domain Eukaryota; kingdom Metazoa; phylum Chordata; class Actinopteri; order Spariformes; family Sparidae; genus Pagrus; species Pagrus major. The sequence goes on along the minus strand of NC_133222.1, from coordinate 20,745,976 downwards.
CATGTCGCAGTTAGCACTCACTGAACCTACACTACTGAGTTGTCGTCTAACTCCCATGCTGCTAAGTCGTGTGCTCACCTTCTTCAACCCTATAAGAGGGCTTCTTGTCATGGACTCCGGGTGAGGTCCGCTTTGTACTGAGCAATGTGTATGTATATATATGTACTAGTATCTTTTTTGTTTTTTGGAGAGGAGAGGCCTTCAGACTCTGCCCGTGTCGTGACCGACATCTGTCTCCCAGTTCTGATCCTTGTGGGGCCTTCCTGGAGACCATCGTGGTCTCCCTCATGTAACTGATCTGTCTGTCGCGATTGTGTGCTGTCACTTTTGAATGTTCGGTGAAACAGCAGTTGTAGGCATTATTCGAGTACATATCTGATGTATGTAAACAATGTATTTAAAGAAGAATCTGACTGAATGTTAGTTTTGTGGGACCACCGATCTGAACGCAGTCTCACACGTTGAGCTGAGAGGACCAGGATTGGCAGGAAGACTGACGAGCAGTATTAAAGCTTTGGAGGTGGCAGGTTATGTTTAGTGGCCTACGGTTAGGTTTTTTCTCCCTCTCTGTTTCGTTTGTTATGCTGTCCCTGTTCCACATATCCTGGGCGTTCCCCCTCTGGAGTTTTAGTAGCCATTCTCAAATGGCGGACTCTGTAGCGATTCTAATGTCAGATGCCTGATGAGAATAAATGCCATCTGTCAAAAACAACCAAATCTGTGTGTTTGTGTGTGTTTTTTTTCTTGGCTCTATGATTCATTTAAAGATTCCTAGTGCTGTTTAGATCTCCAGGATGGTTACTCGTGCAAATATCTACAATTTAATGTCTTATTTTTGTCATTTTGTAAACGTAGTTTCACATTTATATTTCTGACATTGAGCTCCTGATTTCCTATTTTGGTAAAACTTCACTTTAAATCCCCCTATTTACCATTTATATGCAGTATACAAATATTTAATAAATGGTTTATAACGCACTATATAATAACATTTTAAGGTATTGTACAGTGTGTCAACAATTCTAACTTCTCATAAGAAGACATAACTTTGTTTTACTATATTAACATTCATAAGCCTCCACTCCAATTATGATGTTTACAAATACATTAATAATAGTTGCATCTGCTCACAACATCATTGTGGTGTGTTAGAAACCATTTATTAAATGTATTTTAAATGTTTTTTGGTCTTTTAAACAGTATTATATCACAAAATCTGATAATATAATCTGATAATAGAAGAAAATCAAAAAAAAAATGATGTGCCTGAAACACTGACTTTGTCTTTCAATCACATATAAACTCGTCATTTGATTTTGCATAAGTTCTACATATTTATTTCATTTAATGCAAAATATTTCTGTCAATGTGAGTTAATTAAATAACTGCCTGTCTGCTTCAACTAAGTAAATGCAATTTTTCAAGTATTATACATAAAAGTAACCCATATGTGATGTGTTACTTTCATGTATAATACTTGACTGTCTTTATGTCCATATTGTCCTTAGATCTACATCCAGATACGACAGCATCTTTGTCTTCAATGAAGATTATCCATTGCTCCCATTTTCTGCCCCTTATTCCTCAAGGGAAGCATTAGTTTCCCCTTCTTTATTGTTCACATCTGGGAGACTGAATTGTTTTATTGTTTTTATTTGTTTATTTTTAATCAGTAACCAGTAGATCTTTCTGGAGTTTAAAGTTTCTTTTTAATGCTCCTTCATCTTTTATCAATCAGATACAGTATCTTGCTGTTCCTGGGAATCTTAAAACCTTAAAATGTCTGTCAAGAATCTCCCAAAGTGTTTCAGTCAGTTTTCACCTGACCAGAGGATGTGTGAATAATGAGCATTTAAGTGCCCACACACACAACCTCCAACACTGCTGTTTTTTATTTATTTTTTAAATCTCCTGCTCTAATTCCTTTTCACATCTGTTTGCTGTAGGTGAAGCTACTTCCTTTAAAACAGATGGTGGTTTTAGTGAGGACAGTGGTACTGTTTTCAGATGTTTGAACTGGGGAAAATGGACCACAGGGTGGCAGTAGCAGCACCCACAGGACTGACCAGGCACAGAGCTGTTAACAGCCAAAAATACTTCATATATTAGATATTTGGCTAATGAGGGAAACTGTGGAAAAGCTTAGATTCCTCCAGATTAATGCGACAGAGAGGTGTGGTTCTCACAGGACAGAGATGCAACACGCATGATGGTCTTATATAATATGATACATTGCTGTAGATTAAATTAGCCGATAGTGACTAAAGCAGCAAAATGCAACTTACACATTAATGCGGCAGTAATATCAATCCATAAACTTCAAATATAATATTATGTGTTGCATGTAAATTACTCATTTATGCCATTTATGAGTCATTTTAGTTCCCAGGTCGTTTCATAGGGGACAGTTCTGAGTGTCACAGTAGGGACTGTATTTTCCATACACTCCCTCCCTCCCTCAGTCCAGGGACCTTTGAAACAAATGTTTACCAAAAGTACCTTCAGTAGGTGCCGATGTGAAATGACTGGTTGCGTTTGAACATGAGAATTGATCACTTGCGGTGTGCTGTTTGTCGCCTGCAGTTCAGTACATACAACTGCACTGTGGTCCAATATTTCAACTGCACAGTAATTAACTTCTTCTGTCATGTTTGCCTCCAAGCGCAGTTCAGTAAAATTCTAAATAATTTATATGGGAAGTAATTTACTAAGAGCCAGGCCTCATGGCTGAAATCAATACCACAATATCAAGGACATTTGTCCGGTACTGATTTGTATCAAGACATAGTAAATGTGTGTGTGTAAAATCATCAAATAAATGTTTAACGAACTGTGTTCCACTTTTTAATCAAGCAGCCTGAAAGAAGAAATGACCCAGCAACAACAAGCAGAGCCCATTTCCTCTGACATTTCCTGGGTGCATCAGGGAGGAAGCTCAGATATTGCTCTGTGGTCTTCCAAGTCTGCAGTCTGTAGAGACTGTCCTCAGTACAGTCTGCATGACAGGTAATGTTAGCATTCAACCACTTCCTAGCTAGTATAACCATCTGATAGGCTATTTTTACATGATATAATAAGAGAGGTGTCGAATAATCAACACACTGTCCCTGGCCCCTGCAAAATGTGTAGGCAACCCCACATAGCCACCAAGGACTGTCCACCTCTGAGGCGCCATCTGCTACAGGAAACTTCATTTTGGATCAGGAGTCCTCGAGGTAAGAACAAACTTTTACCCTGCATATATTTATCAAAATGCTTGTCAAATTAAGTAGTTAACAGGTACACTATGATACAAAGCTTGTGAAAGTAAGCAGCAGTTTTTAGTAGCTGAAAAAGAGCATGTGCATGTGTTTTAGAGGAGTGGTGCTAAAGGGAGGGGTTTGTCATTTTTCTGTTGGATACTTTCAAAATTTAGCTTGCTCCTGATGGTTTCTATAATCTACAGCGCTTACATGTACTTAACACTTTGTTTAATGACAAAGTGTTGAGGATGTTTGGGGCAGTCTCACAGCTTGAAGAAAGAACCTGCTCTGTTATGGCTACGTTGGTTTGCTTTGTCCACAGCTGCTACCAGATTCAACAAAAGTAATGTTCCTTGTAAAAAAAAAGGTCTGAGCACTTCTTCCACCGTTAGTCAGCACAATACTGTGATGATAATACTGAAACACAGATTGTATACGAATAAAAATTACCGACTTGATCAACTTCTTGAAAGTTTTACTGTGGCAAAGTGTCTAACACATAGTGTGATGTTGCCACAATCAGTGGGAACTCATACAGAGACTTTGTTCAGATGGCTAATGAACAACTCGGGGCCATCAGGGAGCTGCTGTCATAAATCTGTGTGACAGGCAGCACCAATCACCGGCCGCCTGATGTGACAGTTACAGTGTTGACTGTGTGGATGTCACTGAGGTTATGTTGGGTTGAATTTGACCCAGAACACTTTAAAAGTACTTTAAACTTTATTCCTCTGAGTCCACAGACACCGACTCTGAACCCCAAATACTTTAAATCACCTCCATTATACAGACGCTTACCTCTTGTTTAGCAAAGCCCACCACCATTACTGCTTCTCTTGCTGACTTTTTCCATAAACATCACATGTATTCATTGGTCAGGAGCCTGTTTCTTTGATGTAAGTCTATTAATCCTCATTTAAAAACAGCACCACCAGCTGTTTCACAAGATGCAGAGATGTGCACATTTTTACTCATTGCTGAGCAGATCTCCGCCCTTGGAGAGAGATTTTGACCTGCCTCAGCACAAATTTGAAAGACCCTTTTACACTGAACAATGTGAAATCACACCAGGTGATTACTGATGGTGGGTTTCTTTACAGAACTTCCATTTACGTGGCAGAAAACTCTTTAATAAGCACTTATATTTGACTAAAATAAACATATTACTGTTAGTTCAGGGCCTAAAGATTTGTGTTTCCTTTTGACTGTTTGTGTCTTTCGGTTCTGTTATCAGTTGCAAAAGTTAAGAGAGGCCAAACAATTGACTAGTAGAGAAAATGATCAGCAAATTTATATAACCTGCCCAAATATATCAAACAATCATTTTATTAGCATTTTGACAGAATTTTTGCTTCATATTTTTATAAAGTTTGGGATCTTCACTAACTTTCTATAAAAGTTCTGATTCTGAACAATAAGATTTTAGCAACACTTACCTGAGCAACATGAGCTGATGTTGAGTTTGTAATAATGGATCCATTTGTGAGTCCAACAGAGTTGAGGAGGTTAATAAATTTTAGAAAAACTCAATGCATCTATCACAGCAGGACTATGTCTCTCTCTTGCAAATTGAGAGAAAAGGGAGATTGAGGAGACGGTAATTAGGAGCAGTCAGAGCTGCTTCACACTCTGATAATTTGAAATCTATTTGTGGCGCTGAGGCATGAATATAATACAATTATGTCACTTCAGATACACTGGCAGCTTAAAGCAAAAACTATTTCACAAATGAAAAGGATTAATACTAAATTCAAGCCATGCACAAGTCAAACTACTTGCTCAACTCAAGCTTCAGATGCATAATGAAAGAATGATTCCTAAATGGTGCCGTTTAATAAAGTTTTGGAGGAATTTTAAACATTGTTTTAATCAAAGTGTGATCCTTAAATTGAAAATTATTTTCGGGCCAATATGCATCTCCAAATACTTCATAACAAAAAGCAAGGGAAGAAAATCCAATTACCTTGGAGGTGCGGTGATAAAACAGTTCCCCAGTAATAAAGTTCATTTGTCACACAACCACACCAAGGAGTTGTACAAACCCCTTTCTAAATCACCTGTCCCTTTTTTATTACAGATGATCAAACTCAACAATTCATCTGGATCACTCCCTAAGCTGCTGTATGAAGTTAATATCGCACTTGTATTGAATAAAGGTTGAGCTCATTTAGACCCATTATATAACCTCAAGTTATTGCTCCCAGCAGAGAACAACTGACTGAAACAAAACAGTTTCAGAGCTATGCTTGCAGCTTCGCAAGGTTGTACTCGGGCATAGCTGTGCTTTGAGCTATTAGGCCATTGGTTAAATCAAATATTTAATGACAATGTTAACATGTTATTTAGCAGGTATGATGTTAAGCATGTGTACCGTTTTAGTTTAGCATGTGAGCATGCTATCATTTGGTAGATAACCTTAAATACAAACCACAGCTGAGGGTGATGAGAATTCCATTCGTTTTTAGGGTATTTGGTCCGAAATCAAAGTGAGAAGATCAGCAAAGTTATTACAATTCATCATGAGTCAGACTTGAATGTCTGTTCCAAATTTCATGGCAATCCATCAAAGAGTTGTTGAGACATTTTAATTCAAACTTGCTCAACCTCACGGTGGTGCTAGAGGGACTGCAGATGACCGTCAGAGTCATAATGCTGTTATTGTTCGTATCCTCAGGATCTGTTTTTACACTTTCCCATTCATTGTCAATGCAAGCAGCCGTGCAATGCATTCTGGTCGCACACTCAAGCGTTTCAAGAGACGGGGCATCGTGTTGCCCGCTCCTCATTTGCATGAGGGGCATCCTGAGTGATGCACTGCCAACAAAAACTATTCATTAATAGTGTGTTTACACAAAATCATTTCAGTAAACTTTTTGGGTAAAATAAGACAAAGTTTCCAAATGAGTCCTCGTGTTGGACTGGTTTAAAAGCCCTGAGCAGATAGCTAGTGAGTGGTGTTTGTCCAGTCAGGTGGGATTTATACACATAAACACATGAAGACCTCTAAATCAGGACTGCCAAAAAGACACTAAGCTAAAACACAATAACCCAGGCTGAGAGGCATCAAGACCAGCAGTCCTCGCTCCAGAAGCTTCTCTCTTCTAATGCTGCGTTTCAGACAACTCAAGAATTTTGACCTCCTACATGAAAATGTACAATGGAACGCCAGTCAAAGTTATTTTGTTACAAGTTTTTTGCACACTCTTGGCATCGTGCACATCGAACACTTTGAGAACGAAGTTGGACGTTTCAACAAGGAAATTCAGACCTGACGTGTCGAATGCAGCAAAATTCTGGTGCAGGAGCTTTTAAGCTCTTCTCTCCCAGGCCAGGTGCACATCAATTAACAATCAAGATGAAGCACACCTGGGTAGAACAAGAAAGGACAGGAGGAGAGAAGGGACAAACAACACACAGCCATAACAGACAACCTGGAACATTTCTGAACTCCAACTATAAAAAAGTACAAGAGAATGCCTCTCAAAAGTCGGACTTCCTTCCAACTTCTATACTCAAAGCCAATCCATCCACCCTGGCTTCATTCAGAAGCAGTTGTCCAATGTCACACAACAATCGCAATCCTATTGCTATAAAACTTCTACTGCATGTCTGTCCCTTTAGGTGCATGGACTACCTACGCTGTCTCTTATCCCTGTTTTTCTGAATCACAAATAGAAAAGTCTTTATATGCTGATGACGCCTTACTTTAGTTTCTTGAAAGCCCAACAGAACACAGTGTACTTGTCAACAACTGCAGTCTGCAAAAACATTCATTAAATGTGTGAAACTGGGTTTTTTCACAGTGTCCACAGCGCTCCTGAGACTCATTCTCTCTGTTTCACCTGGATAAAAGTCTCAAGAGGGGAACAAGTGTGTGATGTAGACACAGGACAGCGCCACAAATTCAAAATGAATTCATAGTTTTTTATTCATTTTTTTATTCATGTCTGAAGAAAATATGAGTCACATCATCTCAAGGGCATGTTTATGCTTTACAAAATGCCAGGTGCTGAATTCAGGTGGAGATGAGAGGGCTGTGGTGTAAGTAGAAATCACTTTAGCCAGACAATTACACTGAAATTGTGCCACTCCAATTCAATTCCTTCAACCAAAATGTGACTCAGTGAATATGGAGAAAGAATCTGGTTTCAGATCTCTGCGACAAAAACATTCAATATAGGATGGAGAGGCCTTTTAAACCCAGAAGAAGCTGACATGTTATCGCACACCATATGGGGAAAAAGTGTGTTTACACCACTGCCCCTGACCGTTTTTTTTATGGTTTTGTCCCCTTAGTTCCAATCTTAATGCTGCGGCCTACAATTAAACACTGAGGCTCTTCAGTTTGTGGAAACCACTGCCAGTCTAAAAAGAACAATACCCCTGAGCACAATGTAGTACATACCATGTAGTAGGCCTATATTATATCTATAAATTTTGGTTTGTTTCAAAAGAAGGGAAAAAAACTAGAAGAGAAAGATGAATACGCTCCTAAACAAACTATACTGTGCCTCTATAGCAGTAACACCTAACTTATCTTTTGGTGTGGGGTTGTATGAGGTACTTATCCCTAGTCAGCGTATTACCTGCGGTAGATGACCGTCAGCTCTCCCCCTTATCAAGCACTTGCAGCTTCTTGGTTTTGAGGTAATAATTGAATTAGATTGTTTTACTTCTTAGATTTCTATTCAAATGAAACAGTCAGAGAAGGAATAAACACTTAGTGACATATGCAGCATGAGCTGGGACTAGTAATTGGCAACAACTTAATTTTAAGGGACAGTGTAAGACAAAAAGGTCGAGAACTGCTGCTCTGTACTATAACAGGATGGTGAGACGCTGCGTTTTGATCACTCAGACGTTTGGTGCTTGCCCACTGAAAACACATGGCTCTTTATCTCGCAAATCTAACAGGTGTTAGTCCTGCAGAATGAATTTTCTGTCTTTGTCTTCAGACTAACTGGAGTTGACACACACAATCCCATTTTTAGCTCGCAGTTTCATGCTGGGCACATTAATTGAGTTTGTTTTGCTCAGGTGGTCTTTGTCATCTGGCATCAATGTGACACTTCTCTGTACAATCATAATGCTATAAACTAACCCTGCCTAACCCTGTAAGGCTTGACTCCGGCCTTGTGACACAACTTTTTAAACTGAGAGTTGCAGTCAGAAGCAGCTTGCTCTATGTGGGCAAATGAGAAAGTGTGTTGTACAAGTTGGAGGTACGCAGAATAGTAATAATCCATAATTAATACATAATTAGTTTTGCTTCGTGTTTCTGACCCGTCAGATAGTTTACAGCCATTTTCAATCTCATTTTGGGACGCCGCATGTCTTTAATTGTTTGAACATTAACAGTGTTCCTCCAATTATGTTGAGTTAAAGTTTATTGCTTTCCAAATTATTTTCCAATTTCATTTTCTCCCACCCACTAGGATAGCTCAGTTGGCTCTCCTGTGAACGATTCATCATATTTTGTATGTGGAAGATGCCAACTTTTTGTTCTATAATATTTTAAAGGATGGTTGTGTGGAAAATTAGCTTTTGGATAACCCAACCTCAGACACGTGATTAGAGGAGTTCATTTGTGCAAACAAGTAATTAAATAACAAAACAGCTCATTTTTTAAACACTAATTGTCTAACTACTGCTGGGGAAAAGAGATAATTCAATTGCAATGACACAGGGCTTTTTCACACTTCATATCCCACTGAGTTAACAGAAAAAGTTTCATTTACATGAAACAGAGGAAGTAGTTGTTACAAAACAATCCTAAATGTGAGTTTTAAATGCATGAATCTCAGCTCCAAGCCAAGTAATCAGAGCTAAGACTAGACAACGTTATCGAGCATTTGCAAATCTTTTGTGGCTGTTTCATTAAAGTCTACTTTTTGTTTTGTTTTTTCACTGAAACCGTATTAACTTTTCCTGAAGGTTTACCACAACCTTAACGTTAACATCACATGCTCAAACCCATTCCTCACACCTTAACTTTTGATACTTTTTATTTATAAATCAAACAGTCGAGTCCTGAAGTGTTGTCGGTGGAATCGTGAGCCTTTTGATGATGGCAGTGTCAGTCAGTAACCCAACAGTGGTCATCACACATCACCACCCTGGTCAAAAAAACACAGGAAAGGCTACAGAAACTTAGGAAGGCTAAATTCTGGAGCCAGATTCTGGTCAGCCTTTACAGAGGAGCAACTGGAAACATCACAAACTGGCATGGTTTGTGCACGACCCAGGACAGGACGGCTCTACAGCTGGTGATTAAAACTGCCCAGAACATCATCGGTACCCATCTACAGAGCATCAGTGACATCGGTGAAGTGAGATGTCTGCACAGAGCCAGAAGGATACTAAAAGACAACACCCACCCCAGCTACAGTCTGTTCACCCTGCTGCCACCTGGCAAAAGATACAGAAGTATCTGCTGCTGTACCACCAGACTACAGAGCAGCTTCATTCTCCAGGTAATTCATCATCTGCACTACATTTTTATAAAATAGACTCAAAGATTGTTTATTTTTTAAAACCCTTATTTTAAATCCTGAGCTAAATTCTAAAAAGAAAGCAGATTGTCTGTTTTCCTTGACAAGCTTTGTGGTCCTTACAACAATTACTGTACACTCCTTGTGTGTGTGTGTGTGTGTGTGTGTGTGTGTGTGTGTGTGTACGCGCGCGTGTGCATGTAAGTGAGTGCGTGTGTGTGTGTGTGTGTCTTCCCTCCCCTTCACCCGGTCCTCTCTCCTCCGGAGCACCGAGGCGCACACAGACGCGACTCCGGCGCGCTGCAACTCCGCGTCCGCGCATCTCTCTCCAGTGCTTCGCGCTTCCACAAACAGACGGCTTGTTGGTTTCACGTTGCGAGGCTTCCTGTTTATTTCTCCACCCTTGTTCCCCTCTTCTCTTCTCTCGGTACCTCTCATGCCGCCGTTACGGCGCTGGATTCGGGGCGACTTGTGATCTACCAGGCGGCAGCTCGATGAATATGGCGTGTATTGGGGACGCGGACCCTTTCACCGCTGCGATACCTGCCACCAAAGTTGAACTCACGGTTTCTTGTCGGTGAGTACGGACTGCTGATGCTTTCCCACACAATCTCCTGCTGTTACAGAGACAAAACATGTGTTTATGTGTGTGAATTGTTTCATAGTGTGATATCTGACACCGTGAGTAACTGTCGCTACTACGATGGATGTAGTGGCGAGTACACGCACCAGAAACTCCGTTTGCGCTGGGATTTTTTTTGGTTTGCTGTAAAATACACTTTACTATCATTGATTTCAGCCTGTAATGCAGGCTTTAACGGTTCAGCCTCCTCTAAGTATCGCAGTGGTGGAGACTGAGTGATAATTCAGGGACTTCATGTGGAGTTGGAGGGACATGCAGCTGAGTCTTGTGCGTCTGCTGGCAGCACTTTGCCTGTGGATGATCACCAGATGGAGGTCAGAGTTGACATGTCTTTACTGGACTGTCACATCTCTAATGCAGCTGCCACATGCACGGCTCTGGGAATTTGTGTTTTATTTATCACAGCCACTTTTGGTGCCTGCAAGGCCAATAATGTAATGTCCCATAAATTCATGTTTTTTGAAGGATCTTGTGCGGAGCTGGCTGAATGAAGCAGCATGTACAGTGTGTTTGGTTCAGATTGTGGCAGTTTTACTACTGAGGCACCATCTTCCACACTTGTTTCTGACTGTAGCAGTAATGTGAGAGGGGCGTACTGTGGATGGAGATAGAAAGTAAGGGGTTTGGAGCGAGGGAGGGAGTCATTTCTGGATGCTGTAGTTTTCATAGTAGTCAGCCCTTATTTATATATTTGATATATGTATTAATTTTTACTAAAGTGGATGTTGGTCACAATATCTCCATCTGTCTGTCTGTCTATATTACAGCTGTGACACTTAGTCGATTAATTGATCAGTCAAATGAATCAACCATGAATCGATGATTGATTAAGTCAGTCTAATCAATCTATACGACAAACTATCTATCTATCTATCTATCTATCTATCTATCTATCTATCTATCTATCTATCTTCTGTGCATGTATAGTCATATACAAATATGTAAGAAATGAAGGAACAAATCAACATTAAGTATCTTTGTCAGCTGTTTATCCACCACACACTTCCAGAACAGCCTCGGGGTAGAGCTGCATCTAACAGTTGTTTTCATAATCAGTTCAGCTGCTGAATAATGTTATAATAATATTGAATATAAATGAGCAAAATTGTTGCTGATAATATTGTGTGTTTTGATGATGGTGGCAGAGAGCTCTGTTGAAGACACTGCTCCTAAATCTTACAGGTGTTCAACAGAGGTGTGAATCTTCACTGGCGTCGCGATTCGATTCAATTGTGATTCAGCTGTCGCGATGCATCTCAGCGTACGGCATCCTCACTGATCTCTAATACTGCACGTGGCTACTTTTTCATCATTTAAATTCCCTCCAATAATCAGACTACAGCAGTCTACAAAATTAAAGCTACATCTTTTCAATATATAAAATTACAAAAACAAAACATTTATCCATCCGCAGTGCCTTACATGTTTATTGTAATCTACAATGATATTGTTTTCACATGGCAGCTTTGAGATAAGGCATTTATTGACTCTGCTGCACACACCTCTCTCAGAGTTGGATGCCAAAGTTGACAGCGCCTCCTCAGATCTTGGCTGATTAGCTGGGTTTGCTGTTCCAGTTGTTGTTTATGGCTATAGACGTTAGCTTCAGGTGAAAGTGGCTGACGTGATTAATAATTGTCGTGAGGCAGAAGTCACGCTCAGCGAAGAGAAATTGTCCTCACCTCTAGTGTTCAGCTGGGTTGAAATCTGGTGACTGAAAGACATAGCATATGATTCTCATCATTTTCATTTGATTAGACCTTGAGAACATTAAACTGCAACACTTTCTGATAGTTGATTTATCGTCAGTGTCGTTTTCAGGCAAAAGTGCCAGATTTAGTTTTGGCAATGTCCCTTTTTTGACTTGACTTTCTATTATAGTAAACCTCTGTTCACCACAAGGTCCGAGTCATAGCTGTGCTGGAACTGAATCGACTGTATCTCATTATCTTAATCAGCAGATAGACTTCACCTATTGTTTTGGACAGAAGAATCAATTTGAATAATCAACTTGCACTTGTGAAATAGTGACCGCAATTTTCACTATTTGAATTTATAACAGTGTTTAAAAGACCAAATATTTTAAGGAAATAATTGACAAATAAATGGATAGGAAAACAATGTATATATTGCCTCCATACATCAAACCAGTCAGTGACCTGACCAGTCTCTCTCTCTCGTGAGATGTTTCTTTCTGGTGAATGCTGCTTTACAGTGAATTGTTCTGTTTTGCTTCTCCCTGTTCGGTCATCATATCAATACAACCCAAGATTCTTGTGTGTATACATTCATAAAATATGTACTAATGATTGCTGTCATTATTGATCATTCTTTTTCTCTCAAGGTGACGTTTTTACATTGCCAAAGATATAAAACAGAGAAAAGTTGCTGCATGTGAACAGCTGGAAGCAGTACGTTTTGGTTTAGGTTCAGCCAGCTGCTGCTGGAGCTGCTGTTTTACATCAGTAATATCAAGATAAAAGCCTGAAAATGGCTCGGTAGAAGAATTCAGCCTGTTAATGACCTTAATGATTTTGACATTTGACCCTGTGAAGATGCTTCTTCCAGTATGAGGAAGCTGCCATCTGGACAAAATAATTCTTCTTTTGAATTGATGGCATCATGCAAGAAAAGCTCTTATGTTATGACTCATGTGTGCTTTCCCACAAAATGCTTTTTTTTATACATGATGCAAAACATAGCTTCAGCCCATGAATAGGAGCATGTAGTTGAATGAATGGATGGATAGTGACGAACAGCAGTAACCTTTCTTTAATGATTGTAGAGGAGTTTTGAGTCATACGACCATGAAGTTATATATTTTTTCTCTGTGTCTTGAGGAGATGTGCATGTAACAGCTCTTAGGCACATACTTAATGCATATTATATGTCAAGAGAGGAATAAGCAAGATGTCGTAATGCAAAGTTGTGGATGTGCAGCCAATCGCCAGGATACGCAGTTTCTATAAACCACTGATAGATTCACATTTGTATGTGTCATCGGCTGATTACCGTATTGACGTCGCATATCACGTTCGCAATACATGTTTATGACCAGACTTTCATATCTGGAGGTGGAGGGGATGGTGGTTGGAGTTGCAAGAAGGCTGTTTCAACATTTGAAAGTGTGAAGCCACTGGATATTATTTTAGGAGACGTCGGGACAATTTCCAGCCGTGTTTGTGGCGACAAGAAATGTATATTTTCGACAGGTTGTCAGGACATCTGCAGCTGTGTTTGTGGAGACAAATCCAGGTTGATTTCACCAAAACCTTGGAACATATCCAGCCATATTTGTGGCAACAGAACAGGTATTTTAGGCCAAAACATTACATTTTCTTAACCATAACCAAGTGGTTTTTGTGCCTAGACCTAACTAGACCATAAGCATAATGTTTTGGTCAGTTGGACAACCCTTTGCAATCTTCCGCATTCATCCTCATCTGGTTCAGCGAGTCTTTAAAGAGCATCTTAAATGTGAACTCCATTTACTTTATACCTCAATAGTCAGTTTATTAGTCATGAGAAGTTCGGCTCTGCCTGGGAAAGCAGTTGCATAAGGGCTTCATTTTTATAGAAAGCCTTCATGACAAACTGGGGAGTTTGAAAGGAATGCGTGTTCACCAGACATTGAGGGTCTTACGAAAGATAAGATTGATTTGCATTATGGGAAACAGATTCTGAATTTTTGGAACCTGACCCAGAACTAAGGACTAAAAGACAGGACATCTCGGTCTCTGCTGCATCAATTTTGAGCTTTTTTTTTGCGTGTCCCCCAACTTTATGGAAGTGCAACATTAAATCAGCACTCTAAAAGTGTAAAATCTTGTTTTTGCTCTACCCCAGCAGTGATGTAGAAGTGTACTCCTGCATGTGTCAGTACACATTAACATCACTGTTTTAAGCCTGTTGTTAAGTCACAGTTTGAAGGATTTGTATCCTAATCAATTATCGCTTGACCTCCTGTTTATATTTTCTTGATTAATAGATTAATTGATTAATTTTGTCTTTAAAACATCTGTAAAAGGCCCATCACGATATCTCACAGCCAAAGGTTACATCCCCAAATCGTATTTTGTCCGACTAACCTGCCCAAACTCAATTTCATTGAATTTACTATGATTCGGAAAAGCAGCAAATTCTCACGTTCTGTAAAGTGGAACTTTGAAATGTTTGACAATTTTGCTTCAAGACTTCAATTATTGATTGATTATCAAAAAAGTTGCTGATTAATTTTCTGCTGATGAACTTATCACTTAATCTACTATTTGTTGTGGCTCTTATCTGCTCAAAATTCAAGTTTCAGTTGTTCTGAATACCAGCGCTGTTACATTTTTTTTCTATAGGATGAAGTGGCCAGTTTTTACCTTTTGATAGACACATCCATTGCTGTATCATTTAATATGATTATTTTTAAGCAGAAGACAACTATTTAGAGCTGAGAGCAGAGTCGACACCCTCGGCAGCCTCACTGACACTAAATTTACCAGCCCTGAGCTCGTGGGTGGTGTGATTTTCCCACTTTGGTGTCTCTGAATGTCGGCAAAGCTGCTGAAGCATTCAGTCTAGATAGATCCCATTCTACAGTGAAAGCCCTCCTTCACTCAATATATCCGAACCCTCCCCGCACTCATCATGCGTGTAGTCAAGCAGAAGAAGTGACAGATTGATTAACTCAAGTCCAATATTGTGCATCGCTGAGGAGTGAATCCCTCAGTCTGCTGCAGCAGCACACAGACGTTTGACTGATGAGCGCCTATCGCTCCTGATCACAAGGCCTTGATGACACACATTCACACACAGATGGAGTTGAGTTTTGTGCGTGGATAGTAAACAGATAGCCAGGCTTGTCTTTAGAGCTGCAGGATCAAACGAGCCCTGCAGCCCGTCGGTCCTCAGAGAATGTTTTGTGCACCAAGACGTTGGTGTGTCAGTCATCTGATCTGAGTGGTCCACAGCGGAGAGATAGCCGTGACCTTTGGACACAAAAGGTAGGAAGTGTAAGCCGTCGAAGAATTGACGTGTTGTGATGTGGCTGTATTGAAGTCGGACGCTGACCTGCTGAGAGGCCGGTCGATGTGTCACAGCCGATGTTGCACTTTCCGCGAGGAAGGTGAAGAAAGTGACAGAGAGACTTGTTGGGAGCAGAGAAGGAATCCTGCGTTCACGTTTGTTATGTTTCAGAACTGTACACAAAGAGCCAACGTCACTGTGATATCAAGCAGGTCTATGAGACACATTTGAAGAAAACAAATTACCTTCTCTGTTTGAATGCTAAAAAAAAGCCTGAAGCAGTGCTGCAACTAATGATTTTTTTTTTTTGTTGGCGATTAATGTATTGCTCCTTTTTTTTTCATTCAATGTCAAAAATGCCAGTCACAACTTCACAAAGGTTTACAGAGCCCAGAAAGCGTTTTGTTTTGTCAGACCAACAGTCCAAAATACAAAAAATATTTAATTTATTCAACGGAGACGCCAAAACAAGCATGTGTTCAGCAATTTTTCTTGAGAAATCACTTCAATTATTTTTATTTATTTATTTTTTTAAAAACAACACACACTGCACCAGTTTCCACCTGAAATGTCAATTTTTTTTCGCAAACAAAACCATTAAGAATTTCTCTTTATTTTCAGTATTAACTCTTCACGTTCAGAATTGCCACCTGTGAGCGTGTGTGTGTTTTTGACCAACAACTCAATGACAACATGATCGATTAATAGTGACACGGTTATTAAAAAATCAACTACTGACCCAGTTTTCAGAAGACAAGTGATACCCTGTTACACAAAAAAAAAACCCAACCAGCCAGATGTGTGCATCAACAACAGCAGTAGCACACTGGTTCATTTTTAATCCAGATTTTTACAGTTTATGTTTTGATTTTACTGTGTGGTGCTTGACTGATGTGTGTCTGTTAGCAGTTATAATCTCCCTTCCCTTTAATACATGATTTAGAAAACTCCAAACAGTAGCTGACCATAAGCCGTGTTGGTGCCATGGATCTAACAAGGGAAATCTGGACACAGCATCAGAGGCAGAGCCCCGTTCATTCCTTTAAAGCGGCTCAGTGGCGCATAAAGCCAGAAAAATTTTAATTCCTGCGTGTTAGTTATTGTACTTTGGGCTGCTGATTTAGGCCTCTTAACAACACTGTCAACAAAAAAAAACTAATAGATTAAAAACTGTCTTATACAGAAGAAAAATGATTCATGTCCTGTCTGAGTGGTAGGTGTAGATAGGTGGCAGTTTGAAGGTCTTGAATATGGAGAAGTGATCTTGCGATTGCTGAATCAAGAGATAAGGTCCATTATAAGACTGCTTGTCAGCTAATCACAGGGCATGATTAAAACTATCTTACAATGTAGAATTAGCCACACATTGTGACTTCAAGCTGGAATATTAATGTAACAGACAACAGTGTAATATACAGGTACAACTGCGTACATTGTTATTTGACCCCATATTCTGGACTACAATGATTAAAGAGTCATGCCCTGTTGTCATGAGGGAGGGTAGATTCAGAGTAGTGTGGCTCTGTGTTGTAATTACATGCAACAATTCCTCCAGGTACAGTTTGTTTATGTAATTTATCACTTTTTCTGTTGATTTATTGTTCACCAGATTTATTTAAATAAAGCTGAAGTACAACTTAAAGTTAAAGTTAAATATCAGACCAAACAGATCCCCTGTCTCTCCTCCACTTCTCCTTCATAGTGTTGCTTCACTTTGCAGCTTTGCTACCTGAACTGTATCAATCAGTTTGACAAACCCTCCACCATTTCAGTGGAGCAGAGCAAAGAGCGTAAAGCCAACAGATCGAGTCGGTCTCATGTGGCGGGTCCAAACCGCAGGAGGCCGAGTCGGGGTCATGCTGAGCCGCTGCATTAATGAGTTTTTTGAAGGACTAATTTGGCCTAATTAAGGCCCCAGCCCGCCACGTAGCTTCACCTGGTTACTCAAGAGAGCCAACAGGGCTCCATCACATTACTAACCACCTCACCTCCTGCCCCCTCTGTTCCTCCGCTTTCATCTTTTGCATAGCCACTTTCCTCCATCTCTGTGATTGCTGTGGACGGATCTGAAGACATTCTGTTGATTAGTAGTGTTTGATGCCTTTATTCTGAGCACAATATGATTTTAATGTGGTTAGTGTGCTTTGAGCTTAAAATAACCCAGGAATCTTAGACCCTCTGAGCGTCACATACATCAGCATCACATACATCAGCATCACATACATCAGCATCACATACAGCATTTAGATTGATGTAATTTGAAAGCTTTTACAGTTAATATACACTATGTAACTATGTAATCTGTATGAGACATGCAGTTTGAAAATATGCATTTACAGTTGCTTTATTTTTCTAGAATGAGAAACGATCTAATTGATCAAGCCACAGAATTAATTCCAGTGGCCAGCCCAGTCGCCAGAATGACAATTAATGTTTCTGCAAACCACTGATGCGTGCACATTTCTACGTGTTTTGTGTACCAAATTGACATTTCTACAATCCGTGTCTTATCATGTTCACATTAAATGTTAATCAGCTGACTTTCATATAAGGAGATGGAGGGGATGGTGGTGGAAGGCTGTGAAGCCAGTGACGACTGTTCAAAAACTGCTTTTCAACATTTATTTGTGTGAAACCTCTGGATATTTTTAAGGAGACCTCGGAACAATTTCCAGTCGTGTTTGTGCCGACAAAGATATATATTTTTAGCGACATCTCGGGACATCTCCTGTGTTTGTGGCAACAAAATCAGGTATTTTTGAGTCAAAACGTGATCTTTGCTGATGCCCATTGATATGGATGAAGCAGTGATAACATGTTTTTTCCTCCTGTGCTACGGAGGAATGTTGTTCCAAACAGTCATTCTTTTACAGAGTTATTCTGTTCTCATATTTACATGGACTGCTGATGGTGTGTCTTTCTCTCAGTGAAGTAGGATTCAGCCCATCCATCCATTTTCTTCTGCTTATTCGGGGCCAGGTTGCGTTGGCAGCAGGCTAAGAAAGGTGGTCCAGCTGTCTATCGCTGCAGCAATGTTTTCCAGCTCCCCCTGGGGCATCCCAAGGCGCTCCCAGGCCAGATGTTGGATAAATAATCCCTCCAGGGTGTTCTGGGTCTACCTCAGGGTTTCCTATCAGTTGGGAGAAGAGGTGGTGGCTGGGGAGTAGGCTTTGTTTAGTTCATTATCGGATGCACATCACTACCACGCATACAGACACACAGAGAACCTGAGAAAATCTTTGAGAGTTAAGAGTGTCTCAGGTGCTTCAAAGGTGGATTGACAGGAACACCTCAGAGTATTCTTCAGACTGAATTGACCTTATTGATCTGGTGTTACCCTCCCAGCAGGATGAGCTTTTGCTGTTCATTACTTCACCGCCTTCACCGAGGGGACCTCTTTATTAGCTGGTTTAGCACACACTGTTACTGCACGCAGTGAGGAAACCTGTGCATCGGCTAAATGTCTAGCTATTGGACTTAAGGGAGGTTACGCAATGGAAGTGACCGCCAACGCTATAAGGCGAGGAGGTTTTTCTTGCTGAGAAGGTTTTGTTGCTACTCATGCTCCCGTGGAGTCTGGAGGCTGGCACAAACACTGCTGGGGTTAATGTTTCCTACCCCACTGGAGCAAGAATGTTGGCTCTCACATCCATCTCATAGCATGTGTTCGATTAGCTGGAGGAAGCTCCGTGGCTGAAAATTGTTGTGGAAAATTTTGATGGTTGTTTCAGGGTTAGGGTTTGATATATGCTCATTCTTCTACAGGAATATGATCAGATGTAGTGATTAAAATAATTGCTGTTAAGCATTAATCATTCACTGGTATTGAATTGTATTGTCCAGTTGTTTTGTCAGAGCTTTATCACTGAAAACAGCTGCCTGCTGCTGCCGGGAACTATGCATGGAGAGCGAGAAGAGTGAAACAAAACATTACAGTTGCTGGCTGTAAAACGAAAGCAATGAGCTGGGAGATGCTAAAACACCTGGTAGAGTGGAGGGGAATAGCAGATTCAGGTGATAATTCACCCAATTTCACGTTATATATATTTATAGTCATTAAAGTCATTGTTAATACAAAAATATTGATCAGTACAGCTTTAAAGGCAATATTTTTTATTTTGACGTTTTAGATTATTCATGAAAAACTACATGTACTTTGCATTATAGGAAGTTTATTTGCTTTACTCTAGAAATTGGCTTTTTGGCTTCAGCTGGTCTTGAATTCGGCATGATATAAAAATCTGGAAGTCAGGTTACTAAAGTATGCCAATGTTGTGGCTGAATGAAGACTTTGAGATGTGGTTGAAAGCCCAGAAAGATGGCAAGTGGAATTCTTTGAACTACTTATATAAGATGCCACGATCCTGTTAATAACTAAATAAATGAATAAAGTTATTTATTTATTTATTAACAGGATCGTCTGCCATCAAGTTGCTCACATGTTCAACATTTTTTGGCATTTTGGCATCTTGTTATCATGAAGTTAAAACATGCTTCTCCCCCTGCATTTTAAGGCTGTATTAAAGAAGTACAGAGCTGCTTGAGAACAAAGAAGAATGATTTTATTCTCAAATACCTGTAATATTTAAAAATAGTAGACAGGCAATTGTTGTGGCGAGATGCTGGAGTGATGGGACGCCCTGAGCTGTTAGGGGTTCGGTGCCTCGATAAAGTCCAGACAAGTTGAAGCTTTTGCACAGTTAAAAACAAACATCCCTGTACAATGAAATTCTTCCTGTGCCTTGTACTCTGAAGGCAGTTTGAAACACAAGGTATAAAAGTGAACAATATAAAAACAAAAAGATATCTGAGATCAGAAGATATTCATTGCTTTGTTGTATTTTAGGAAGCCTTTTGAAGACCTTGGCCGGGGGAGTACAGATGAAAAATAGCCTGTTGGCTAAATCTGGCATTTTTAGTCATTACGCTGTGTTTTATTAATGTGCGCTGTCCCTTCTTAAATAAACTAAGCTGATCACAAGAGATAAACAAAGAAGAGAAAATAATGAGGCATCTTGAAGTAGCAACCAGTCCTGACTGTTCTGCCTGGTCTGTGCTGGATTTGAACCCTGCAGTCCCCACAGACTGAGCTACTGCCGCCCCTTTTAATACGATATGGAAAACCCCCGTGGATGATGTAACCTGTTTGCCAATTAGAGGTGAGGGTGAGTGGGTGTGAGCAAGGGAAATTGTATGCGTGCATATTCGTAATTAGGCCTGTCACAATAATCAATAAATCAATTAATCGTACGATAAATTAAAATGAGCTCGATAATTTTGCCGGCCTCGATAATTTCCATTTGCATGCTTGTTTGTTTTCCTCGTGTCAGTCACCATCCCCATTCACACTGCCGTTTGCATGCGGGGTTCCTGCGCCAATTCTCCGCATCCGCCTTTGTGTGAAAGTTTCAGATGTGGCGAGGGGTGAAATTTCGCTGCGCCTCCGGAGGTATCAGAGGCGCAGTATTGGCGAACTGAGCTGGCGGCGCAGAGCGAGGGTGTGTCGATCTGATGGTGTTGGTGTCTGATAACTGTACAGATCCTTCACTCAACAAAATAAAGATAAATGTCCCACAAAGCAACGTTACAGGACCAAACAACAGTAACGTAGTAACTGGTCGTGTCTTTGGCAACTTATATGAGGAAAAAAATACCGCAGTTATTCGTGGATAAGTGTCTGTCAGCCTGCCGGTCCGACCGACTCTTCGTCACATTTCTGGCCGAAAAACAGCGTCTGTCCCCGGCAAAAAACTTTAACTCACCAAGTGTTTGTCGTGGTGAAAAAAATCACTGCGATGGTCAGTTACTGTTGTCATGGTGACGGTCAGCCCTCCCGACCAAGACTCAGTGAACTTCATGAACCCCGCGAGTGAAATAGTCAGACAGCGTCCAGTTTACTGATGGCGATTATGTAATTATGTAAATTATAGAAAAACGTAACTTTGTCACTTTCCAGGATGTTTGGTGGGTCAGGATCTCAATCACAACACATTATAACAGCATCCATATAATTATAAACAGACAGCTGGTACATGTTTAGATTAACGGGGAAACACCTTGAAAAAAACATACGTCATCATCATGACGTGTACCGTCACGCCTCCACATCACTACAGACAATGGTGCTAACATTGTTGCTGCAATAAGGAATCTTGGCTGGCCATGGCTCAATTGCTTTGGCCACAACCTCCATCTTTATTTATTTTGGATATTTAAAATGTCTTCTTCACATTCCAATATTAAATATTCTTTAGAAATAAAGCTTTATTGATCTTTGAAAGGGTGTACTTGCATTATTTTGCCATTATCATTATATTAGTTGAAAAATGGTCTCAAAGCGACAATATTATCGTTTATCGCAATAATTTCTAGGACAATTTATCGTCCAGCAAAACTTGTTATCGTGACAGGCCTATTCGTAATACACAATTGAAAAACGAGCACACACTCACACTTCTGCTGTAAGGAAATCCCATTTGATCCTTTTTGTGTGGCTGGTTGTGGACCAAATCAATGTTCCCCCTTTTTCAAGAGCACATCTTGTTTCATCTCAATCGCTGCCACAGATGGAAGACCCCCTCCTTCCTCACGTGCAGGTATTTAAAGCTCCAGCTGCCATGTTTAGGTTGCTGTGATGTAACTGGTGGGATTTCAAATGTAATTCTGGTGTCGAGGAGGGACCGCTCTCATAAATGTTTGATGAAAGACGAGGCACTCTGCTCGGGCCGCCCAGACGTTTCCCGGGCTGCCCGCGGTGGAAAGGCCTTTTTAAAGAGTCGCCCGTCTCTATCAGGGCCAGGTGGAAGCCCTAGGGTGCGCATGAATCAGAGGGAGGTTACCATATCCATGTTAGTGTGTGCAGCTTTGCCAGCACTCACACACG
This sequence comes from Pagrus major, assembly GCF_040436345.1. Lineage (NCBI taxonomy): Eukaryota > Metazoa > Chordata > Actinopteri > Spariformes > Sparidae > Pagrus > Pagrus major. Next base: position 20,723,704 of record NC_133222.1, on the reverse strand, counting down.
TACAGTTATGCCCTGTTCTTCTTCTTTTCTACTGGGTCTTGTTCCCTGCCTCCATTCACACTCCTCTGGGAGTACAGTATTGCTTTTTACTGGACATTTATGCCATTTGGCAGGTGAAGTCAGCCACTTCTCACTCCAACACAATCCCTCAGACTTTTCGGCAGTCATAAACACAACCTCGATATGACTAGGCTGGATTCCACCGCTTATTATCATTTATTCAAGGTCCCAAATCCCGGGAAAGGCCGGTGGGCGTGCCCCGACAGCGAGGCAGCAGAGCGTGGTGTTTTACCATCTGGGCCACACTGGGATCAGCACAACACAAGTGCCTGATCTAGATACATCACTAGCCATCAACAGCTTCAAGACACTCGCTGCTTGTCATACAGGACAGGACGGGCGACAGAACGCTCGCCCCGCAGCTAGCATGATAGCAGGAGCCTCTCTCCCCCCTCCTCCCCTACCTCTCTCCCTCTCTCTGTCAGCAGAGCACAATATGGAGAAAGTCACGCTGCTGCGATTACTGCAGCTTAAAGTGAGGCTCTTCACAAAATCTCCCTATAAGAATCTAAATCACACTCTGTAGGTTTGGAAAGTGGCTATAAAAGTTTGTTGTAGCTCTTATGGCGTGGAGCATGATGGCTAAGGTCAACTTAAGTTTATGTCAGCCATGGATTCAAATGTGACAGCGGAAACAGTGTGATCCAAACACTCGTATGTTCCCCAGAAAAAAATGGTAAATGAGAGCAACATCAGTGGCTTGCAAACTAACTTTAGGGTGCTTACTGCCGACTACAGTAATTGCAGTGTGTGGATGGTGCGCTTGTCAATGAAATATATTGGGCATTGTATTCTGGGCTCTTTTCTACTGTTATAATTTTACAGATACCAGTAATTAGCTGATAATATAGCTTTCCCAATCGCGGGCTGATAAATTATCTACCTACCTTTAACCAAAAGAGACATGTCTGCCCCATAAAAACAACAGGAACAACTTCAAATGTGTGTGCAACTTAACAGATCTTTTTTTCCCCACAAGTAGCCAATATCCATAAATGCATGTGACTTCAAGCACAACCATTACACAACATCCATACAGGATTTGTAGTATTCGGCTGTTAAAGAATGATAATGAACATTTTTTAAACACACTGGTATGGTGTCGGTAATGGGAAGGAAAATTAATTGAGTCATTGAATTGTCTCTAACGTAAAAAGTCCCCTGAATGTATTCCTTTAATATTCCTTAAACTGGTGAAGCACTGTTTTACTGACAAGCTACTTTATAGTAGATTTGACATTCTGAATGTTTGAAATGTCAATTTTAAGATGAGTAAGATTGAAGCAAAGAATCTTATTCCCTATACTGTGTCAGTCTTCTGATTTAAAGTGTCTTTCAGTAGATTATGGTTATAACATCTATGCCTGTATTACCTTTTTATGTGGTGTAAAACACTTTCAGCTGCTCCACAACAGTAGATTTTGGGGGTAATGTGTCCCTGCCGACGGCCAGTGCACTCATATTATCTAGTTTTTCTGGGTTAGCTCCATGAAAGCTTTATGGAGTTTTAATGTAAGATTTGGCAGGAGTACAAGCTGCATGAGTGAGCGAAGGGTTCACTTCAGCCCCTTTGGGTGTTGTCAGGCTCGTCCCTGTCCCCCTGGCCGCCTCCTCCTGAGACCTGGACACTGTAAGCAAATGACACACGGTTAAAAACTACAAAGCCCCACCAGTGACGCAACAGGCCGGGTCCCCCTTCTCTGAGCCTGAGCTGCTCTGCGTCTCTTTCTTCTCGGGTCTCAGGCAGCTGTGTCTTGTCGTCTTTGTGTGCATCTTTAATTCCTTCAGAGCTGTTTAACCGTGGAGCACCTCAGCGGTGCCGAGCATCTGCTCTGTGATGGGACTCATCAGCGCATTTATCCCTTCGCCCTGCAAAGAGCAAAGACTGGAGTGTCATGTAAATTTGATGGCAGCCTCCGCTGTTGTTGCTGGCACCCAGGGAGTGCAAAAAAAGTGAAAAATAGGTCCTCTCGTCTGCCGTTTTTCTGTATTTTTGAAATATAAATGGGCTTCACTCTAAGCACAACTTTATAGTCTGTTTAATGTTGCTGCCTCAGTGACTGGACGACACAGCTTTTGTTAATGAAGTCAGAAGAGGATTACGGTTAAACAACTTGTCGAGGTCAGTGAGGGACCTAATTAGGCGAGGTGTAGTGATGTGATAAGTTTCTGGTTAAACTTTCTTTGTTGAGGAGAGAGAGCTGTGCAATCTGTTTTCATGACAATGTGTCTCTTTGTTTTCTTGTTTTTCAGAAACCTGCTGGATAGAGACACGTTTTCCAAGTCGGATCCAAGTAAGCTCCCCTCCCATCTGACACACACACACACACGCACACAATGAACACACACGCCAGCTCCCAGCAGGCCAAACAAACACACGCAGACACGTGCACATTAAATATCCGCAGACAAACATCCACCACATGCAGGCAGATTTTAACTGTACTAACACAGGCCAGCTTACACTACACATGGACACACACACACACAGACTCTCACACACACACTCACGCTCTGCCTCGCCTGTGTGAATCAGTAGACATTTGCATATGTCAGGGGTCGTATTCGTCACTGTGCTCCGCTCCCAACGTGAGTGAGGGGAACCAGATCATCCTCACACACAAACCAGCCACTTCCCTCCTACAGATTAAAGGACACGCACACGCTCACACACACACACATTCACACATACACACTCCTCACTCCCTTGACAGCAGGGGTTCAATTTGGCAACTGGTCCAGTGGTTTTTAAAGGCCCAGTCTGCTAACCGACAGCAAATTGCCCTGATAGAGAAACGCAGAGTTGGAATGAAGATGTTTTTCTCCTCGTAAAGATGCAAACTGAGTTCTCATTTTCGAGGAGAGGTTTGTGCTAAGCGAACTTTTCAAGCACTAAGGCTGAGGATCAAACCTTGAATCTTTTCTTTTTTGATACAGACTGAAGTGTGTCTGTTGCACAGCAGATCGAAAGCTGATGACCACCTACAATATAAATGTCACACAAGCAGTGAACACTATGATTGTCTTTTGGCCAAATCACAGCAAGAGTCTATGACTGTGTGATCACCTGTTCTGACTCTGGGATCATTCTAGCGATGCTTCTTTGCAGATATCCGATATACCGATATTTCCCAACTCATTTCGCCAGATTCCAGATTGCGATACTGATAAATGCAAAATGAAAAATTTCCACCTGATTAACACTGAGAACATACAGGGTCAATCCCAAAACACCCCTCGGCCCTACCGCTTAGGCCTACCCCTCTGCTTTGCATGTTCATGTCAGTGTTGCCTCCACTTTTTTGATGGTACATGACGCCTGAAATTTAACCCTGAGTCCAGCAGCAAAGTTGCTGTACTCTGTACTGCTCCTCTCATATCACAGAGCACAGGATGCTAATGTTAGCCTATAAAATACTGATAGTGGCCAGGTAATGAAGCAGCACTCTTTTTTAACTTATCTCTCGCTATCAACAACTGCTGGTGACATGTGATGGTCTTGAAGGGTCGTACCATTTCATAGGGACCACTACCCCTTGTAACTCTGCTCTGTGGTGCAGGGGTTCACTCGAAAATGGGTGGAAGGGATACAAATTTGAAATGGGATTGGGCCGAGTCTCTCCTGTAGTGGAATTAACATACTACTACGCCTACTCTTATCATGATGGCAGATGCAGTGCTTCTCAAAATTTTAAAGAAGGCAAACTGAAAAAACGACTTATTTGCAGAAATGTTCCTTTCAGGCTTCTGATGCCAATGATTGATTTCAAAGCCTTTATTGACAGACACTGATGATGTGCTCATATTATCATGCATCCCTAAGTTAGGCTATTCTTTGATCAGTAATTCCAAATAATAATGCTTGTGTTTGGACAAAATGTAGAAAATATAAAGCTTAAAAATAACATTATAGAGAGACAGCTGTATATATTATTGAAAAACGTATTGTTCGGTTATTGTTACCAACACTCGGTTATCTTATCAGCAGGACTGTTGAAAATAAAAGCCAGCCTGACTAAACACTGAGAGCAGGTCTTCTCATACCCACGTACACAGGCACACGTGCACACACAAGCTTGAGGATTGTAAAGTAGTTCCTTGCTGTTTTCATCTGTCGTGCGTGCTTTGTTTTCTCTAACAGACTGTGACAGTCCTGTCTTTTAAAAGCCCTCTAAAAATAAACATGATGGGAGGAAATAGTCATGATTATGATGAAAGGATAAAGTTGAAATATATGTATCTTTTTTTTTTTTTTTTTTACCTTCTGTTCATCCTGGGTTTGGTTCGCACACATTTTTCCTGCATCACCTTGTTTCACTCCCTGAATATTCAGCACTTTGCCACCTGGATGCTGCGCAGCGAACCCAGTGGTGTTTTTAGCATCGGGCAGTGTGTGTGTGAACACATAATTGATGAGCTCCCAGAATCGCAGATTGGACCTTTAAGTGTCAGACGGTGGGAGAGGAGGATGAGCATCCCTGCCCACCCCAACGTTTATGCAAGGAGGCACTTGTGCTGCGTCCATGTCTCTGCTCTGCTGACAGCACTGGCCCCAGTCACACAGCATTAGACCGCCTCAGCAGAGCCACACACACACACACACAGACGCGCACACACAAAAGTGCACACATCCAGGGCCTCAGGCAGGCTCACGCACCATATTCATATTAGCTTATAAAGCTGGACAACAATCCAGTGTTTCTGTTTGGTGCATGTTTGTGTGTGTTTTAGCTGTTGTTGCTGTGCTGCAGGAATATGGGTTTGCTTTGATCACTATGGTTCAGCAGATTGGAAAAGGGCATTTAGCAGACAGGAACATTATCAAAGTACTGTATGCACCTCTGGTATGGCCTACATTCAAAACAGAGATGGCTAGCTACTGTATGTTATTTTTTTTAGCTTGGTCCCTCATTATCAGCCTGATGAATATGATGAGTTGAAAGTGCGCCCGTATGGATGGCGAGGATGCATCGCTATTTACAGGCGTGTGATTGATGTATCGCTCCCCCCCACACACACACTAACGCAGAGACCATGTGTCATCCCATGCCTCATTGCAAGATTAAAGGATGACTGTATATTCAACCAGCTGAGCCCCGGCTCGCTGCACACCATCCACAATGAAACATATACAACATCCAGACTGACAGTCTGCCAAAACACGGCGAGTTTGAGCACTTCTGCCACCACACCAGACGCAGGATAATTAGGGTGTCTGTTCTCTGTGTTTGTGCTCAAAAACAGTGACATTTTCAGTCGTAAAAAACATCAGTTTGCTATAAAATGTTAGTAATAATTTAGTGTTTCTGGGCTCCACGTGAGCTGAACAGGAAATGCCAGTTTGGGGGGAAAAAACAAAATAATCACATCGGCCTGGTGATGATTTCCACTCAGTCACAACTGTTAATGAACCCCTGATTAAGTCAGTCATGTCATTTGATCAGCCGGTGGTAGCTCATACATTAACTCAGGAATAAATTTACAATTAATTAATTCTGTAATTAATGATAATGCATGTCACCTCAGTGGAAGGTGATGCCTTCATAATCAGATGTCACAAGATCAACTCAAGTTCTTCTCTTTTTTAGCTCCTAGAGTGTTTTTTTTTCCCCCTATGGGTGTCTCTGCTGACAGGACCTCCATTTAAGAGTTGTTATGCTACATTTAAATGGGTTCACCTTTTGGCTTCAGCGAGTCTCTGTCCGGTAGATAAAAATGTTAATTTCTTTCTTCATCCGTAAAGCTTGTCAAAGTTCATCTTTTGTAATTGTTTACACAAAAAGCAGGTCTGAACAAGTCACATGTAAACCTCTGTTAGTTATGAACATGTTTTTTTTTTGTAAAGTTAATGTAACCATAAATTATACATGGTAGTTGGTTTACTTAAGTTTAATTACCTTAGTGGCTTTTCAGTGGAAGCAGTCATAACCCATTACAGAGCATGATCGTTCACCAAACAGTTTTTTGATTTTCACTAGGCCTTTTTTTTCACTTATATATAATGATTTTATTCAGTTCAAGAATCCAAAATCATTCACAATACAGTATAGTATAAGGTAATTTATGATATAAGAATAGCTTGTTTTGCTCCGTACGTGGTGACAAAATCTGCCTATTAGCACCACAACATTTTATATCTTGTCAAGATAAAATATAACGCTCAGCTTCATCTTTCAGACTATTTCTTGACCAGACGCAGGTAACTTCCAGTCATCTTTTCATCGCTGTGAGACTTTCAGGCAACTTTTCTTGCATTTTTTCCCCCCTTCCTCCTCACGACCACTTTGAATGAGGAGAAGAATTCTTACACACCGTCAATCATTTAGTAAAAGTACAGGCAAGACTGGATTTTAGGAACAAAATTGTTTCTTTAAAACATTAAATTCACATTTTTGTCAGAGACCATTTACAAAAAGCATTAATCTCTGTTAAAGCTTTGTACCAGATTTAGCAAATTCACTATAAAAGTCACTAACTAACATCTGTAACCACTGAGCTACTGAACCAGCTCACAAACCATGCCGTGAGTCCCCATGGATTGCCAACCAGCCAGGCAGACCATCTTAGTGGTTACTTAGCACTCATCACAAGCTCACAGGCTCATGTCTGTTTTTGTTTTTTTCGTCTTCTTTTTTAGTGCTTTCGTGCGACAAGATAGGACAAGGACAGACAGAGGTTGATGCTGTGGCCTTTTAGAGTTAGTGATCATTGTTGCTCAGGTGGAATGGGTTGGAAACAGGTTGCTCTGCCTTCCTCATGAGTGTGTTTTAAAGATTATCCCCAAAGGAAGGCGCTCGGATAACAGCAGCAAACAGCGACCGTACAAAACAGAGCCGTTCGAGGTGTGTCAGTGATGATAACGGTGTTTTTAAAGAGGGAAAAACAGTGCAACAGTTATTTAATACATGAAGTGCAGAATGCTGTCTTCATTACTAGGTTTGCTTTAAAATGTCTGTGTTGTTTTAACTATAACTGCATACTTTAATACTAGTATTCCTTTATAATTATGGGGAAACATAAGTTAACCTAACTGACTTTGTTTGGTCATTTAGTCATCATTGTCTAGGGTAATTCGATGTTGTGTATGTCAATGTAGTTTACAGTATTTTGAGTGTTAGTGCAGATACATCTTAAACATACTCCATCACTTCTTCAACTCTTCAGTGTAAATGTACCTAATAGCTACACTGTGTATGAGCAGGCTAATGTTAGTTTTGTCAGTTGGTTTAGTCAGCTACGTAACAGTTATGGTTGTAGATATTAAGCCATACATGATCTCTTTATTGAACTATTTTGCAGTGCCACTGTGCAGTTTTTGATTATTTTTTATGCTTTATTTACAAAGATGTGTGAATCTCCTCTTAGGCTGATAAATACTTACTTATGTTTTAACTAAGCTAAAGCTTGCACTGTCGTAATCCAAACGGGCATTTATATACACAACACACAACAAAACCAACACAACCTCATACTAGAATGACTGAATAGGTCGATTGCCAAGGATGCATATCACCTTCCAAAACATCATCACTGTTAACATACCGGCTATAGGCGAAGTGGACCTTCGCCGTACACTTGCAGTTTGGTTAGGTTTAGGAAAACACTGGTTTGGGTTAAAATATGTCACGTTATGTGCGTGATGTAACCTCACTACATTAGGAAGTTAAAATAACTCACCTTTGACTTCAGGGTTCACACTGGACACGAACAGCAGCAACCCATCCCGAACACCTCCCTACGCGGACATTTTGCCCATTATACTACATCTCCTCACTTCCTACTTTGCAACTTAACAATAACTACAGCCCTGAGAGGTCACCGCCAAACAAGAACCGTGAATATGGGTCACGACGAGCTGCACAAAACATAATGATATATTTTTAAACAAGAAGATCCCAAATGGCTGGCATTTGTTTTTAATTTGTAATTTTAAAGGAGTTAACCATAGGTCAACCATGGTAACAAGCAGTTTGTGTCTTACATTGGCATTTCCAAGAAATCCACACTTTTTCATTATATAAACATTTTACCAGTTAAAACACATTTCCAAGTGTCTGGTCCCAGGGGTTTTCAGAGTTGTGAGTCGCTGCCATGTGACAGATATGTGTGAATACAGTAAAGGCTGCTAGAATGCAAATGAAATGTCATTTTAGTGCCAGCTGATTGCCTCGCTGTGTTTTAACTAGTGGGCTGTCATTAAAAAACACTCCAAGACTCCCTCAGACGGAGACGCTGGAATGTCAATCAGGAGGACTTTCCTCCACCCACGCAAACACTCACTAATCCCCTCCCTATCCTCCCCCTGCCTCCCTCCCTCATCTCCCCCTCTCGGAAATATCATCATGCTGCAAGGCAAAGTTCTAGTGACATTTAATTAGGGAGTTTTCCTCTCATGTTGGGGTCCGGGGGAAAGAACACGCTCTCAGCTGACTTCTCAGCGTTGTTTATTCACTGTTAAATACTCTTCAATCAATCTAACCCTGTCTTGTTTCTGTCCCCTCTTCTGTTTCTTACTCAACAGTTTGTGTGCTGTACATCCAAGGAATAGCCAACAGGGAATGGAGAGAGGTGAGTACAGGGGTGTGGTGGTGGTGGGGGGATCATTTATAAACAGTGAATGTTTCCAGGGAGTTTAAATGGCAGCAATGCAGCATTTCAGCATGTCAAATTGATGGAATACAGTGAGTTTTTGGGAGGCAGGCCTGTGAGTCAGCTTACGGTATCTGTTAAATGATAAGACCATGAAAAATAATGCAGTGTTTTTGTCCTTGTCAATGCTACATTTAGCTTGTTTGATCAACGTGATGGTTTGGGTTTATCACATTTAACACTCACTCTTCGTGTTGTGTTTACGTGTTTTGTGCTGAGCAATAATCATCTCGTGCAGGCATTCATTCTCAGATGTAGAAATGTTTAATGACATTGCTGTATCATTCCTGGGGCAGTCTTGTTAAAATGTCTGTGTGACAAAAATAGAGCAGGCCTTGTTCGGACTGCCAGCCCAAATCCAATTTTGGCATATCTAAAAGCAGCCCAATCGGCAGAATTAACGTTGGCAATGTACTTTTCTGCAAACCACGGATATGTTGAAACTTGACATGTCTTCATGTTGCAACTTTACTACGCTGTTCTTATGGTCTGATTAAGTTCAGGCAAAAAAACACTTGGTTTGGGTAAAAAAAAAAGACCTGTGTCGATCGACACAAACACGGCAGGAAATTGTCCCGTCGTGGTCTCCTGAAAAATATTCGGTGGTTTCACACTTACGAATGTTGAAACAAACCCCTGAAATGAAAGTCAGGTCATAAACATTTAATGTGAACGTAATATGACACTTGATAAGTATGACACGTACAAACATGAAAGTATCAGTGGTTTGCAGAAACGTTAACTGCCAACATTTTGTTCTGGTGACTGGGCTGTCCAAATTGTACCCAGATTGATTTTAGCAAGTCTGGACAACAAAAGACCACATTAAATGCGATTTAAATAAATTGCGTCCAAGCCACATTTGAAATACTTCTCAAATTGGACTTCAAAGTGACTTTCATGTCACTTGCAGCACAACACACAGTAACAAAGTCATCCAGAGTGACGGAAAGTGCATCAGAGTGGTTGAGCAGATTCCATGCTGCTGCTAGCAGAGTGGTATGGAGGACATCACGGAGAAGATGTCCATGGACAGACACTGAAAGAAACACTTCTGTGTTGAAAAGTCGCGCCTTGAACATACAGTATGTAGTTAGTGATACCTTTAACGTTACTACTGCAACCCATGCAGATAGAGCAATTATGTTTGGACACAAAAATCCAATTTGATCACTTGCAAATAGGAGTGAAGACAATCCATCTGAGCAAATACAAACCTGATTTGCCTGCAGTCTGAACAAAGCCTCATTATCCTCAGTGATTTGTAAGCACTACACAAATGCAGATCACCGACTGTGGCAACTTTACATTTTGACAAATAATTGTTGCTTGAAAGTTGCAGATTCATTTGGGAATCCTAATGTTCTGACTTGTTAATGATTGGGTCCAAAACATTATTTGAACCAGTAAAACTTCACTTTGCAAATTGCAGCTTGCATGTTGCAAATTTTGTGTCAGGCTCCAGGTATCATTGGGTGAAAATTTGAAAAATCCTTGCAACCTTTCTTTTTGTTTTTTTTTCATGGGTCCATTTTGGATTTGGGACTGGCATGCTTAGTCAGGATCAATCACACAGATTGTGAATAAAGTGACATCAAGTGAACATGACATCAGCCCTTTAAAGCTGCCATGTTCCTTTCTAGAAAACAAAATCATTGGATGAATGAAAGATAGAGAGAAAAGTTTGCTATACTTAAGTTTATTTAAGGATTTATTCTTTATACAGTAGCAATGCTTGGACATCTTGGACTCAGCACTTAGTTTAAAGACTTGACTCACCTTTCACCAGTGTCACTTATCAACTTCAGGTGAACGTTTAAACAGTCAGCATTTTATTTGACATTTAGCATGTATCATGTAACATATTGGTCTGTTAGCGTGCTAACAATGACAAGAGAGTTGAGCCTTTTCATCACATTATTTCTAAGTAATGTAGTCAAACATATTCAGATTTTAAGTGGTTTTTAAACCATTAGAAAAATCTGATGTCAACAACAGTTCATTTTTCAACATTCACAAAGCTAGTGTTTAATACATGCCCACACTACTCTCTCTCTGACCATCTTTTTCTAATTTCTCTTTCCAGTTTGGCAGGACAGAAGTCATAGACAACACCCTCAACCCTGACTTTGTCCGCAAATTCGTCCTGGATTATTTCTTTGAGGAGAGGCAGAATCTGCGCTTTGACCTGTGAGTTAACAATTAACTTATGCGTGTTGGTTTGTGTGTGTGTGCTTTTATGTATCTGTGTGTGCTGTGCAGGCGTGGGTGAGAGTGCTGCTCAGTGTAGAGCAAAGTTAAGGTAAGACTGAAATATTCATGGTCAGCGCGGGGGGAGATGTAAGTCTTCTCCCTCTTAAATAAAAGACAAGTTTTCATGCCACTTTTTCACCAGCATTTCCATTTGAATACATCACATTCATACAATGCTTTGAGACAAAATAAGGCCAAGTGTCTACAATGAATCATGCACTTGGCATTTTGTGATGATTATGATCCATTTTTTAGCGTTGATCTTTTCACCTCGGTATCCACTGAAAAGACAAGGTCGTTCTCACATTTGAGTGTAAATGTGTTCATCAAGCTAACAATTTAAAATCCTGCAAAAGTCAGTTCATTATAAGTGATCAAAATCTTGATCACTTGACCCTCAGACAGTATTGTTACATTTTCTTTTCTTAATAAAATGTTTTCACCATTGTTTTTCTTTACAACGCAGTGCAGAAAAAGGCCCTTGTGAAAGTGACAAATGACCTCCTTTTAACAGCAGATGCAGGAGATTGCTCGGTCTTAATCCTTTTAGACCTAAGTGCGGCTTTTGACACAGTTGATCATACAATTTTAATTGACTGCCTTAAGCACTGGGTGGGTATCTCGGGGTCAGCGCAGAGTTTTTCTCAGAACTTACCGCTCAAATAGAACCTTCTCTGTTAAAACAGCGACCGCAGCGGACAGCGAACACTTACTGGGTTTATTTTGAGGCTCCATGTTCTTGCCCTTCATGTATTTTATTTTGTAGTATCATTTGTAAACGTAATTTGCAATGTGTATTTTTATTGATATCCAGAAGATTGGATGACTTGGCTCTTTTAGAAACTACTGAGAAAATTGGATGTCCTTAACCTCTTTCAACCCTCTAAACGACCTCCTTAATCTCCACCAGTGAACTAATATCTGTGATGCAGCTATTTAATTAGGCTTTTGAATGTCATTTTCTTCCTTAGACTTGCAAGGAATGGCCTTGCACCATATCTGTCTTCACTGTGGACTAAGTGATTTAATAAACTGACACTTTGTCCTGTGTTGTTGTTAGTTGTGACTCTGAGGAAAACGGATGCGATCCACAGCAATAATAATACCACAATGGGGGGGACAAAAGATGACAATGGTGAGACAAAGTAAACTTTGTTTTACTGCCGTAGCGTATCACCACATTACAGAGCAGCTTCTATTCCTCGTATTTTAATTTTATGACTTATCCGACCTGGAAAAGTCATAATCCAACCCTCTGACAGCTATTAAAGGAGACCATTGTGCTTTTTCATTTTTTCCTTTCCTTCAGTGTTTTATATATGTTCCTGTGCATGTTAAAGATATCAAAGACCACACATACAGAAGCTCCTCTCTCCCAGTGAAAACACTGCTCCTCAAACGCCTCCTCAGTAGTCCCACCTTTTATTCTGTGACTTCATGACATCACACTATATCACCATGTCACACAGTTGCATAATTTTTGCCTAGCAGTTAGTTTGACATGTAAGAATGGTTTTAGCACAGTGCTGGGTCAGGCGTGTGGCAGCTGACCAATCAGAGGAGGCTGGGTATTTGGGAGGGGAGGCAGTAGAGCGACAGGAGCTAACACAGAGCGCGAGGTAATAATGTAAAGTTGTTGCTAAGAACTTTTTAATATGAAGTCAGAGAAGCAATCAGAAAATGTGTGGATTCTGGTTGCTAGGTTGGCAGCAATTCAGCTTATTGGTTTGAAAATAAGTGGGCCGCCCGTGTGATGCGACTGACAAACAGATAGAAAATTGTCCTGATTGGTTCATTAGGTTCAGGTGTGCAGAGTGTGTGTGAGACTGACAGAATTCACAATGAATTCTGGGTGTATGACAGGAAAGTATTTACCGCTTCTATTAATAGAATACACGTTCTCTCGTCCACATCAGGTGCACCTGCTTAAGGAGTCACGGTGCTGTTTAAAGAGAAAAAAAAAAGTAATTTTTCCTCATGTAGCCCTAAAAGTCGAGCTGTCTGAGTAATTATGATAATCTGAAATTTTCTCTATTGTGCTCCAGCCTCACACATATTCACTGTATTTTCCCATGATAGCTCATGAAATATGGAACGGCTCTTTTGTTTGTTTACTTGTTGGCCTGTCAGCAGGGCCTCATGCTGCTTACAAGCTGTGGGAGGTTACAGTGAAGGTCAAGGAGAGACGCTAGCTGTTGGGTGTGTGTGTGTGTGTGTGTGTGTGTGTGTGTGTGTGTGTGTGTGTGTGTGTGTGTGTGTGTGTGTGTGTGTGTGTGTGTGTGTGTGTGTGTGTGTGTGTGCGTGCGCACTTGCGTGTGTGCAAGCAGTGGATTGAATTTAAGTTTTATATACAGTCTTCACCAGATAAACTGCGCGTTTGTGTGTACAAATGTGTGTTCAGGATTTTGTTTGCACTTTCAGGGAACTGTAATTGTGTGTGTGTGTGTGTGTGTGTGTGTGCGTATAGCAGGATTTCTGCTGTGTGTGTGTGGGTGTGTGAATGTATGAATATGTGTGTTTGGAAATTTGTGTTTAAGGACGTGTGTGCATGTTCATTTTGGTGTTTGTGCATGCCTGTTCAGCTTTTTGTGTGTTTGGCGAGGCATGTATGAATAATTTGTGTGGTATTGGGTATATGTGAGTTTGTGTGACCGTGCGTGCGTGCGTGTGTGCGTGTGTGTACTGTGCTTTACCAACTGTGGACATATTCCTGTGTGGTAGAGCAATGCAGTGCAGACTTTGCCAGAGTATCATGCAAGATATTAAATGCTGACAAGCAAAGGAGAGAATATAGGATAATGGTGTGTGTTTGTGTGTGTGTGTGTGTGTGTGTGTGTGTGTGTGTGTGTGTGTGTGTGTGTGTGTGTGTGTGTGTGTGTGTGTGTGTGTGTGTGTGTGTGTGTGTGTGTGTGTGTGTGTGTGTGTGTGTGTGTGGCCGACTCCCTGCAGGGCTCGTTGTGAGTGGATGAGCATCAGGCCCCGTTACTATCCTGTGGGCTGATGGCCCTATGACACTCGCAGGGAGGATATGGCTGGCCCCAGCCCACACACACGCATGCCTTTCCAAAAAGGCACACACACACACACACACTTTTTAACACAGAGACACACATTCACTTTTCAGGCATTATTTTGCACTCATGTTGAGCTGTAATGTCCACGTACACACACCACGTTCACACATTGCTCAGATTTCTCATTACAGAACCAGTGGTTACTCCTGCTCTCCTCAGCCTCTGTCCTGAGGTCTGGAAGTCTTTTTTACTGTAGCTCCCGAAGCCCTCATTACCTCCACCTCCTTTACTTCCACTCAGCGCTTCACATCCCTTCAGGACATCCATACACCCAGACAGCACCGAGCTCCCCGCAAACCGCCAGCAGAGCTGCTGCTGAACCATCCCACGCTCTCTTTACCAGAACACCCCAAAGCCAAGACACATTTTGCTTCCTCCGTTGCTATCTGTGTGCCTGGAAATCCTGTTAACCCTCATCTCACTGCCGGCCATGTTCAGTGCTCATCTTTGCTTCTTTTTTTTTTTCCTTTTTTTGGAATTGAAACTTGAGATGCACACTGAAGCCAGTGGAAGCCCTGCAGGTGGATGGTTGTCTAATCAAGGGTTGCAAATTGGATCAGACCTCAAAAAATGAATTGAAATAGTCTCCCAAAAGGAGTGAAAGAAGAATATATAGCTGTATTTACCTTGTATATATTTCTTCTAGAGTATAGGTAATTGAGAATGTGTTGAAATTAGATTTTAGACCAATTTACCAATTTCAAATTTAAAGGAATCTTGAAGTCATTAAGAAAAAAACATTTTCAGATATCAATTTATGGAAACAAAGTGTTGCTGTTTATGTACTTTATAGTGTCTACAGTATGTTAGACTGGCTAGAGAGGTCAGACGAGTAATGGAAGAAGCAAGTCTTTTGGGCTAAAGCTTTTCCTGCATCCTATTTTAAAAATGCAGTGTTATTGTGGTAAAAGCCTTCAAACCTCAGTCGGTTAATATTAAAAATCAATATAAACAAGTGTAAAACAGCAAACAATCCACTTTTGCATGACAAGATTGAGAATACATGAATTTTCTTACATTTATATGTGAACCAGAAGGAATCATTTATGGCAAATTACTGTCCTGCATTCAAAATCTGCTGAAAAATCAGTTCCATCATATTTTGGACTCTGTCCCTGCCAAAATATTATACCACAGATAGAAGTGGAAGGATTTAATCAGAACCAACATCAATAAGCAAAATCAGATCAATGACAAATAAACAAAGTATCTAGTCATTAGTTAGCACAGAACAAATCTGACGAAGTTGCATGAGATACACGCAATTCGCCCCTTCTTGTTTTTAATGTAACTGATTATAAAATAGTGTCAGTTGTATCCTGGTGTGCGCTGGGATATTGAATTTTTGATCTACTGTGATTTGCCCTGTACTGGCTGCACCCAGAAGAAAAATTTTCTTGTTTGTTTTTCAACAGTTTAAATGCAAATGAACCATTTGTTGGGTTAAAAAATGTTGGAAATGTTCACATCTTTCATGTAGATACTTCTTACAAGGGATGGAACAAAATATCGATCGAGGAATAAATTGTAGTGGTTCCTATTGCGATACATTATTGATACAGGTTCACTAAATGGATTTCTGACTTACCAGATTCACTACTTCATGTGTCCACCTGGCGGCGCTTTTAAAATAAGTGAGGGGGTAAAGTTGAAGAGGAACCTCACAGGGGGGAAATGGTGGACAGTGCAGTTACACAGATTGAGAAGCTTTTAATGAGACATGTCCTGTGTTCCAATACCCATACTGCCATACTATTTATTATGCCAGAAAAAGATTTAATATGTCCCAATATTAGGTATTTTAAATGCCATATGCCGAAATACCAGGATGTCACATTTTGCATTATGCAGGTCAGCATGCTTTTCTAGCTACTCTGACCCACAATCCTCGGCGCAGCGGAAGACATGTCACATAACGTCACGGTGTGTCACGCAAATACAAACAAAGATAGCGCAAACATTTGACAGAATGACAGACACCGGACTGACAGATGAAAGCACATTTAAGGGAGGCCCTTAGATGGATAGAGGAGCTAGAGGGTCAAAGTTCAAGGCGACAAAGTAGTAGGTCTCAATTGTATGCATACTGCATGCAACACAATGCGCTTTGTAAGGGCAGCTGCAGTACGTACTAAAAGTTAAAAGAAAAAAGTATGCAGTTCAGGATGCACCCAATAGTTGCATCCTTCTTTTAAACATTTAACTCCATAACTGCTTTGCTTTCTGGCATTTCAGCCTTTTGGCTAGTGGCTGTTTTACATTGGAATGATGGCACACATGGGCATGTACAAGTTGCAGTCAGTGTGTGTGTGTGTGTTAAAGAAGAAGAAGACTTTATGCACTGTTTTGCACACATTTTCAGGGGTATTGTTTCTTCTTCAGTTATACATTGTGATGTATTGTAGAGGATTGTCTTGCAGTGTGTCAAGTATCACAGAATCGTGGTTTCCTGATACCATCATTATCATGGGCAACGTATCGTGATAGTATCATAGTGTGAGTTACTCTGTGATTCCACCCCTGCTCATTACATTCATTTTGCAGATGTTTTTGTCCAAGGCAACATCATTACAACTCCCAAGAAACGGCTTCACGGCTTAAAAAATCCCACAGAAAATTCCTTTTATAGTCGTATTTTGGGGAAAATATCATGCTTAGGATAACCTGTCAGGACCAATTACAGCATTGAATATGTGCTACTAAAACATTTGTGTAGCATCACATATCTGTTGGTCAGAAGGCTTTATGAAGGCTTCATAAAGCTGTTAAAAATGGTGCGCTGTCGTCTGTTGTTTGCTTGCCTCTCAGGCCCACACTGTTTGTGTGCCATCATTAGTCATCAGCGCTCAGTTCAAACGGAGCTCTGAGCAGCCGCTCCCCCCCGAAAGACAGACAGCACAGGACCAAGAGAAATCCTGTCTGGCCCAGTGCCGATGTAGAGTGATGTCATCCACACACACACACACACACACACACACACACATTCACGCACACACATCCAGTCACACAAAGCAAATGTGCACTCACGAGGCGCCGTGGGACATCTACTCCTACAAACACTCTCCTGTGTGAACATGTGCAGCCAAATCAACATACATACATCAGTAGTATGTTTTTCTTCCCTCCTCTCTCTCTCTCTGTCTCTCTCTCTCTGTCTCTCTCTCTCTCTCTCTCTCATTATTAAATAAGATTAAATGAATCATTTATGAACATTTGGGAGTGACAGAGGCAAGGGACGAATAGAACATGAAGCGCACCTGTGCATTTTGCCGACGGCATGTTGCGTAACAGCAGCGTGTTTCCTTGCTCTTATGGAATTACATTAGTAGCAGGACTGTATTGGAGGCCCCTGCCCCCCTCCCGCAGTGACACGCAGCGTCTCCTAGTTTTGTCAGCAGGCGTCTTATCGTACATGGCACGCTGTCTGTGTAAAGAAACGCTCAGGCTCTCCTTTTTACACACTCGGCTGCATGCTGCTGCTCACACACATCGCACACGCATATTGACACACACCTGAGACACCTAGGAAGGTGACGGGTTATGGGGAGTAAATAAAGCAGGATAGATTGCTCTCTGGAGAGGCAAGTGGATCACATGGTTTGCATGATGTGGCTGTTGCTTACGGTTTTGGATGAATGCTCCTACAAAGGATGGATGAGCATGCCAGCTGGAGAGAAGCTATGATTGTTGAACTCTCAGACCAAGTAGTTTGTAAGCCCAGCAGTGCTGTCAGCTGGAAGTCATCCCTCTCAATCATCACCCGCTAGAAGTGTGTGGTGTTGTCTGTATCTGTAGAGACCCTGTCTTCTGCTTGTATTCCCTTATATTCTTTGTATTTTGCTGTGTTTTAGGGTTGCCATGTTTAATAAATTTTCCTACCAACTAATAAGCTTGTGACGACAACGGTGCTCCTGATCTTTTCACATAAAAAGATCTTTCAAGCACTGTGTTACTTTACTGCTAATGCAAACCAAACATTTCCTACTTCTGCTTTACCTTAAAAGCATTTAACTCGTGAAACACGAGTTGACTTTTATTTTGAAGTAGGCCTAGTCACAGGAAATGCACTGTGTTCAGTGAGTTTAGCAGTTACTGCTATCCTTCATCAAAAATTTGTCTACAGAGCAAAACAAGATTTTCATTCATTAAGCATTTGTTGACACCAGATCAGTTTCAAAATGTGTCACAGAGTAGTTTTATTCAGTCTGTGGGAGTAATGGAACAAGAGAGAGCTGTTAGATGAAGAGCTGCAGGTGACAGGCTGCACACCTCCAACTTCTCAGTGAGGTAACCAACTCCTTTTTCCTCATTAGCGTGTTAAAGGTTCCCTCAGAGGTCCAATTTGTAAGACAGTTGATTATTGATCATTCCCAATACTGACGCTTCGGGGTGGTGGCTGGCCCGACAAGATGACAAGTTGGTAATGAGACTCAATAATCAACTGTCTTACAAATTGGACTTTTAAATGTTTACTATTAGCACTGAGTTGAAATCCAAAATATTGTCAAACTGGTGTTTTTTTTCAGGATGTTTCTTGGCACAACCAATCCTGGAGGTCATCAGATGCTGACGCTTTAGGTTGAAATCGCTTCCTGCACCTTTGAATTGCATGTTTACAAACAGCAAGACAAATCCAGCATAGTATGCCTTTAAACTCCAATTTCAGACATGCAGATTTCAGTGATGAGATTCAGGATTCCTCTAAGCTTATGCATGCAGTCATTCTCTATATCTATCTTCCTTGTACAAATGTAATCTGAACTGATGCATTAGTCTCTAAAGTTTCATCAAAAGTGACAGTGAAGATGTCTGCCAAGTGTCCTGTCAGAATAAGAATCAGAATCAACTTAATTGGCCGAGAACGTTGACGAGGAAGGAAGTCCATATGTCAGCAGCTCTTAATATATTTACACACAGTGCTAAGAGTAGACATACTGTCAGCTGCGAATATAAACATAATACTCTACAAAGATAACATGGCTGAGACATAAACATACAGGTTTTATATACAGTATAGGCAGGTAGGGAAGAAAATATACTGAATATAATGAGAATTTTTCTATCCAGGTCTGTGGTCGGATTGTGCAACATAGCAGTGGAAAGAATACTGGAATACTCCATCCATCCATCCATCCATCCATCCATCTGCGCATCCATCCTAATTTTCATTATTTTATTAAAATGTCATATACTATTGCAATATTATGTATTTTCTGTAAGATATCTCTTTAATTATCTAATTACGTCTTTTATTCAAATTCTAAACCACCCTGAGTTGCCATTGTGTATCAAATGTTGTCTCGAAAACAACTGCTACAAAATCAGCACCACTTAAAACTGTAAAATGTGAGATATGCTGGATAAAGTTATAAGACTTTCACCTGACAGCCATTAACGATACTGAATCCACTGATATTGTTGCAGCCTCATGCATGAAATCGGATCAGTAAAGCTTTTGGCACTGTAATCATAAGCCTACTTTAAACCTGAACAGCTTTTTTGCAGTGATTAGCGTCAAAGTGTCTCGCATTAATGCCAGAGAGAAGCTTTTGTCATAGTCTGCTAATTTGTTTTTTGGCAGCGTTTCAGTCACAGAGGTGCTCGCAGCCTATCACAGCCCCCACTCTGATGTGTCATCTCTTCTCTCCTCTGCAGGTATGATTTAGACTCCAAGAGCGACAACCTCTCCAAACACGTGAGTGCCTCCTTCACCTCAGCTGTTTAACAATCAGTCATGCATTCATGGAAATATCATACAGCCAAATGTTTGCCCTCTCACTACAATAGCAGCCTGATTTGAATTGGAATGTCAGAGGTAACGGGAACAAAACAATCGTGTCGGCATTTAACTCTTCTTAACGAAAAGACTGAGGATTTTTGTGAGCCATATCAAAGACATTCTGAGACTTTTTACACACCTGAGAAATGTTTCTGACCGTTTCTGAAAATATTTTCAAATGAAGTTACACTTGTGACTAAGATGTGGAATGGAGGCAGGATATTTTACAGTTAACAATAAACTTTATTGTCTAAAATTCAGTAGTGCACTGAAACAGTAAATGTACTGGGAATTTAATAATAATAAATTATATCAAGCATCTTTTTCTGCATTATAATCTCTCAAAATAAGTTTTGTGTCGGTGCACATCGGGCAGCATATACGGTAATACCGATATGTAATTGGGTAACTGATATATCGGTCGGGCTCTAGCATAATAATACTCCATACTTCATCAGCTCAACTCATCTCCATCAGCACCAGTGTACAGATATTTTGGTGTGCTGGTTTAAACAGGTGCCTCATGAATGCAACAAGGACAAAATATTGTAATATAAACAGTTTGTTGCATGGATTTCAAGAGAGCGAGAGAGAGGGACAGCTCATCAAAATGATCAAATAGATGATGGGAAAGATCATGAACAATCTGACGGGCCTTTCTAAAGCAGAGACAAGTGTCAACTGAAAGGCTTTAATAAATAGATGAGATCGTATCAGCTTTGTCACTCCTTCTCATGAGGGGCTCAGTTTTTGCAAACATCCTGCGTGCCTCCTGCCACTGCTGATGATGGAGTGCAGGTTGACGTTACTCCCAAACACAATTCATTCATTCCTGCTTTTCCTGGTCCAGCTCTACAAACCTGTAACGTCAGATTTCACTGCCCTACAGCCCCATCCATCACTTTCAGTTCAAGCAGAAGCTCCAGCAGCACCCTGCTCCAGTTCTGTCTATAAACCCGGGCTCCATCTCCACCCCCAGCCCCCGTTCCTATTAACCGGCTTCAGCCTCATTGCCAACTGCAGGCGGAGTTCTTTTCCTCAGCCCCAACCCCAGTGCGCCCCCGGGCTTTTACTGAGAGCGCTGAGCAATGTGAGTGTGGCGACTCACTCTCAGCATGAAAGCTGAGGACGCTTGGATGCGTCCTGTCGTAGCTGTGGATGTGTGGGATTAGAGATCTGGCACGCAGTGATGGCTCTATTGTCCGGGCACAGTCCATCCCCTGTCGCATGGCTTTAAATAACAGAAAGTGGAAGAAAATGGAAAAAATGCACACAAGTACAGTATCTGTCTTGGCAGCTTCAGTGGCAGCGTTGGAGGACGCCTCCTTGCTCTCATCACAGCAGATGTTTTTCCTACGCCATATGGTTTGCATACCTTGTGCAGATATGGCTGTAGGGGATGATGTGCAGAGACAGAGCATTCAGGAAAATCTAATTAAGAGTATCCTCGTTTCCTCGTAGATGGAGTGGATGATGCTTTTTCATCCTGACAGACACTTGTCACGGCCCTGTACACAATTCTGTGTTCCACTCCTCTTTCTCTTTGTGGTAAAATACACCAATACCCTTCTTGCAAATAGTAATCTCATTTCAAAGTCTTTATTTTAAACTTGATGATTAGCAAATGAATCCAGGCAGGGAAATAGCTTATTTGTTTGCAGGCAGTAATTAAGTTAACTGGCGGCGTGTTCCCTCACGACTATTTGAAAGCAGTCAGGATTTTACTGCAAACGTGTATTCCCCTTATTAAACGTGCTATTGTTAGAAAAGCCTTTTGTGACATTGGACAAAGGGGGAAAAAAGACTCGTCTGACTGCACCAGTGAAAAGTGGACAGTGATTTCCAGCCTAGAGTTAAGGACCCCTCTAAGGGACCTGAAAATAAATCTTAGGCATTGTGACATGATGCTCTGCAAATTTCAGTTTTGTCAGGCTTTTCTCTACTCGTTAACTTCTTTCCTTATGAAATCCTGAATAGTTTTAGCTCGTTTTCAAAGAATCGGTCTGAGAAGTTTAAGTTTGAACTATTGGATTCTGTAATGAGGCTTAGTAGCACCAACTGCTTCATTTCAGAGACTTCCAAGTCTGGTATTTACCAAAATTGGTCTTATACTCATCCTTTTGTCTATTATGACTAAGTGTTTGACAGTTTGCCTCAACAGCTACAGTGATTTCCAAGAGACTGCTTTATGTGTTAACTGTTGGTCCGACTCAGTCTTGTTTGAGATGATTTCTGAAAAATACTTTTTGGATTCTTTTACCTATTTCTAGTGGCTTTTGTTGTGCGTTTTTTAAAATCAGTTTGACCTGATGAAGATCAGGTGTGTGTTTATGAAATACATAAACCTGCCCACAGTGATAAACATACCAAAACGAGTTGTAATTCAAGTAATATACAATGTGAACTAAAGATTTGAAAAATGCGCAAAATATCTCAAATATAACAACTACAATGGCACTCAGTAGAGCGTATACCTCTGCCAAGGCCCTACAGATCGATGTAATTCAATCAAGCCTTATCCAATATCAAATAAAACATATTTAAATCCGCTGGCCCTGGATTTTTTATTTGGATCTGCATCAAATTGTAGTCCCTCTACCTCAATACACCCAATTTTTTTCATCAAAATCCATGCATTATTCTTTATATGTATATTATATTTACATATTTTGTGTAATCTTGCTGACAAACCAACCAACCAACAAGCTGATAAAGCAAATGCTGACCCCAATTGGTGAAGGTAAAAACACAGTTAAAATATCCATCTATAACAAATGGTCACCACACCCATATGAATTATTACCTGAATTAATTGACAAAAATATGAGGATCAGACCCAGAAATTGTGGATTTCTCATCAACTCACTGAAGCACTTCTACATTTTCACTTTAAGGACAAATACATAGACATGTACTGTATATTTGAGGCCAAATGAGCAGCCAGACTTGAAGATCAGATGTAGGACTGGTGAAAATCAGCTGTGATATTTTTTTACTCGGAGATACCCTCCAAACCTTTTTTTTTTTCTTGCCACCACTGAGCCAGTTAATCTGAGGCACTTCAGCCTCTGGCCTCAGATTTCTGAGGCATAGTAGGCGCTGTGTCCGGGGCTGCTAGCTAGCAGCACACTTCTTATGGAAAGGACAGAGCGTTTTTTGTCATCTCTTTTTGTTTCGAGACCTCGGCTGGGGGAGAAATTTGCTCAGCCGGCAAAGATCTTTGGAGCAGCCCTTTCTGCCCGCCGGACTCAACATGGCTCATCTGTCAAGCACTTTTACACACACACACACACACACACACACACGCATGCACAAGCGCACGCACACATGCAAACACAATCTGGTAGGGGTGGCCTCAGTATCAGTGCATGAACAATCATTCCTGGCCCGTTGTAAACAGACTTTTTAAACCCCCCTGCCCTTTTCTGCTTTGCTCTTCTTGCTGGCTCCTCCTCCCCAAACTGAATCCTCTCCTCTGGTCACCCTACACTGATCAACAAGGACACAGGCTCTTCTGCATACTGGGCTAAGAAAAGACAAAGGAAGACATTCAATTTAAAAGATCTGATTTTTAAATGTTAACAAACATGGAAATAAGCCGAGGAAGTGAAAAACTTTACAACCCACGAGGCTGCTTCTCCAGTCCTGCTTTGTTTATGTTCTGTGTGCCTCTGTGGAGCTCACATTATGAGCATAAATGGAGAAAAACTGTTTGGCTTGTTATGTTTTAATTGAACAGCTTTCTCTGCGTGTCCCTGCTGATCTGTATGATCGCTGTTTGTTCAGTCAGATGGAAGTTAATCCCACAGCTGGCTTCATGAAAGATAGTATGATGAAAATGATTATTTCCAGTGTAGGTTCAGCTGCTGAATTCTCAGCTAATCAATAAATCATTTCATTTATAGAATGTTTTTTAAATTGTGAAAAATGCCTATTTATAATTTCTCAGAGCCCAAGATGACTGATGTTGATGATTGTTTTATCTGAGCAACAGACCAAAATCTGCTTACTATCATTTATTGCACAGAAATCAAATCAAATCAAATCAAATCATCACATTTAACAACCCGGACACAAAGAATTTTTGTCATTTTTGAGGATTAAACATAAAACTGGAAAAAATGGTGTCGTTAAATTAAAATAGATTTACTAAAACTGAAATAAAATAGTTGGAATGAAATAAAAATAAACCCTTTATCGTGAAAAGAAACAGTAACATTTTATTAAAACTTGTTTTTAAACGGTATCTACACTGTTTCTGACATCATATGGTGTAAAATGATGCATTTGAAACAGTGAATGCTAAAATAAAGAAATATCAAGAACATCTTCATAAAAGATTCACTCTGCACCTCGTCCCTCTGCTCTTCCTCCTGCAAATGTTTCTCTATTTTCTGCCCCACGTGTTTTCTTGCATGTTTTTCACAGGACTTCCTGGGCCAGGCATTCTGTACGCTAGGTGAGATTGTCGGCTCCCTGGGAAGCCGCTTGGAAAAGCCTTTGATGTAAGTAGCACACGTTGCACACACACACACACGCACCAACAAACAAACAAACACACCTACTTCTATTTTAATTAGACACTCATAATTGAAAGCGAAGGGGCAAACGACCTGTGTTGCATTACTCTAATCAGAAAGACACTGTCATTAGGTGCCACAAAAAGCTGCTTGGGATCTTGTTTTGATTTCAGATTCAGCACCATTCAGTGACATGAATGGAAAATCAGCATGTTATTTTAAGATCTCTTGCAAACTGTTTGTCTTTGAGGGAAGCGAAGCAGGGGCATGAAAATGAGCCAAGATGTTGATGAAAGCGAACACTGTCTCCATCAGCCAAATGAGATGAATAGTTAAACAGCAGCAGGCCTAATGACAGTCTGTAAACATGTTGAGATGGTAAACAGCGTGTAGTGAAAAGGGACAGTTCACCCAACGGGAAGATGTCAGTGGCGACTTCTCAGCTCGTTGTCTGAAGAAGCCTAAACTGAACTGAAGCCTCAACTGAAGCCTGAAGAAATAATCAGGGACATTCTCACATGAATAAATGTCTGATTCCTGCCCTCTATCACTGACTAGTAAAGCAAAACAGTGATTAAACCTCTAACCAGTTCATGGAAGATTTCACACTTGCTGCTCTTTGTGCAGTTAGTTTCTGTTTGAAAACATCCTCTAGTGCACAGGAAATCTCCCACTCTCACTCTTTTCATGTTTCCTTTCACTCTTTAATGTCAACTATCTAATACTGACAAAAATGAGGCAAAATAAACCGAGTCATAAAAAGAGGAAAAACTGAGCAGTTAACACGGACACCTACAGGGCTGAAGAGACAAAGAAGTGTGTCGTCAACAAAAGGTTTGATGTTGCAAATTACAGATTATATATTATATATATAGACTAATAGATTCACTTTCCAATGAGTGAATGCCTGTCAGTCCATGCTTGTTTTACCTCGGTTTCTATCCTCCATCAGCAGGGTTGCTGATGCACTTCTCCACCACAGACTGTACTGAAATCACTGTATCAAATCAGCCCAGAACAAAAATGAGCCCATAAAACTAAAGGATACATCCTCTCTTAGCAAACTTGATCTACAAATATACACACAAATATACAAACTGTAGTGAGACATTTACTCTTAAACCCATCATAGACTCCTCATAAGACAGTTCTCTACTTTACCACATTCATAAACTGGGTTGAAGTGTCCTGTATTCTCTCAGCTGCACTGTAACTGCCCTCCAACACACACGCACACACAGCAAAACTGCAGCATCTTCATATCCCAACAATAGAGCCATTTTTGGTTGCTTTTGTTTTTTCCTCCTGAGCCAACGAGCCATCAGCGGTCTGACCCTCACCTCAGCCACACAGTGTGTGTTTGTGTGTGTGTGTGTGTGTGTGTGTGTGTTTGTGTGTATGTGTGTGTGGAGGAATCAACGAGTGGTTGCAGCTGAATGGGCCTGCTGAAGAATGACACACAAGAAATATGATGTAAGAATGTGTTGCTGTCGCTGAGTTATGTAATCTGCCTGCAGTCATTCACTCAGATCTGTTCTGCGTGTGTGTGTTTGGTGCATACTGTACCTGCATGTTTTATTTTTATTCCTTTTTTTTTAGATTTGTGAGGATATTTTTAGGTGTTCTTTGTTATTCTGGGATCCTTGTCTGTATTTGTAAGTTTGAACAACACACACTGTGTGTGTGTGTGTGTGTGTGTGTGTGTGTGTGTGTGTGTGTGTGTGTGTGTGTGTGTGTGTGTGTGTGTGTGTGTGTACTCACTCAGCTGCCTCCAAGTGAAACAGAAGAAAAAACCCATCTTAAGTCAAAAGCATCACACTCCTGCTCAGTGGAGTGGAGGCGGATCACAAAAATAAAGAGCAAAAAAGACGATTGAGCTGACTGAGATGACAGTCTGCTCCAAACAATCAAAACAGTTTCATTGTGAGATGATGTCACACTTTGTTTATGATACAAATTAACTTCAGTGACAAACAAAACACTTCACAAACCATCCTGTGTCACAAAAATCTGTCTGCAACAATCCTTAGCCGCTGCTTTTGACTGAAGAGTATTAAGTTTGCCAGGATGTTTTCCAGCTGCAAATGTAGGATTTTTTTAAATGGCTTTCTTACCATTTGTGAGACATGCGTGCATTTTTGTGTGCATTTTTTTTGCACATATTTGAATGGAAAATGTGCCAGATGTATCCCAACATTGTCTTTCACGATCCTTACATAGAAGGGAGTGAGAGAGACTCAGTAAAAAAGTGCACCGCAGGTCGATCCGATCACAAAATACAGCAGGTAGAGAAGGCGATGAGACCACTAACATTATATGACCAGGGCAAACATTAGTCTACCCAAACCAAAACTGCTTAAGAGTCTGTTTTTGAAAAGTTGTTCTCCAACACGCCCAGCACGTCTTCTGTGTGAGGACATTTGAAAACAAATCAGTCAGTTATACAAGGTCCCAACTTTCTTATTTAATTTGGCTAACTAATTTTAGACAGGAAAGAATAACAGCAGCAGCTAGCTGCTAGCATTCTCTCAAGGCGTGCACACATGAGTGACATATTGAGACTACCAGCCCAAAACTGTTTTTTGGAATATCCAGATTGTATCCAGATTGATTTTGGGAGGTATGGACAGCAAAAAAAAACACTCAAAAAAATGTATCCACCATTTCATAATTATTCCTTTCACAATGTAAGCTTATGAGAAAAAGTCTTTTTGCATCATGTGACAATGTAATCACACACTTTGGCCACTACGAAAACTTCCTGGAGGCTTGTTCTGGACCCAAAGATCTGATCTGATGACTTGCAAATAAAAGTGCCAACACGCCGTCTTTCAGGTCTGATTTGAGAGACAAATCAGATGTGCCTGCTGTGTGAACATAGCCATAGAGACTTGACGTGTGACCTGCCTTCTGGGTCTGACAGATGACGATTGGCCTTGAATATGATCTATCCATTGAGGAAGGGACCGCCTGTACTGGGTCGGCCCAAATTTCATTGCTTCATTAGACGTCATGTGGCTGTTACTTTACTTAAACATTGGTGTTTATCCAGGAAGTAGGACAGTGGCATATGCTGTTAAACTGGAAAAAACTGTGAATAGCAATACAATATACAAAGTCAGACAGGTTATCATTTAAAACTTGACAGGGTGTGCACACTGCCAAAATAACAAACATGAAAACCAGACAAAAAAAGAAAGTACCATAAAGATATCTCACAGATACAAATCCTGATCGAGATAAAGAATACAATTTAAAGTATCGTGCTGCTTTTGCCCCCTTTTCAGTCTGCACTGTGAAATATATACTCTTTATTACAAATATATAAGATATCGATTATCAGCTCCAAAGGGAATTGCAGCCTAAAAATGCATTTTAGTGGAAACCATGTACTGATGTTTTCAGCCTCACTGTCCCTGCACTCTGCAGCCTCTCATCCACTCCTCCATCTTTCTAGTGACTCTTTTTCCTCTTTGCCTCTGTGACTCTATCCATCTCTTTTCTCCCCTCTCTCTCTCTCTCTTTCTCTGCCAGTTTTCCATCTGCCCCCTTACTGAGCAATCTCTTTGCTCATACAGTGAATTAATTTCACAGTTCTTCCCTGTGCATCAAAGGGACAGCAGTGTGTCTCAGGTGATGGGGGGACGGGGGTTATCAAAGCCTCGCTTTAATTTGCCATCAGGTTGTCCACACGTGTTATCATGAGCTCTCTCTGTCATTACTGGACAGTACTTAGCCAAATGAAATTATGTCTCTTCTCTTCTCTTCTCTTCTCTTCCTCGTCGTGAATCAGGCCCGGGGTCTGTGGCATTCATTTGGTCTATTTTTAGTGGTCAGTCTCCCTTGGCTTTATTGGCTGAACGTTACGCTTCGTCAGCTCGGGATGTAAACAAACATTGCTGCTGAAATGTCACTGGATGTGGTTACATTACTTTGATGTTCTTTTTTGAAGGTTTTCATTCAGCTTTAATTAATATCTATTTAGACAGTCAGGCAACAAATGTGAGAGAGACAGAGAGGAAGAGACGTTTGATTCTAGGTCTGCGGGCGTCTCAGCTGAGAGATTTTAACCGCAGAATACTCTTATGCTCTCATGGAAACTGACTTCTACATCCCTTTCACACCTGTTATTAAAATTGGATCTGTACTGATTGCACTAACACCAATCTAAAGTCTCAATACACTGCGATCCAGACTACCTCTAGATGTGGTCAGGCATATCCTATCATATTCTAATCCTGATGTGTATTCATCTACGTAAATATGCAGTGAACCAGTGACCTTCCAATTACTGGACGATCCACTCTATCTCCTGAGCTACAGCTGCCCGCTCTGATATATGCAGTGTAAAAATTAGCTTGTATGTATTATTTGCATTGAAGACGGCTCAGTTTTCTTCTCTTGGTAAGAAACAGAAAAGGTGTAGTTTGCACTCAAGGTTAGATTATGTAAACAGTTTTTGTTTTCAGAAGGCAATGAAAAGACGACGATATAAGAAACTGATGGGGAGCTATAATACAATGTGGTTAATTAATTTCCTCTACATTACTCTGACCTTTCTTCAACCACTCAGACACATTGTCACTTCAACCCTGTGGTTTCAAACTATTGTCCTGCCTGTCACAAACTCATCACTTGAGACTTCAGTCTGCTTGAATATAATACATCATATTAAATATGAAACTTCTTTTTTTGTCTCTCTCTTTTTTTTTCTAGTGGGATCCCGGGGAAGAAATGTGGCACCATCATAGTGAGAGCAGAAGAGCTAGGCAACTGCAGGGTAAGAGCCTGTTTGGTCCAGCTGTTGATTCACTTGAAGTCTGACTTTCAGACTTTTCAGATAATTTCCTCTAAGTAGCCCATATTACTGTTTTTAATATCTTACAAAGTGACAAGTGTGACCCATCTGGTACTCTACACAGTTTGAAATAAAACTGAATTACTGGGTGTTGCTTTTGACAATACACAGATTTTACAATGAATGTCATTAAAATGCTGTAGTTACTAAAAAGTTTTATACAAATTCAAGTCACACAAGAATAGAGGTAAAACATAAATATATTGTCTTTGTACTGTTTTCAATTGAGTTTATGTCAAGAAGGATTAGCAAATAATCATGTTCTGTTTGAGTTCTGAGTCACAACTTCTTTGTATTTCACATTTCTCTTAATACTTTCCTTCAGTGCATTTTAGCTCTGATACTGCATTGCTTTAAGAACGCACCAAAGGCACTATTTGTCAGACAGTAGCGTTGCTATAGCACCAGAAATGTGACTTCAATTAGACAACTGAGTGTATTTTCTTAAAGTCTAAAAATACCAGCGAGCTGCTGCAGCAGCCAGAAGAAGCATCAAGCACAATCACAAAATAGATCCGGTGCTTTATTTAACATGTCTTGTTCACCATTTAAGATTTGTAGTAACTTTTGTTTTTTGTTTCTGTTGGCTCCACTTTTGTTCATGGTGCAAGTTGTCAACCAGTGTAGGAGGACTGGTTTATATTTCAAGACACAGTGGACTGTTTGACACTGTTGTCATGGCTTCTGCTGGACTTTGTGATGAGTCAGACTGTGACTGTGTGTTTGTATCCCTCTTTCTTGCAAAGGGAACAAAACATCAACTCAATCATTTTGGATTAAAAAAGAGCTTTTTCTGAAAAAGTGCCTCATTTTATTGTTAATGTTCCCACCTGTTGTATGTCCTTTTACAACCTTAGAAAACCTTTGTAAAAGAGTCAGAGACACCAATTTCTTTTCTGGCAATATACAATAAGCCAGAATGTGTCGCAGCCTTCAGAGAAGTTAAAACAAGTTTTCCTTTTTCATCATTTTTTCTTAGATGATAAATGAAAGGAGCTCATATCCAGTCTGTGTGCTTTTGAAAGGCATCTAGAGAAGCAAAGCAAACAGCTCAATAAAGAACGAGAGCACAGAGAGATTGTTTGTACCAAAACACTTCCACTTTTTGGAAAACATACTCTTAATTTCTTAACAATAATTATGAATTAAAGATGATATAATGACAATAATATGCAAATCTTCAAGGGTGAAATATAGCCGGATTGTCTCGATTTAATCTTGTAGTCTCTGCTTTAGATCAGGTTGAAAATCTAATTTTGATATCAGCTCCCAAAAGTACTGATTCAGCTGCTGACAATGTGAACTACTTTATCATTTTATCATTTTTGTTTACACAGAATTAATGTTGTGAGCTGTACATTTCATTAATTATACAGGAATCAGAAAGATTGATTTGACTTTTAAAGTCAGAATTATTCTCCAGAATCTATCTGTAAATAGTGGAGAAACAGGGTGCATATACAGACAATAAACAGCAGTATCTAAGGTGTAAACTGTACTGTAGCTATAATTATTTATATTTATTATATATGTATTTATTATTTTATATATATTTGTTTATATGTATTTAACTTTGAGGCTTTATAACATCTATATTTTGGTTACCTCCCTCCTTTTCAGGAGTCGGTGATGCTGCAGTTTTGTGGCAACAAGCTGGATAAGAAGGACTTCTTCGGAAAATCAGATCCTTTCCTCGTCTTTTACCGCAGTAACGAAGACGGATCGTAAGTTGACAAGCAGCTTCCCCTTGGCATTTGTGGACATCAATTTGCTGAATTAACAAAAGCATCTACCTCAGTTGTGCACACAAAAACACACATACACAGCACATGAAGATAAATGTATATAGACACTGTGATTTTTTATGCTCCAAAAAGCTCCCATACAGAGGATATACGGTCTAAACTGCCTGTGTGAGGTTACGTAATTCTCTGTGCTGTATATGTGACTTATGTCGCCGAGCCGTTAACAGGAGACAGCAGCAGAAGGAGGGATGAGCAGAGATAATAGGACGGAGTTGACAAGAGGAAAATAAAGGGAGAAAGGATGGATAAGATGAAGTTAAGTGAAAACTGTGTGTGGAGGTCGCAGTTTCTTTTGCCCCGCAGATGCTTTTATTCAAGTCGACTTCAGCGTCTTAGTGAAGACACACATTCTCTCTTTGTGCAGCTGGGTATTTACTGATGCAGCCTAAATGTTCAGCCGCAGGGTATAACAGCAGCACGCCGCAGCTACAAAGAGCCAGACTAGGTGCCGCAGAAAACAGCACAGGGAGTGGTTATTTGAGCCAAAGATCTTGCTTTATGTAATACTACACTCTGAATAACACTCCAGTTTTAACTTTTAACCCAACTGAAATGAATTTGTATTTTTTGTCTGCAGCAGCATACATGTCTGTACTGCACACCACGTGTCCTGTGTTCTCCTTTGAGAAAAAAAATCAGGAAAAAATATAAAAAATATATTTTATATTTTTGTTTTCATGATGGCACTCATCAGTTTTGCCTACATTTGATGGAGTACAGTTATTTTACCTGCCAATTTTCCATAGAGCAGTTTTGAGTTAAGTGTGTGAACTAATCTCCTGTTAGCAACAGCTCTGAGAGGTTTATTTCCTCTGTTCAATAACTTCTTATCAAAAAGAATGAAACCTTAGGACGGTGTAAACTGACCAGTAGAGGAAAATCCTGGCTAGTGATTTAGCAGTTAGCTCGGCAGCTACAGTGGTACACTAAAAAGCCTTGTGAGCAGTCACTATGTCACGGAGCGTCCTGCCCCACATATTTCACATGGATGAGCAAATGTTATTTTATTGTGTAACAACACCCCGTACGTGGGGAAATTTTAACTTTTGCGGCAGTTAAATTCCAAATGGAATCTGCAGCCGCAGAATTCTGACGACAACTCTGCAGATTTTCATCAGATTTTAAAAGACTGAAGTTGCTGCTCGTAAAACTCAGATCATTCACACATCTCCAGCCACTTGTGCATGTGGGACAGTCGTTTGTTGTTTTCAGTTAGCCTCAGGATGAAAGTTTGTGTTGCAGTGTGACAATAGTTCAAAATTGGATTTACTGCTGAGGTACCAAACACATAATATCTATTTCAACCTGCTTGAAGTAATATTAGGTTGCTTATTTTTGCTCAAAAACAATATTGGTCATCTTAAATGAATATCAAATATCACTTTACAAGCAAAGAAACATTCCGCTGAATTCTGCCTCTGAAAACTGGGAAAAACAAAATCTGCAGAGTTTGCTCTGTCTGCTTATTCGTCATCATGCATTATTGGTCCTGTTGTTGTCTCGACAACGCTCCATACTCATATAAAAACAGAATATGAGCTTCTCTCCCATGTGTGTTGGCATTTCTATTCATTCTTAAAGAAATTCACTTGCTTGCGATGAATAGTTGGGACGTAAGTCCGTAATTACGAACACAAAACAAAACTGTCTGGCTGCCAGAGTGTTACACCAACACTCTGTCAGCTGTAGAGACAAAGAGGAACATTTCTGATATTTCCCCAGAGAAGATTTTTCTTCCTTAACAACAAAGAACTGTTAATGATCCATTTAAAAAAACACTATGCCATTATTTCTGACTACAAAAAGGAATAACAGGTAAGGTGATTTCAGTTTGACTTGAAGGTAAATTTGTCATCTGTTAACATCTTTGTATGTCTCTCAGGTACACCATCTGCCATAAAACAGAAGTGGTGAAGAATACTTTGGATCCAGTGTGGCAGGCTTTTAAAATTCCTGTCAGGGCGCTGTGCAACGGAGACTATGACAGGTACGGTACAGACAGTCAGAACCGCACATAAACATTTCACTGACAGTGTTTACAGTTAGACTGATAGAATAAATGGGAAACAGAGCAAATTTGACATAAAAATACTTGACATAATTTGACATTTAACTTTATTTCACTGAGTCTCTAAGTGTGCAGTCAGTAAGATTTGGCTCATTAGTAATATCTCGTGGCAGCTTTGCTTGCAAATACCAAGCTTACCACCTGTTAGCTGACAGATAAAGTACTGCAGACCTGAGGCCACGTGTAACAATGTTTGAACTGTTCCATGAGTACAAGTACTGACACCTTTCACTAGAACAAACTGAGTCAGGTGAGGCAGTTTTTATGACCCAGTGGAAAAAAAGCGAAAGTTGATTTTGCTTCTTCTTATTGAAAGTTTCATCAGTTTCTCTATAAACTGGTAAAAACTACTGTGACATGGTCGACGGCTACATTTATACATGGCTTTTATCCACACAAACACTGATGGCAGTGAGCTACCCTGCAGGGTGCTGACATGACCATCTGGAGAAATTTGTGGTCAGTGTCTTGCCCAAGGACTCTTAGACATGTGGATAGGAGGAGGTAAGGATTGGACCACCAACTGTATGATTAGTGAATGACCAGCTCTGCCTCCTGAGCCACAGAGCCCCTGGGCACAATGGAAGTACCACCGTACTGTCCCTGCTATGTTTGAAATGACAGACAGTAATACTACAACAAGCTGCATCAACAGAAATCTTTCATCATGAATCAATGTAGCTTATATACCCAAACTTTGTGTCTGTCAGTTGCCAAATTAGCCATGATTGACAATTTGGGTCTTGATAGTGTGCCTAAAACAACACAAAACCACATTATAAACATGTAAAAACGTGGTTGCCTTACATCAATGGTACGTTAATGTAGTTCTATATTGGCAATGCATCATATTTTAACCCTCAAGGCCTTTACACACTAGGGACATGACGAATGAACGAAACAGCAAATTTATCGGTTCAACTTATTTTTTTGCAACCGACAAGTGATGTGATTTTGCAAAAGTATGCTATATAACAGCGGTAAATCCGTCACTTTTGTCAAATTGTCTTTATAATATTGTGTCCGTTGTCACATAATACAGGGTGATGACAAACAAACAGTCAACAGGGCCGCCATTGCCAATAGTTGTGACATCCGTTCTGCACGTGATTGGTTGATGCTTTCATTCTTTGTGCAAAAGTTCAGAAAAAATAAACCCTGTTCCGGAAAAAAAAAAAGGATTGTGGAGGCTCGTGCATCTTAATTTTATTTTATTCTAATCTTCTTTTCAATTCTTCTCTTATTTCCCTGACTTGCAGCAGGGTGTACTGATAACAACCCTCAGAAAACTGCTTTTAACGTCCCCTCGTCCACTTAGGACCACAACCTTCCACGGACCAGTTGCCAGCTTTTTAAGCAGAAAGACTGTAAATCATTGGTGCTAATTGGATTTTTAATGGGTTTTTCCTCTTCGCCCCCTCGCCCCCCTCTCTTCCCCTACAGGAGCATTAAGGTGGAGGTGTACGACTGGGACAGAGATGGAGGGTGAGGGAACGCTTTTCGTCTGTACTGTAATGTGTGCGATGCATTGAATGTTATGATGCTCCGTCGATATATACAGTATTGTTTTGTTGGCCTCCTGCCGTGAAAGAAATCCCACATACATTTGCAACAAGACCCAGGGGCAGAGTAAACGTTATAATTAGCTATGATCTATATAATGTGGTTATATATTTATTTATTAATCCTACAGGCCATTCAAAGATAGAACGATACCATTTTCACCTGATGACACTGATATCATATGCTACTATGTGCAAAGTGGGGAAGGGCATTTGGGATTATAGTCACACTCCAAAACATTTGTCGCCAGAGTAAACACTGCAGAGAAATATCTATTTGACAACACTCCCTAATGCTTTAAATATACATTAACTATTAACGCTGCTTGAACGGTCTCTTGACTATGTTTATCCCCCAACTGACTCTATGAAGTTATCGTCATAGAGTCAGTCGGGGGATAAAGATAGTGTTTATCTTCTGCAGTGAGTAAATTTCCAGCATTCAGGGCCACAGTTTGCTCCCTCATTGGTGATTTCACAGGCGGTTTCTGACATTTCAAGGGCATTTTGCCCTGAGCTCCCATGTCCAACTGCGCCTATTATCTCCGTGAAATTATGAAAATGGTGGCTACGCCCACGCCTCCGGCTACCACGGAGCTTGTTAGTGACACTCCTGATTTCTCCTGGGCTTTGCAGAAGACTTTACAGACAATGTGAATATGCTACAAAGAAATGAATCAAATCTGCTCTCCTCTTTTGTACTATCATTACGGGTGTCACCGCTTCACTGCTGCAAGTTTTTCAGTCGGAAAGAAATGTGACTGTGTTCATTTTTACAGCCACGACTTTATCGGCGAGTTCAGCACCAGCTACAGAGAAATGTCCAGAAGCCAGTCACAGTTCCACATCTATGAGGTGATATTCTTCACACACACACTTCTTCTTCCACTTGTTCCGTATCCTCTAGTCCTTAGCCCTACCATAACCTGACCCTAATTCACATCTTATATTCTAAAGTGAAGACCAGACAAAACATTACAAAACAAACTTTTTGTACAAAAACAATGCTCTTGCCCCGTGCACATCTCTTTGCCGCTCGACTTAAGAATGACGGAGCTGTCATTGCTAAAATTGTAAACCTAAAAAAATTGAATCAATCAGTTGTGGAGTTGGAGAATCATGATGCACTTAGTTTATTGAGATCAACTTCTACAGATTTGTTCAGAGTTGTGGGACCTGAGCTACAGACCCGGACTACAGTGCTAATGCTACCAGCACCAGTTTAATAAGGAGAGTTAAATTGAAGTGAATAACGTAGTTTATTGTAGTTATCAACAGAGGAAGACTTTAGTTAGCACAAACTTATTTGGCCCAAGGAACACAGGTAAATCCCTGATTGGCCAGATACAAAATACATCTGACAGAATAATGTGATTAAAGAAACTTTGACGGTGTCGGAGTGGGAAGAAAAGTAGAAATTTCCCAATAGAGGAATAAAATGAGAAAGAAAATATCTTCTTTATTGAACCTTTACCAAAGGTCCTTTTAGACAACTATAAATACTCAAACTATGTAGCTGCATCTGAATACTGATATTCTACCAAGCAATTTTATTATTGCAACAATTATTATTATTATTATTTTTTTTTTGTCTTAATATATGATCATGTGTTATTGTGCAGATCTTAAAACCCATGCCATTCAACAATTGGCTGAGCTCACAAAGGTCAGCGCAGCTTGAACTGTAAGCATTGTGCTGCCCACACAGTGAAGTGCATATAAGTGGATTAACATTAGACAAAACATACAACAGAATAGAGGAACCGCCAGCGAAAAGGTGTTTTCCACAGTAATATGAAGATGAATTTTCTTCCTCCCCTTGCCGTGATTCTCCAGTGCTCCTTGTGTTCGTTTGTCCTTGGACATGAATGAAAGCAACATAGACCTTGAGTAAGACTAAAATTGGATCTTTGCAATGGACTGATCCACCTCTTATAGAAATTCCCATGCTGATTCACTGTACCTTACCTTGATCGCTTCATTTGAAATGTAGACACACACATACTCAAAATGATGCTCCACTTGATTTTAAATGTATTTCAAACTAACTCAAGGTCAGCCGGTTTGATCCAGTTTGAGTGCTGTTTCTCTCCATTGGGAATGCTTCACCACCTCATATGTATTCAGCAGGTTTTTATTGATTTGGAGGGTGTCCATAAATTTTTTATATGTAAAAAACCTCCCTCTCTGGTCTGTGTTTTCGATTCAAGTCATGACACATGGAGGAATACGTCAGCAGTTATACACCAAGTCCAGTGCTGTTAATCTAGCATCAGTTCCTTAAAATAGTGACTTCTGCTTCGTCTTCTCAGGCTCACTGACCACTCCATTAACCTCCAAACTGCATGTAAGAAAAACATAAATCACAGAAGGTCAAAAGTCAGTAAAGGTGCTGATGAAGCAGAACCTGAATCACCTTCTGTACAGGCAGGAAGAGCAGGGTGTGACACATCTGAGGAACAGATCTTAGGCAAACACTGATGGAGCAGTTGTGTCCTCACCCAAAGTCTAAAAAGCCTCTGGGTGCAGGTTGTGTTCAGTGAGGTCGGAGTGTAATTAGTTTGAAAATCTGTCAATCAAACCTAATAGGAACTTAAAATATCCCCTTGATCAGGAGTAACATTATAAAAAATAAGAATATGAATTTAAATGCAGGACATGCAAATTACAGGACGAGCAATTTCTGCTGTTTGAAGTGATTTCACTGAAGTCAGACTTCTTTGGAAGCAGTGACTGGTTATAATAATGGGAACAGGGAAACTAATTTCTGTATTAAACTGAATAATGGTGTATTCTCAAATTTTAAAAGCATTTTTTAAATTGTATTCTGCTGAATAGAGTCTCAGTCAATTGAAGAAGAAGAAATGAGTCAGGGTCTCTCTCATGTTGTTTCACCCACTGCTCACTAATCACAATAAATCAATCTCATGTTTTCTCCACAGGTACTAAATCCAAAGAAAAAAGGAAAGAAGAAGAAAAAGTACCTAAACTCAGGAACGGTGAGTCAACAATTTGTTCATCTGTAACTGAAGTTTTTTTCTGTGACACCAAAGCTGCACGTACACTGGAGACCCAGTGCTTAAATTCAGAGTTGCTGTTTAAAGTTTATTTGATTGATAGTGACAGTGGTGTCAGAACGACAGACACTGTCTAACACTAATATATCACATCTCTTTTGAACCTCAGATTTTTCCAGTTCTTTTGAACATATTGTCACAGAGATCAAAAAAGGCAGACAAAGTGGCAGGTTCACCAACAGAAAGCAAGCTTTAATGAAGAGCTGATAACCAAAGTCCAATAATCCAAAATGCAACAAACAAAAAGGCAGGCAAAAAACTGGCAATGTAAAGGCAAAAAAGGACAATCCAAAAAACCAAACAGTAATACACAAACAGAGGACAAACCACAAGCCCAGAACACAGGGAACACATGAGGACCAGGGAAGTCAACCAAGAGTGAGGGGGAAAAACACAGGCTCATGGTTCCTTCCGTTGCAAGTTAATCGTTGGAATTTGCAAGTCGGTATTTCTGACTTTCAATGTAAAAGCGTTCCAGTGCATTCACTCAGAGGAACACTGATGCTCGCTGCAAATGGGAGGCAAGTCGAATGGCAAGTCTCCAAACTTCACAAGCAGCTACAGCTAGATTTAACAGTTGAGGGCACTTAAAGAAAAGACAGCACGAGTCGGACACAAACTGTCTAAGTTAACTTGAATTTCCGACTTGGATGGCCGTTCCATTGCACTTTTCGTTCATGCTGAAAAAATGTTGTCGCCACACATAAGTCCAAACTGTCCACTGCAGTTTAGAACTGAAAAATGTCAAATCTGGTAACAGCCCTGGGACCCCAGACCTTCAAAAAGCCCCTTGCTCAACACGTGTGACCTGCTTTTTGATGACTGTTCCTTACTTGTGGTATCGTTTTGCATAGTTTAGTTTATGATGTGCTCACATGGTGCATTTTCCTCATACAAAGTTGTGTTTCATCAAATAAAAATACAGTAATGGCATATAGAAAACCTAGGGCCAGCTAGTACTGGTTAGTTTCTTGTTCTTTGTGCAAAATACAATCAAACCTCCATCTAAAGTGTGCTGTGATGATTGGAACTTGAAGGTAACGGATGCCCAACAGCAAGTCTGGGCTCTGAATAGGAGTCATTAGAATTGTGCCACACTAATTTAGCCTCGTAGACATGCAGGTGTATAATGAGTTTGTATTGTAAATGTAATTGAGTTTGTCATTAATTAAATGAACTTGAGAATGAGAAGCAAAACAAAGAACAAGGCACAGAACTTCATGTTGAAGAGAGATGGGACACCCTGACCACTGACTTCAGAAACGTGATCATCGAGGGGAGAGGAGCTGGAAATATTGACACATTTTGTCTTTTATGTTTTATGTACTTATTTTAATTCATTTGTTTTTTATCATAGCCCTGTATTCTTTTTTACTATATTTTAAATAGATTTTTTTGTTATTACATTATATTAACATTTTTTTAAATCAACTTTTATGTGATTATCTTATTATATCTTTATCTTTATTGATTTGATTTGTTTGAAAGGTGTATAAGGTATATAAATAAAGATTGATTGATTGATTGATTGATTGATTGATTGATTGATTGATTGGTGTAATCTGAGAAGCATTAACAGACTTCTTCTTGTCTAATTCCGACTCTTGTCTGCCTCTCAGGTCACCCTGCTGTCCTGCCTGGTGGACACCGAGCTCTCCTTCCTGGACTACATCCGAGGCGGGTAAGTTCACAACAAATGGCAGCAGCAGCATTACTTGCATCATTACGTCCACAGTCACTTGCAGTTGTGATGTAGTGTGGACTCTGCTGAGAGGATTACTGCACCGTGTTTATCTCTTAGCTCCAATATTAAGACAAACAGCTGCAGATAGCCCGCTGCTTAATTGCCCGCTGCTGCATGCTTTGAAACATGCTGTGGTATAATCTAGCCTGATTGATGATTCCACGTTACTCCTGATGTGATTTATCTTCTCTTGTAGGACGCAGATTAATTTCACAGTGGCAATTGATTTCACAGCATCAAATGGTAAGTGTTTTAAAGCTTCGCTCTTATCAAACAGATCCCTTAAGTGTATCGGACAGATAAAACTTTGGTTGTTAGCACTCAGATCTCTATTTGATGTGAACTCTTGCAAGTCAATTTTAATTTACTTATCCAATGACACTTAAAAGAGGAAAGCAGCTGAAAGTTGGACAGTTATTTGAACATCTGTTACTTTAAACATCTGCACTCAGTTTGATGTTCTTTATTAACCACAATTTGTTTCTCAGTGTAGACAGAAAGTCGTCATACCCACATTTTCTAAAATCACATTTCCAATTCGCCATGTAGTCCGTGTTTATGAAGCCCCACAGGTGAACTGCTGTGCATTTTTAGTGACAACAGTTTAACGACAAAACAAACAAAAGGAGCAATTCTGCACAGAGGACTTTGTCACATATGAGTGATGCTCTCATTTCAGTTAATATATGTAATACAATTTCGGAGACATCATTATGTCACAGGAGAAATGACTGGCTTACTTCACCGCCATCAAATCAGTTTCCCACATTTCAGCATTTAGAGTGGCAGAAGTAATAGTGATATTATGCATGTAATTCCATTACTTCTGGTTGTTGTTGGCAGTTGGGACCGAGCGGAAGTTGTTCTTTGAGCCCCAGTTGCTCATATTTGCAAAAACTTCTAATAGAAGTTGTGTAAGCATATAAAAACTGTCTCATTGCTTTTATAATACTCCACAAAGCACCCCATTAACATTTATAGCATATTAAAAAGTCCAGGCTGGTGATGTGTTTTCATTATAATAAAACAAAAACATGGAAGGACCGGAAACTGCTTTATTGTATTGTCTGTGTATCTGAAGCCTGAGATATCTCATCTCTGTGCCCCAGAGCTCCACCGTTGTTCAAAATAACATTAAAAACACATAAATGAGCCACACTGTTTCACTGGCTGACATGTTCCTTTATTATGCTAAAGATGGGAGCTGTAGTTCATTTTGATTCAGTCCAACATAAGCCATCCTCCTCCTGGAAATCCTGAATGTGTGTTGATCCACAGACGAATCTAGTCCGTAACAAATGCACCGCATGTCTTCTTGTTTGGATAATGTTTGCTAAAACTAAGGTGCTCAGCTGTTTTAGGAAATTAATGTGACGTTTTTAAGAATGAAACTACATATTTCTGACCCATTAAGATCTAAGCAAAGCAGAACTAGCAGAATAATGGACTTGGGGCTGAACTAGGGGTGGGTGTTCTGACAATTTCAATTCTTGATTGATCTCGAAGGAGTTCACAATTAACTATTTCAGCTGATCAAGGTATTTAATGTCCTCTTGCTTTTGTTTCCAACT
Organism: Pagrus major; assembly: GCF_040436345.1. NCBI lineage: Eukaryota > Metazoa > Chordata > Actinopteri > Spariformes > Sparidae > Pagrus > Pagrus major. Next base: position 20,682,684 of record NC_133222.1, on the reverse strand, counting down.
TTCCAAACTGACTGGCAGATCTACACTACGTGAATATACCAATATTGTGATGTAGCCAACTAGATAGTGATGCTATTTGAACAAATTACTTCACATGGCTCTTCCTTGGGTGGCTTATTGTATATAACGCAATGTGAGCAGCGTGGGGTTGCTTTACTGCCATTAAAAAGTGACTTACGTTACAGCGTTACCAGAGAAAGGTAACTCGTTTGTACATTTGCATTACCAAAAATGAAAACCCTTTCCAGTTCTTTGTGCATGTTGCTGCTTGTATTTTCCATCTTCCTCGTCCGACCAGCTCCATTAATCTTTTATATTTGATATCAACACACAAAAATGAATGGGTACAGGGGAACATATAGCCCAGTAACTCATACATGTCATTTATTTGCAATTGAGCTGCGATGAAAAGGGTTGAATTAGTCTTTGAAAGGAAACTGAATTCGAGGGTACTGACAGGCAGCTACAGCTCAGCCTTTTGACTGCTAACAATCAAACAGCAAACTCAGTTTTAGCAGCTGCCTCTTTGAAAACAAGAAAACACAGGCATCATGTTAATACATGCAATAATGAAACAGATGCTGCCCTCTCTGCTCTGACCATCTTGTTTTTTGTGACAACAAAAGGAACAGGGACAGACGGTGAAATTCTAACAGTAACTTATTACTTATTTGAAAATGTAGTAAAATGAAAAATGAACGGCCTAGGCTACAGGACATTTCAAAATTGAGAAAAAGAAAAGAGAAAAAGAAAGAAAATTGAAATCGTAGATCGTGATTGCAGTTGAATAGATCTTGAGACTATCTATGATTTTACTCTTGTTGTGGTCTTGACGATAGGAAAAATAAAGAACAACACCAGCCTTTTCCTTTAATGTCACCATTGTGGTAACGGTGTTTGGATCTACTTCTTAGTAGGTCAGCAGATCACTGTAGCTCATCATTTTATCAGCATAGTGGCTAATGTTACCACTCTGTGCTGTAATATTGAGGTTCCTGACACTGCCCTCTGAGGTTTGAGGCAACCAGTGAGATTATTTCTGTCTCCAGTGCAGCTGTGCCTGAGGGAAATGTTTGTGTAACTAAAACTCTAGTCTGCGTTTTAACCCTCTTCCACCCACTCCCCTCCTTTTTATTTTAATATGACTCACAGCCCAGGGGGAGCAGGCGTAATTACAGTTTGATGCTGATGTGTGTTTTACTGTGTTGAACCATTCGGGTCCCAGGCAACCCGTCCCAGCCCACCTCGCTCCATTACATGAGCCCATACCAGCTGAATGACTACGCCATGGCGCTGCGGGCTGTCGGAGAGATCATCCAGGACTACGACAGCGACAAGATGTTTCCTGCGCTGGGCTTTGGTGCCAAGCTTCCACCAGATGGACGGGTCTCACACGAGTTTGCCCTGGTGAGGAGACAACCTCTTTCTCCCATCATGTTCACCATCGAACATCCACCTGTCTATATAGAGTACATGTGCAGATCTTCCAATCATTTGTCCCTCCATTTATCCATTTGTGGGTACATATTGCATGAACACTAAGTAGAACATGAGGAAGAAGACTGTAACTTTTTATGTGGCTTCTACCAGGTCATATTTGGAAGGAAACTGCAGGATTGATTTACAGAAATCAAATAGTTGAAGTCGGCACTGTTCGTCCAGTGCTAACAATGCTAAAGTGTCCTGCGGTGTTGAATACAGCCATTCCAGCAGCTCTTTGAGGCTGTAAGTAGGCATTGGCTAGACTGTGAGCTAAATGATTATGTCAGCATGATTTTATGTGATGAATTAAAATTTAGCTTCTTCTAAAATGTGCTGAAAAGTACAAGTAAGGCTGATAGGACAACCTGATACCAAAGCCAGGTAGACCTGTCAGTGTCATGGTCAGCCGTGTCCAGTACAGGCACCAAAAATACTTGATTAGGAAAAGATCATGGTTTGACTTAAAATAAGTAGTTCCTTCAACAAATCAACATTGACTATTTTAATCCAGGTCTTTGCTGTGAGACTGCGCTAGATGTTTGGTCACAAACTAAAGTATTCGACAAATTACAGTTTAGACCTGCTGATGGTGAAAAACGTCTTTGAGGAGCACCAAAGTCAGAAGAATACAATTGACATTTTACACAAATTTTGTGTCAATCCATCCATTGGATGTGGAAATATTTGATAATGGATAACTGAAAACTTCTGATCTGCTGTCAGAGAATCACCAAACTAAATTATTCTCTAGAAATCATAGATGTCGGTACAAAATCAATCCAATCGTGGTTAAGATAGTAATTGTCAAGTAAAATCAGAGACAAAATATTTGGAGATAAAGATTTACTTTGTAACATGAAGCAGTAGGGCTCATGTGAAATGTGGTGCTAATTTTGAGCAACATTATGATTAGGACTGGCAGTATGAAAGAATTTGGCTTGCTCTACCGCTGCTGTCGAACATGGCACAGAGAATAAATCTTCTAATGGCCTTCTCGCCAGCCGGAGGAGCTTGTCTGTCACAGTTAGAGCAAAGTCTACTTTTATGTTTCTCAAGGCAAAATATAAACATAAAGTCATGCTATAACTATGTAAAAGAAAAACTTTGTCAAAGTAAACTAAAAACACATGCAGCAACCAGGCACTTTTATACACAGATGACCAATTACAGGCAGTCGTGTACATGTGGGTGGTGAACGCTGCTGTCCAAAAACAGGAACAAATGCAGCCAACAAGCCTGTGCACACTGTGCTAATGGAAGCCAAATGAGCTAGTTGGTTTGTGTCTGTAAACAAGCCAACTTTAGTTTATATATATATATATATATATATATATAAATATATATATATATATATATATATATATATAAATATATATATATATATATATGTATATATATATATATCATTTTGCGAACTCAAGGATAAAGAATCTGTATTATCTGTGTTCTCCATTCAGCACCATCAGCATTCAGCCATACATCTTTCTAATTTTCCATCTTGCATCCTCCACCTACCCATCCATCCGTCCACGCCACTGTGCCAATGTCAAGCGCTCCGGGGCTCCAGACATACTGACCACTCCTCAGCCACCCATAATCCTCTCCCTGGTCTGCTGCCACTTCCAGATGTTGCTCCAGAGGCGTTTACAGCCATTACAGCTGCTCAGCGTTGGGTAACAGCCTCCCCAGAGGCGCCAAACCTTGAGACAAGGCACATATGCATTAATCTAACCATTAAGGATTTAAGTCAGTCAGCTCTTAAAGAGGAAGGCTGCAGCTGTGTAGCCACAGCGGGAGGAAGCCACCACTGAATCCGACGATATTATGCAAGCACCATTTACAAAGCAAAGTAGTCTCAAGTGCACTGTTCATGCTCATGGGCAACCAAGCAGAGTCAGTCAAGATGGTTTCATACTGAAATAATTAGAAAGCACAAAACATATGGCTCGCTTAAATAATGTATTGTTTGCTACTTCGTGAGTTTCTTTTGGATATCCGAAACCCAGTCAACCAGACAGCAGTTTTAATATTTTCAAAGGATGTGGCATCTGCAGAGATAGAAAAATACTGCAGCAACTTTTATAAAACTTCTGCAAACAAGAACTCACTTAGGAAGCCAGGAGATTATTATCACATTCTGTCTGTTGGAAGCACACTCTGTCTCACTACAGTGGGTTTTACCAGAATGCTTCTCTTGGTATCAATTCCTCATGCAGAGTTAAAAATGTGAAATGTCTCGCCTCGGGATATTCTTTACTGAAGTGCTGCAACAGAAGAATTAAACTTTTAACATTTCCCTAAAATATTGTAATATTTCTAATGTGAGATTAGATTTTAAATCCTTAAGGGCTTACAACCCTCTAGTGCATTTTACACTGGGTAATAATTGTATATTATATTGGAGCAAAATTTATGTTTTGCCCTGAGGGTCGCCATTTTTGATGTCTCTTAGTGTGCATGTAATCCTGTTATTCTGTAATATGGAGCCAAAGCATGCGTCTTTTGAAACTAAAATGTAATGCCGTCCCAGACTTTTTCTCATTAAGGGATATAAAACCTACAAATATGTTATATTGGTTTTCTCCTTCAGGGAGGCACAGTTCTTATATATTTATGTTCAGCTTGTAGGTGTCACTGAATAAATCGAAACAATGTGTTCAATTTCATTTAAACTCTGATGCATAGTGTTAAAATGTGTGGAGGTCTCAGGTGTATAACACTGACTTATTGGTGCAAATGTATTCTAATTGCTCTTGAATATATTTATCACATTTTTCTAAATGTTAGCTGGCTGACATTAAATCAATGACGTAGCTGTTTAGTCAGTGTTGTAAAGCAGAAAAGTGGCTGAAGATACATCAGACTAACAGCATCATCCTGAAAGACAACAACTAATATGTGATCTTTGTAAATGAGGTTGGCTTATTTTAGAGTTCTAGGAATTACATGAAAGCATAATCAAACTCACAGACAACAGAATCACACTGACTGTCTTTTATTTTATCTTCGTGTACAAGAAGTACAAACTGTGTTTTCAGCTTGTAATAATAGCACAAAGTGAGATTACAGAGGACTAAAGGCTTTGTTTGTGTGCAGTCACCTGAGTTATGTTGCAGCAGCTGTGAAGAGACCTTTGATACAAGCCAACACATCCTCCATTTAAGATATATACTTAAATTAAAGTTCAACAATGATGGCCATCATCATTTAAATCACTTCTTCGAACCTCTTTTGTAGACTTGCTTTCTTTCTTTCTTTCTTGTTTCTAATTTCCTCTTATGTGATGTCTTTTATTGTCTCACCATCACTTATTGGTTCTATTTGTTCATCATTAATTTATTTATTTATGATCTATTATTCTTTTTACTGCTCTTAATCTATATATCTGTTTTTACTTCCTCTGATAAGATGTTGTCTTGTTTTATTGTTGATTTTATTCTTTTATATATCTCTTTATCTGCATTGCTTTTCCTCTGTGATTTTACCTGTTTGATTGCTTTTATTCCTTTTACTTGTGATTACTTACATTGACATTTTGTGTTTCACCTTCTTGTTTTAACTCACTTTAGACTAGACTTCCTTGTGTTTGGCTTGACTGTTGAGTGTTTATTCTGTAATATTTCCTGCTGAGTTTCCTGCTTTTGCTTGTCTGTCAAAGCATTTTGCAAACTCTGTTTTTAAAAGTGCTATATAGATAAAGTTTATTATTATCATGAACTCAAATCACATTATGGGATACCTAAAACGTCCTTCATACCTTTGTGCATAAGAAATATCTTAATTTCACAAACTGAATCTGCTAAATTGAAAAAAAACTTGTTCTGTACTTATCAAAGAAAAAAATGAAAACTCTGTCTTGGTTATTTTACATGAATATATTTTATTACAGGACTGGTACCAGGACTCCACACATTAAATGCAGTATAGTTTCAGCTTGTTCTCATTGGCCTTGTTCTCCCCAAGCTGCCATGAGAACAAGGTCATAAAGAGAGCAGTTTATGGCTCCTCTTAGGTATCTTGTCATTTTCTCTAAACACAAATCTAATCCAAGTTTCTTACAAAGATATCTCAAGAAACTGAGACAGCCCAGGGTCTTTGAAAGGTTGCAGTGCCCCCTTTGAGTGGCTTAACAGATGATTTAAGAGTGATTCTGCAATTTTACATTTACATTTAAGTAATTGTCTTCGGTTTTGTCTTCCTGTTTTTGTGCAGAACGGTAATCCACAGAACCCGTACTGCAGCGGGATCGAGGGGGTGATGGAGGCCTATTACCAGAGTCTCAAATCCGTGCGTCTCTACGGACCCACCCACTTCTCCCCTGTTATTAACCACGTGGCCAGGTAGGTCCACTATAATCACAGCCAGGGACGTGAAGCATGTAGGCGGACGCACACGCAAATGTCACAGAGTACAATACCACCAATCTCCAGCTCTGCTGAAGAAATTCCAATAGGATCAATCGGCTTTTGTGAAATTTCAGCCATGCGTGTGGGCTGCTGTACAGCCATCTGAGAAGCAAAGGGAGGAGGTTAAAATAAATGTGCTAATAGCTCCGTCACCTAAGAGGAATCAATACTCGCTGTGGTGGTTTGGACACGTGCAACAACCACAAACAGCAGGGAACAAGTCTGCACCATGACTGCTGGGCTGCTTTATATTGCAGGAGAAGGCAACAAAGACATAAAAAAAATCAAACAGAGAAACCTCATGCACAGAAGAAGAAACAGTGCTGTGAATAACAGTAAAAGTCACACCTCTCAGCATTTCACACGTGCAGTAAATGAATCCCTTTAGGCACAAGACTAAAACTGGAATTAAAAGAGACATATAGGCCCTCAAGTGCAGTGAAATTTTTATTAGAGCAACAAATTCTAAATGCAAAAAGCTGCTCTTGTACTGTTTTAAATATTTAATACAAATAATATACACTTCTGGTAGAGATACAACCAGAAACTGTCTTCTGCGCTTGTCCAATTTACACAGATAACCAATGATGAAAAGTAACACGTCGTATTTTTACGACCTGCACCTGACTTTTCCAATATCTGTATCTTGTCTCAGGATCCTCAAGACTGACTGTAACAAGCACTTTTCCCACCTTTCATCATCAGCTTTCAAATCCCATCTCTCTCTCAAGTCTCTCTCTATCTCTCCCTCTGAGTGCCGCCCGCCCACTCGGCCTGAGAATAGCTGCATTGTTGAGCGCTCGCTTCTGTGGCGCGTCTGACTAAAACCCAGGAAGATGAGGCTTAAAAGAAGAGAAGTGACACCGAGTCATGTCAGATTCGTAATTGTCTGGGCCGTTTGTGCGTAAGAGCGTGGTTTAACATACACTCTCAAAATATTGTCCTGTGACATCACTTCAAACATGTCACACCGATTTATGTAACAGAAACATAAACTGCTACAAGTGTGAGTTTAGAGCTAAAAAATAGACCTGACTCCAGTGTGCATCATATCAGTCTGTTTGAAGCAGAAGCAGTACTTTTCACAGTGATAACGGTTTCTTCCGGCTTTTGTTTGTGCAGAGGCTGACAAATATAGTAAAATTATAGGATGAACAATCAGGATAAACAAATTATAGATGGAATATGGATCCGGGAGTACAGACCAGCTCTAGACCTGCATACAAGAGGCCCCAACAAAGCAATTTATAGTTGATTGAGATGGTTGTTGATGGACTTTAATATCAAGTTTGGAGGTTAAACATACTACAAGGAGCTTTAACTGGTTATGAAACTCAATTTAATACTGACGCCTCTGTATGATCTACATAAGCAAAGGCCATCAGAGAGAAGTTTGGAACCAGTGTTGTCTGTGGTAACAGGACTCTAATCCTCGTTCTTACAGCGATTGGTACATTCATTTAGATCTAGGTTAACAACATTGGAGTGAATACTATTAAAACTGTGATTACTTCTTCGCCCACTTAGGAAACCCTTCTGAAACCTTGAAAGTGAAGCCAGTGTGTTACTTGTTATCATACTTTGTTACTTACGCTCGTTCTGCCGAGCACTGGGAAGTGTCATCCATCATAATTTCCCCACTGACCTCCCGAGGAAACTCTTGGTTAGCAGAACATTTTATGTTGGCCTTGCTACTGAGCTTTATCTTGCTGTTGGCTAATTATAATGAAGACATAACACAGCGAGGGGACGCTGATAACAAAATTACTGTAGCTGAGAAATAAAATCTGTCAACTGTGGGACATGTAGAATATATTAACATATAAAACTTAAATGTAATTCCGAATAACAGACTAAAAATAAAAGACATATATGTACTAATTGCTTTAAATATAAAAAAAATCAATCAATCAATCAATCAATCAATAACTAGAGTTATTAGCACTGGTTACATTATAGCACTGATGCTTACACTGTAAATGGACCATTTGACCTCAATTAGATAAGATAGTTTTTAGTGTTCACTGAGGGGTCATAGCCAAATATTGGATATTATGTGCTCCAATCATGTTTAATTACATGATTGGAGCAACAACACATGTGATTTGAGACAGGGATTCATTACAGGGCAACTCCAGTGAGTTCATTTTGTAGTTGATGGACTTGACTGAGACAGAAATACAAAACGGTCAAAGTTGAAGCCACAGAGTCCGAGATATCCTGACTTTTTTTCCCTCGTATGGGTCAAGTTCCAAACACATTGGATCTCACACTTCCCAAAATGCAACTAAATGATATCTTTTTGTTAGATTCTCCCAGAATGTCTTTAAACTCATGTTTTCTGGTCTAAACTGAAAAAGAAAAATGAAGTCAGTTAATAAAAAGTTAAAAGAAGTGCAGGCTTTCTGCCTTTGCCTCCTTTTATTTGTCTCATTTGACCTTTGACTCTACTGTCTCTCTTCCTTTATGCCAGGTATGCATCGGCAGTGATGGACGGCTCGCAGTACTTCATCCTGCTCATCATCTCTGATGGCGTGATCACGGACATGGCGCAGACCAAGGAGTCCATAGTGAATGTAACGTACTAATTTTAACCCTCTCAGTCTATAAACTGTGTGTTTTATTGTTCCGACTTTATTGTTTATTGAGACTTCAAAGACGTTGTCAAGCTGTAAACACACAGTGGATGAACAAATGTGATTTACAATATAGTGGACAGCAGCAGTCCGTGTACATCATGCTCATATTTATTCAGTTAATTTAGTGTAAAACATGTGAGGACCCCGGGAGGTCCAGCTATGATTAAACCACTCATGAGACCCTAATGAACCAACAAACAATATGAAATGAGAGAATATAAAAAGCAGATCAGCTGCTGTCTTTCCCTCTTAGTGCTTCCTCTCTCTCTCTCTTTCACTCGTCTTCACTAATGAGAGAAGAGGGGTAGTCGGCGGGTCACCTCCCACTGCACCCACCAATGCTGCTGCGTTAAGCTCTAATAACACTGCTCTCTAATCAGAGCTGATGTGTGTAAAGTTTTTTCATATATTTGGATCCTCCGCCGTGTGCGCTCGCTGCCTCTCCTCCCCCACGCCCCCATGTGATGTAATGTTATTGTAAAGTAAGATTTGAGAGTAATTATTTACTAGCCTGCGGAGGATCCATGCCCCTCATATCTCAAGCAATTTGGGCCTCTGTCTAATAACCACAGGAAGTTATGAAACACTGAAAACCTTCATTCATCATTCATCACTCGAACTGTACTTTGCTGTCCCACTCGGCTAAGATTTAATAAACAATATTGCGATGCAGGGCAGCAGTTCAGCTGCAGCTCAGGGCAGAGGAAGATGTAAATGGACTCATTTTTAAGCTGTCAAGCTTTAGGAGATTTAGACAAAGTTGTAGATGCATGAAATTAGAAAACTCCAGAACCGGTCGGACGAGAGGCTTTATGAAACCGGCTGCAGAGGGCAGATGGGATTGGTTGAACCCCGTCTGTCTTAACAATGGCATTGAATTTTGCTATTGAGCAGCCTTTCTGTGGCCTGTTAGCTTACAGTTAGTAATTCGCGGGGGTATTTCACTGACAGCCTGCGGCGTTTAAGATAGCAAAATGGTGAAAAGAACAAACGCGGCTTCTTCCCGCCTCTGATGTGCTTATTCTGTCTCCTTCCACCTCTAACAGGCCGCGTCTCTGCCCATGTCAATTATAATAGTTGGGGTTGGACCAGCGGAATTTGACGGTAAGCAGGGTGAAGATCACGTGCGTGTGTGTTTGCAATCTTTTGTGTACGTGTGTAGGTGTATGCGTGTGTTTATTTGCATGCAGTAATCCTTCGCCTTCATTATTCTTCCTATCTCGCCTCCCACATGGTTCAGTCCTTCCTTGTGCAGCTCGTCTTTTCTTCCCTCCTGCATTCTCCTTACCCTTAATTCCCCTCCACCACCTCCTCCACTGAATCGGAGGTCAAGTGGATGAAAAAAATTCTTATTTGTTGGTGGTGCGTTTCTTTTTTTAAATGGACGATGGCCACATTTCTCACCTCTCTCATGTTTATAATTCACGGAGCAGTCCTCTGTAAAAGCAAGCTCACTCACAATAAGCAATTAGCCTGCAAAGTCAACGGGATTCAACGATTATCACGCTCATGAAGCCAGAGTGCACGGTTGCATGATGTCCCCGTGGTGCACATCGCTGGCTGTGCCTACACATATCCTTGCATGTTTCCCCCATGTGCACAGTGGTGTGCTACTCACAGCCCGATGGCTTCTCGCTCGGCGACGCAAATTCTGTGTACTCATGCCACGTTTTGCATACCAACACTCCAAGGAGATGTAAGCCATTGGCACGCTAACGGCTTCAGCAGATTAAAACACACAAACTGAGTGTCATGCTGGCTTTGACATGGCGGTCTGAGTCTCCTGACAGGGTGTGACTGATGTGCTTCCCTCCTCAGAAATGATCGAGCTGGACGGGGATGAGGAGAGGATCTCATCCCAAGGACGATATGCCGAGAGGGACATTGTTCAGGTACAGACATGGCTGACTGACTGTGAGACTGTTCGCTCGGCACAACGTCCTCGGAGGACTGTGGGATTTATGATTAATGGGAAAAGGTCATGGTGCCTTACCCTCTGCTGTGCTCTTGTTCCGTCTGCCATGTTTTCACCTTTTCCTCTCTGTTCTTTTCACTCTGTGCCTTTCTTTTGCTTCCTCTCATCTGATATTTTATCCGACATCTCTTCTCTTCTCTCCTCTCATTTTCTATTCTTTATCCAAGCTCCCCTCCTTCTCTTCTCCTTTCCTGTCCTTATTCATTTGTTTCTTTCCTTCCCACACTTTCCTCTCCTCTTCTTATCCTCTCTTCGTTTCCTCTTCTCTTCTGGCCTTGTTTCCTTTCCTTTTCCTTATTCCCTCTCCTCTGCTTTCCACGTTTCCTCTCCTCTCCTTTCCTTTCATCTACTTGTTTGCTCTCTTCTCCTCTCATCTCCTTTCCTTCTCTTTACCTTGTTTCCTCTCCTCTCCTTGTTTCCTTTTCTCTTATGGCCTTCTTTCCTCTCTTCTCCTCTCATCTCCTTTCCTCTCCTTTAGCTTGTTTCCTCTCCTTGACTTTCTTTTTCACTTATGGCCTTGTTTCCTCTCCTTTACCTTGTTTCCTCTCATCTCATCTCCTTTCCTCTCCTTGTTTCCTCATCTCCTATGGCCTTGTTTCCTCTCCTCTGCTCTCCTCGTTTCCTCTCCTTTCCTTCCCTCTGCTTGTTTCCTCTCTTATCCTCTCATCACCTTTGCTCTCCTCTCCTGGTTTCCTCTTCTCTTATGGCCTTGTTGCGTCTCCTCCTCTCTCATCTCCTCTTCTGTCCTCTCTTAGTTTCCTCTCCCTCTCTGCCATTTCCTTCTCCTCTTATCTCATCTTATGTCCTCTCCTTGTTTCTTCTCCACAGTTCGTTCCTTTCAGAGACTACATTGACCGGCGGGGAAACCACATCCTCAGCATGGCTCGTCTGGCTAAGGAAGTGCTTGCCGAAATCCCAGACCAGTTCTTGTCCTACATGAGGACCCGTGGGATCAAACCAGGCCCCTTGCCACCTCCTTACACCCCCTGTCCACCACCGGCAATCCACCCCCTCCTCACCAGACGGGTAAGCCGAATCTAAAGGCCGAGGTCTCCCTCCAACGCCGGCCAGCCAACTCTACTGGTCTCTACTCTCCTCTCTCTGCTTCTTCTTCTTCCTACTCTTCACTGGAAGCTTCTGAGCACACAGCGAACCTCGCCAGTTCAAGAACATTTGGCCGTGGGCCATGATGCAGATAGTGGGACTCTTCCACTGTTTAGAAGAGGGGACTCTTCCCTTAGTGGACTAAGTGGGAGGTTTTGACGGGTCGTGGTCTGAGATCACCTCCCTGCAACAGGACAGAAGCTGACCACTCACGGCTGTCAGACTGAAAGGGCCCAAACTCAAGAAGCCCTTTTTTGAAACACTGTTCATCTGTTTGCTATTTCTATTTCCACTTCCTCTACTTTTCACAAACATCATGTATCTCAATATATAAATGTTTACAAAAATTGACGGGGACTGGAGTGGAGAATCTTTTTCAATTTATACCGATCAATGTGAAAAACCTTTCAGATTCCTATTTTTCGGCTGCAGAAACTGGAGGTTGTGACTTTGTACAAAAACGTTTAGGCCCTGGTGCCACATTCTTCATTACAGAGTGTGTTTTTTAAAAAAAAAAATAAATGGAGCATGTGCTAGTTTAAAAGAAGCATGCACTGTTGTCTTGCACTCAGGGCTTTGTCCCTCCTACAACGACCTCCCCTGCCCCCCCCCCACTGCCTCACCACCACCACTGCCATGTTCCATTAAGAGCAAACCCATCACCTACCTGAAATCTTCCCACGCTCCTCCGCCGTCTGCTCCGTCCACCTGCCTTGACTCAAAAGGAAGCTGTGCTCCCTGGGAGTCTGGTCACATGAAATGCAGCAGGGACTTGAACCAGCCTTACTCTTTTTTGTCAGAAAACATTCACAGGCAACGTGTCCACCGTGGGTTCTGGAAATGTGGATCTCCAAGCCCAGAAGTCAAAAACACACATCCTACTACCGAACCTGACTGTGTGTTGTGACGTGTCTTTATTTTCATGAAATAACATCGTACTTCAGAAGCATTTTTTTTTCTTTTTGGTTTGTTTTACGTCTCTCTACCTCTCACTTTGTTCAGTATTGCCAAAAAAAGTTGTTTAAATAAGAGTCGGCGTTTCAGTGATTTGTGGTAAGCTCACAGTTTTACCTTTCTCACCAAGTATTCATCAGATATTTGCCAAACTGTAGGCTGAGAATTATAGCACTTTGGTAGCTATCAGATCAGGTGACTCACACGTTTGTGTTAGCAACATATTGTGAATATGTGCACAGAACACAGTCAACCAACAGATCAAAATGCAGATATGCTTCTGCCCATATGGATTTAGACAGAAGTGACTGTGAGCACACATTTTAGTTCAGTGTTGTCTTACAGCATTTAACAGTCACAGTAAAAGCCAGTTATAATCAGCAACCCCTAAGGTTTAGTAGCATTTAGTTAATCGTGAGGAATTAAAGGAATAGACGACAGAAACAACGTTTACAGTATCAAACTCTCAGCACCTGAAGGATTGAAAAGTGGCTCTGACGACTTTCTGATCTCATCTTAGATTCACGTCAGTCACAATGGATTCCAGTGGCAACTTCCCTGTTTACTCGGCTACTTGGCTGACCTCTTTTCTATGTGTTGTGCTCACTGACGGCTTTTTCCCAGACGAGAAACAACCATGTCCATCAGACTGGGATTAAGCATGAGGGTGTGATTTTCCCAAAACCAATTGCCAGAATAAATGTTGGCAGTGCAGGGCTCCACACTAACTTTTTACACTGGTTGCACTGGTGCATCTAACTTTGACAATTAGGTGCACCCAATAATAACCTCAAGAAACAGAGTGTCGTTAAGGTGCTTGACAAACTCAAATATATAAATCAACCTCAAATATTATTTAGGTGTTATAAAAAACATAAATTGATGTAGTGTACAAAATAGTATACACAAAATATGTTTATATGCAAATACACATCCAGTTGGTGTTTGTTAAAAAATATTTGTATACATTATTTTAATGTCCTACTGAATATCAGACGCACCGGTGCAACCCATTAAAATGTTTCGTCGCACTTAGCAGTTTTTTGGGTGACCAAAAAAGTTGCACCCTGGAACCCTGCGATGTACGTTTCTGCAAACCAGTGAAATGTTGAACCCTCACATTTCTTTATGTTGTAACTTTTCATATTTTTAGGTTCAATTTTGAAAAAAAATTATTATATTTCGGCTAAAAACACCTCTTTAGGTCGCCACAAACACGCTTGGAGAAGCCCTGAGGTCTTGTTAAAAAAACACCTGCTTTTGTCGCCACAAACACTGGAGATGTCCAGCTTCCCATGAAAAATATAAAAAAATTTGTCGCTGCAAACATTGCTGGGAATTCTCCAAAGGTCGCCTTAAAAATATCCAACAGTGTGACACTTACAATATGTTGAAACACAGTATCGAACTGTGTTCACTGGCTTGGCAGCTGTCTCGTCCGAAACTCCACCACCATCCCCTCCACGTCCCGAGTCAGTAAAAAGTTGGATCACTGTCAATATGGTATGTAGCCTATGACACATACAAATATGAATGTATCAGTGGTTTGCAGAAACGTTAACCGCAAACATGATATCCTGGCGACAGGGCTGATTTTCCTGTGGCAGAGCCGAAGAACAATAACAAAAGAAATACAGAAAAATTACCTAATTGGCTGCATACATGAATGAAATGGACACAGTTGTACAGACTGTTCTAAGTATAGCTTAATGCCCTGAAAATTAAGTCCAGTGGGGCCAAACTACCACAACTATCTTTGAAAGTGAGTAGATTTGATCATTTCACCTGAGAGGTTTTTTTAATTTTTAAATTTTTTTTTAGCAGCATTTGAATCCAAATGTGATGGGAGTTTTGTCGATGTTTGTCTTGCCAGCACTGTCAATCAAACCCACACAGTCCTGATGAGGCAGATTAGATCAGTTTTTGTGAATAATGAATTAGAAACAAAATGGAAATGAAGTCTGATTAACGGTTAATAACAACCCAGTTTCAGGGTGAAAAAAAGCATAAAAATCTCTGCCACAGCATACAGTCCTTCTTTGTCATACAACCACCGTTTTCACACAAAAATATGGCTTAACACATCTTGTTTATTGCTAGCATGGTTAGCTGTTTACATCCGTTGAGTCCTGCTTCGTCTTCTCGTGTTGCTCCAGAAACTTATCATGGACATATTGGAAACTGGGTCACCGACGGAATCCATTGTAACTGCTGTGAATCCAAGCTTAACTTAGTTTCTGTCCTCTGCAAAAGAGCAAGTTACAAACTTTCCAGAGCCTGCGGGTGGTGCATAGTTAAATATTAAAAACCTAGTTTTTCAGGAGTATTCCTTTAAAAATGGGGAAATACTCATACCCAGAACAGGTAATTGCACTTTTTGTCACTTTTAGCCAAGTTTAAGGGGTGAAACTCAAATGCAACCCTGCTGTTTTGACCAGTAATGTGTAAATGAATACTTAACACAAAGCACAAACTCAGCCACTGTATCCAGAGGCCCCTTTTAACTCATGTAAATGTGTGAAGAACTGCGTTTATACATTTTACTGTGTCTGTGTACTACAAACTGTAGATGCTATCAGTACTTTTTGGGCCCTATTCAGTCAAGGAATCGCTCTAAGAGGAGGTTTACAACATTTTTCTAAACTTGCGCCTCAAAATCATCATATACTGCTTGGCTGATGAACGTCTACTCATAAACTGCTTGTAAAACATCTTCTTAGATATTTATACACTGTACAAATTTTTGCCTTTTTGTGTATTGGTCAATCTACTGTATGTGTAATGCTGCTTCTTTACTGCTGATATAAAGTATTACATTTTATACTGAGGCCTGTAATCATATTTAAATCATGACTAACAGGCCTTATTCATGTTTATACATAAGTTATTCATATTTAAATCATGAACGACAGGCCTGTATTTTTTTATAAGCGAATGGTTAGATATTAATGTAGGTTTCATGAGTGCAAGATGTTTAAAAGTAGACCTGCTGATCCGTTATACTCCGTAGCAACGTTTTTCTGCCAAATTCGACATATTAAGTGTAGCGTCTCAGACTCATTCAAGCAAAACTGGTCATTCAGTTTGACTGAATAGGGTCCCTCAGTGTGGGGACAGGTGGTCTGATAGATTTTGTACTCCTCTGTATTGTTGTTTCATTGCGGGGACCCCGTACAACAGTGGGGATGTTGAATTGCACAATGTAGCACAGGTCTCAAGTCTGGTATTGGACTGGAGCAACACCAAACTGGATCAGATCAGACCAGATCAGGCAGGAACAGTCTTTTTATATGTATATGTATATATATTCTGTATATACTGTTTGTTTTCTGGAGAGTTGACTTGCAGCAAACTGCCGGGACTCTGTGACTCTCCTGCTGAAACACAAGGCGGGGCCTTTCATTTATTTATCATGATACAATGTCAACTTCATCCCACACCCACACTCTCATTTATACTGTACATCCAGTACATGTATTTGTGTATGAAACATGCATGACACTTATATAACAAGGCGAGTGTTGAGCGAAGTTGGTTTTTCTCGCTTGTTTTCTCAGAGAAACAGTGGTTTCAGAGACGTGATGTCTATCTCAGTATCAGCAGATTTAAAAACTGCTTCTCACCCGCTTCTGTCCTGTGATCACATTTTTAGGTCCCGGAGCTCAAGCTGTGCACATTTTACAATGGCATATACAAGTTCAAAAACAAGTTGGCTCAAATTTTCACCATTTAAACAAATGGGACCAAAAACATTCTTAGTTCAGATAATAATGATAAACAAAAATAACTGTTTGCTAAACCCCCGACCAGCCTGTCAAGCTTTACATTCTCACACAACTTCTCATTTCTACCTAATGACCATTTATTTTGCCAGCTGTATTGAAAAATGTCACTAGCAGCTGGAGGAAGCTTGTGAAAGTGGTCTTCAGTGTGCACTTTGTACATTCATGATACAATGCTAAGACTCATGGAAATAAAGAAACAGCACTGGTATTGTATTGTGGAGGAGAAATAGTAAATGCCATAGGTATATTAATGAAAAGTGTAGGATCAGACTCTTATTTGGTTGTAACAAAACCCTGGTTGGCTGCTTCGTTTACATACTTATATAAACTGTATTTTTTCATCACTTTGAACATTAAAAGTGTCACGTTAAAAGTAGAAGGCTTACAGGTGTATTATCTTTGGTAACGTTGGTTGAAGTGCAGACTTCCCAGAAGATTATCCTAATTTAATTCGCCATTAACTAATGTAGTTAAGGATGTCCTCATCGGCCATATAAATTGCTTGGTTACTTTTGTAAGTTTTTAATGTAGTTAGCTGGGTATGCTGAAAGAGAGCAGCAGGGATGCCCGTAGGTTAGCATCACCCTGGTTCCCTCAACTAAAAGCCTATTGGATTCGTTCATTCATTTCAATTGGATTTTGGATTATTGCAGAAAATATTCTCAAGGTAATGATAATTACACATTTTGTGCATCAAGATAATCTTGACAAATGAACACCACTTACATCATTTTTGAAGTGTAAATGCAATCACCAGAAGTAAGAAGCTAACGTTAGGCTACAAAGAAACTACATCGTACTCGCAAGACTTCAATTTCACCATCATTGAGCTTCCTCCGACACTACACTATACACTCCTTACTAAAAATTGATCAATCTATGAGTTGGAAAGTTGGAGTTGGAATAGTTTCCAGCTGAAGTCCACCTGTAAAGATAGACTAGTGAGTAAATGAGTCTCCATGTTCAGTGTAATGACATTTCATGTCCTTGACAACCTCTGCAGCCTCATTTAGCCACTTGTTGGGACTTATCAACACACAATTTACACCATTCTTACACGTTTTCACTGGTTTATGGTTTGGGAATGGCTCAAAAAAATAGTATCACTCGCACAAACTTCATGTGGAGAAATTCAAAGCTTGACAGCTCTGACATACATTTATGATTGATGGGCTATGATTGGACACTCACTGCTTAGGGGAGGGGTTTAACAATCAGTACATCATTAGATCTACTTCATACAACCACATGACTACCATATTATTCTCTGATGCACTGTATAGATGTGACAGCATATATTTTTATTTTTTTTCGGCATGCATGGATTTGCCCCCAGGACAAGAAACGCTGTTTGCGTGGGACCCCAGTGGAATTCGATGTATTAACATATACCGATGTGTTTGTCACGTGCGGCTGCAATGTGTGAAATCACTGTTCCTCTGAGGCTGTGTCAGTGTAGGAGTGACAATCAAAAGCATTTATTGTGTAGGAGACTACACGGCGGGGAAAACAACCCTTTGCGCTAACGGTGGACAAACAAGCATCGATGAAGTAGGCTTACACCTCGCTGCCTCCACCGCTCATCGTTGCATCTGTGTCACTCTGCCAAGGCGATACCGTGTCAGCATGGCCATATGAACGCCCACGTAATCTTCACACATACAACATGAAAGGTGTTTACTGTACCTTATAATATTAACAATGTGGTTTAATCGAATGCTCGTGATGAATATCCTGTTTTATTCTGATGTTTTTTTATAGCATGCATTAAGTTTGCATGTGTAGATTTTTCTAACAGAGATACACCAGTTGGTTTAAAAAAATAGTCATATAACATCTTTATGTGTTATTTTAGACAACTTTTTTGCCTTAAAAATCTCACTGATCAATCTTGGAATTGTGCAATGCCTTCAGATGTTTCCTTTGAAGACTGTTTTTTGTTCTCTGGTTTGCTTTTCTTCTCTTTTTTTCGGTACGTTCGTGCACAGCCACTCATCAGACACTTCTCAGCATTGTTCTCTCAGACCCAGTGGTTGAAGTGATGTGAATATGAGGGAGAATGATCTGAACAGAGAAAATCTGGGCTGTCTCGCTCTCTGTAAAGGGACAGGATCATTCAGTTGGGAATAACGTTGTCCAGCCTCATATAGCCATGTTTAAAGTTACTACAGATCTGTATTTTATCATAAACTGAAACAATTCATCTGCCCAAAGTCATTAATCTGATTATTTTTCACTAACCCCCTTTTTTTGGATCTCAAAAACGTGACACATGGCTTCTGCATGATGCCTGTGATTACACTAAAAGACCAATCAAAAATGATTTGTCCATTAATACATATAGTATTTACTTAAAATCAGTTCTTAATGTTGGTGATATTGCAAGACAGCACAGGTTTTACTGTTCTAATAGGAAATATTGAAGCCACTAAAGACTGATTTCAAATGACTTTTTCTGTAAGAATTGAAGTCTTTAAATAAATATTCATGTCAAGCCCTTTTGTGTGTGTGTGGTGTATATCACAGGCTGCTTGAGGTGGATCTCAACATCCAGCTCGGAGATGTGCCTCACTGTTTTAAAAAATATCATTTCCTACTGCTGCTAGGGGGCGCTATGACTGTAACTGAATATCAGCGTGTAAAAAAGCTTTCTGTTTCTGGTGAAAACATCACAATTCGCCACGCCTTGTAACAAAAATTTTAACTTTTAAAAGTTCAAAAATTGTAAATGGCCAAAAATTACCATAAAATTCAAAATGGCTGACTTCCTGTTGGGTTTAGGTCATGGCACCAGGAGACTTTTTTTCTACACGTGTACCGAATTTCATGCATGTGCATCAAACTAAACGCTGTTTAGGGGGCGCTAGCGAGCTAATTTGCCCAGCCCATTGCCAACAACCATGAGCACATGAATATGTTTTCACTGTGAGTTTCATGAGGTTTTGAGCACCTTTAGCACTCAAAAAGCAGTTTATTTTGGCAAAAGAAAGAATAATTCCTTGCATTTCAAGGGGGTCCTTGCACCGTTTATTAAGAATAAATAAATTAATAAATGAAATGGAAAATGAATTGGGAAAGTACATAAATAGAGGATTAATACAAGTTAAATAAAAAAACAGAAGCAAATTAAAACAGACAAGAAAATTAATGCAACATTTATTTTTAATATTATTTTGATGCATTTAATGGTTCAGTTCAGTTCAGCATTTAATGGTATATTCATGAATTTATTGAGACACTTCACGATTCCCTTATTTTTTATTTTGGCAGTTTCAGTCCTCCATAGAATAAAGATATTTGGATGCCTCACAAGAAAAAGAATCTTTAATGCGTTGTATAAAAATATCCATGCTGTTATAGTTAACCTTTAACATGTTCATCTGTGTGGTGGGCTTTATTTAAACACAGAAACTACATTTTCTCTTGTCATAGACTCTCTCCACGTCAGTCGGCACCTGTTCTGGTTGACAATGCCAATAAAATCTGCTCAAACTGAGCCAGCACACTGGAATACTTCACACCATTACACCTTTGAAGTGTGGATCTCAAGAACTAAAACGATATAATGGGGTGACAGGCTGTCCAATTCCAAAGACTCTTCAAAATGTGGCTGAGAAATGAAGCAATTTCATGACTATGCCAGGGTGTCTCTTACAGCCTCTGTATTTTAAAATCCATAGCAGACCAATTAGATGTTTAAAGAAAAAGGCATTCTTTTTCTCACCGTCAACAAATACCATTAAAAGAAAAGGAAAAAAAAGCATCGTATTGTGATGCGGCTCATCACAAAGTAGTCTGACTCACTGGATGTAGACTGGCGATAAATAGCCTTTAGACTTTTTCAGTGGGGATCCTCCTCCATTGTGCTATCTGCACGTTAGCATTTTCAAAATCCCTGACTCTACCGGGAAACAACAACAATGTGCGCAACCGAAAAATATTGTGAAGGAACACAAAAGTATTGCAAGGGAACGCAAAGTATAGCAGAGACGCAAAACATATTGCACACATTACTTGTGAAAAGGCAACCAGATGAACTCATAAACAAAAGATGCGCAAGGCCTAAATCTTCACAGCATTATTCACAGGATATTATCATATGTGTATTATTAACACAATATCAAGATTTCATTGTTTTATATATTATTGTGAATATTGCAATATCGCAACACCCTTACTCCGTATTTTTGTATTTTCAATCATCTAAACTTTACTTCACGAGTTAGTGCATTTAGGCTGATTCATAACAGACGTCCACACAAAACAGCTCTCCCAGCTGAGGCATTATTGTTATTATCCGTGGCTGTTGGAGAGGGCACATACAGGGATGTAGAAGTAAACAGATTTCAGTTTTAAACTATTTTCTTGCCTGGTTTTGAAAACTTTGTATCTCTAAAGTCTCAGTGTTGTGGGAACCAATAAAAACAGAACTATATTTAGACTTCATGGATTTTCTAGTTTATCCAAAGGGTTTTGAAAGGCTTCTAAGTTTATGAAGTTTTCACATGACAACAGCATCAAATTGAGGTGGATGTCCTGTCATATGCTGTACTGAGATGTTTCTCCCTCACATTGAGCCATCTTGAGTTTATGGTTGAAGGATTTTACTTTCTTCATTGTATGACACAGACAGTCTTTGTACAATCACGTTTTACGGACCCTCTGCTTCATTATTTAGCACCGTGTGGAGTGTCAAGAGAGTCAAAAAAGCAAGTACATGACAGAAGGAACAGAACATCATGGTGTCGTCTGCTTCACAGTGCAGCAAATCACACTTTGAATTTATAATCCATATAAATTTGTGTGTTCTAGTTTATTTATTAATTGGTTTGCTGATCCGACCTCCCTTAGAGATGCAGAGGCGATGTGTTTGTGTGTGTGTGTGTGTGTGTAAGTGTTGTAGCCTGCTGTCTTTATAAATACACACTCCAATGTTTATCTATTAAACTTAAGCCATTTCTGCTTTATACTGTGTCACAGATGTTACACGCTTTCAGAATAGCAACAAAACAATCGGTTGATGCTCTTTGGGAAGTGGTCTGACATGCTAAGAACGTGGGCTGCTTTGTAACAAGTGTCAGTGTGCTAATTACAGCCCGTAGACTTTTCTCTCTTCCTCGCTGCAGTCCTGTTCAAGATTTTAATGAGCACTCGTTGCTATCTGCTCTGTATGTTTATCTGCCTATGATTTTTAACTTCATGTTGAGTTATTATATTGTTATGGTCACCTCCCACTTGAAGCTATAATCAGAAACTTTAATTGGTACTTTAAGCAACCCCCCACACACCAAACACATGGTAATGTTATATCACAAAATCACAACCAACGAAAATACTCCAGAGTGTACATATGCTGGTAGGGAGGCTGAAATAGCATTGTGACCTAGTGACGTAATAATGATAATGTTTGTTTGTGTAGCACCTTCCATAAAAAGAAAAGAAGTGTTCATGTATATTGCTGCATGATTTTAAAAAACAGTGCAATAAAACAAAAACAACCAACGTAAACACGGAGCTTCTTCTTTCTGCAAAACCTCAGAGAAGTTCAAGCCGTCTGTTTCTGTCTATTTCTTTCTTGTCACTCTTTGCTGTCTTTATGTAGGCCCAAAAAAACCACCTGGTCATGGCTTGGCCTAAAATACTTTTTTTGGTCCCCACAACACTGCTGAAAATGTCTAGTGTTGTAAAAAGTACCCAAAAGTCATGTCCAATCATAGCCTATCAATCATAAAAGTGAAAGTCACCCATATGAATAGTACTTGTCTGCTAACAAATGGCTAAATGAGACCACAGAAGTTGTCACAGACATTAAACGTCATCACAGCGAACACGGAGACTCATTTACTCACTAGTCTTTACAGGCCGACTTTAGTTGCAAACTATCCTAACTCTAACTTCACAACTTGTAAATTGATTAATTTACAGAAAAGGTGTATAGTAATTGTTTAGTAAGATGCTTAGTGGTGGTGACCTTTAAGTCATGTGACCAAAATGTCTGTATAGCCTAACATTAGTCTTTTACTTCTAGCGATTTCATTTACGCTTTGAAAATCACAAAAGTGGTGTTCGTCTGAGAAGATTACCTTGATGATTTGGCTAATCTAATTTCATTTTACGATAACGCACAACCTGTGGAACTAAACAAAGGAAATATCTTTCAGAAATGTAGTTTCTAATAAAGCAGATCAATTAATTTCTTTCTACAGAGCTACATGCAGATCTGCTTCATCTTATCTGACACAAAAAATAGACTTTTTAATCTGCCGCGCTCAGGGAATCACATGTCCTAGCTTCTCTCACTACAGGGACCATCTGCATCGAGCACTGAGACTCTAAAGCAATAAAGCAGACTTGAACAAGCTCAGCATGAATCTAATATCACTTGAGCCGATACGGGGAGCTACTTGAGTCTCCTAGCTGCCATTTCCACCAGTTTTATTTCCCTCGCTCCCCCTTATAAGCTCATCAACTCAAGATGACTGCATGCTGAAATAGGCGGTGATGAGTAATGGAATAAGGAATAGTGTGTAAAATTTTGATGACGTGCACCTCAAAAAAGCCTGCAGCCAGCACACAAACATACACCAACCCTGCAGAAGGCAGCGTCTGTCCACTCTGCTCAGAAAGTACAGGGATAGAAATGTCCTGGCAAGAACGAGGCTTAGTCGTAGGATGAATATGAAACATCTCTCCTGCTATTCTTAGAAGTGGAGGGGGTAGTGTTGCTAAATATAACCGGATCGTTTTGTGCCTGCCATGCTATTTTTACCCAAGCTGAGGCTTCCTGGGCTGCTCTGGTCTTTTCTTAGACTATTACGTAATAAATACATCTTAAGGCATGATGCAGACTCAGACCCAGAATGAAGTATCCCGTCATTCAATCAAATTGAGAAATCTGTGTTATGATAAAAAGGATGAGAGGCAGATTTAAAAGGATGCAGGATGTGTTGTGGGGATTTCTGTGAAGCAGTGTGGCTGATTCTGCAAAGACAAGACTAATGTGTGCTGGAATGTAGAAAGAGTTAAACAGCTCAAAGGACAGTTTGTCAGCTTGCTGTTAGCTCGGATGGTTGACAGGGAGGGAAAGGTAATGAGTTAGTCTTCGGGGAGACATGTCATCTTGAGTATGCAGGAGTAACAGCATTAAAGAGGAAAAACGCTGATTTTCAGTATTGGAATCTGCGCCTTGGGAAAGTTAACACTCACTGCTTGTTCTCATATAGTGAGAAACAGGCCAGCAGAGCGATCTCCAGTCTCTGCATCTGTGATGTCGCCCAGATGTACGGCTCCATCAAGACTCAGATGGCAAAAATGGAGAATGTAAATGTGACAGCGCCATGGAGGATTTTCTCTGTTTCACAGCTTATATAATCTTTATACACATCAGTGTAAACGCCTGGATAAGATATGATAATCCTTCATTAGCCCCACAATGGGGAAATTTGCAATATTACAAGAGCATCAATTAAAACAGTAGTAATAAATAAGTGAAACATATATTATAAAAAAATATAAGTAAAGAGCAGTAGGAACAATATCATTAATATGAGTAAGAAGTAAAAACTCTTAAAATATTTACACTATTGCACACTGATGATAATATTTACACCATTGCACACTGAGGAACAGAAATTGCACACTGGGAAATTACAATTTAGTTTGCAATTTAGATTTGATTTCATACATTTGACACAAGTTTCCTCAGGTTTACAAATATTGGGTCTGCTTTTTTAAGCCTTTCAGTCCTTAGTAGACTAAAACACTCTCACTGACATACTTTATATATTCTCCTTTATTTACAGTATGGTTCAGTGTTGCTGTTTAGTAGTGTATTTTACTTATTTATTTAGATAACCAGCTACAAAAATGTGAATTACTGCCTGCTCTGAAACAATATGTGAACTTCTATAATATCAATATTCTGTGTCAATCCCACAGGATGATAGAGAATCTTTCTGTCCTCGACAGCGTCAAACAATATTTAGTATTCAATACTAGAGGCAGAAAGCTAACTAGATCAGAAAGTTCAGCTGCATTTTAAATCAGAGGTCTGACTCTGACACTTTGTCACTTTCCTCCTGCTCTCATTATGTCTTGTTCAGACCCGCTGTTGAATGTTATAAATGGAGCAGGATGATGGAAAAGTTGGTACATCATTAAGATTACAACACTCAGTCACAAAAGTAATTCATAGAGAAGTGAAGTCCGGCCACTTCCGGTGTGCCCTAAACGACCTCAGGTCAAACATTATTTCCTGTTTTCCCGTGATAACTAGTTACATTTTATTTGTTTTTTTTAGATCACAAGTTATTTATGTCAGTATCAAGATATTATAACCGTTGTTTTCCTGAGATAACGAGATAACTATTCATGAGAATATGACTTCATAAGATTCATAAGAGTGGACCTTTACATACTCACTGCTCTGTGGGCTGGGTTTGGGAGCTTCAAAGCAAACCATGTCTTTTTATGAATTTTTGCCATTAATAATGGGTACTTGATCTGACATTTTCAACTTAAATCAGTTTCTACACTTGTCAAGACAACATGTATGCATGCTGGCTTACCACTGCTGATCTGATAAACATTAAGCTATAAGGAAATAGAGGGAACAACCATCAGAACAACCAACAGACATTACTCGTTATCTCGGATAACAAAGCTCGATGTCTCGATCTCTAGAAAATTATCTCGGAAAAACTTTGTTTCGGGTCTTGGGTTGAAAAATGATCTTTTAACTTGACAAACATCATATGTGTAATTCCTGGCACAATTCAAATGGGATTAAAAATATATTTGTCTCTCACCATTCACTACCATACATATATCTTCTGAATTAGGGTCCCATGGTGGCCCACCAGAAGGGGCGTGACTTTGCCTCTCTATTGGACATCATAAGCTGATATCTAACAGTGTAATCGAATCAAAGGAAGGACTTTTCCTCACAAAAGGGAGTCACAGGTGACCAACTTCTCCTGGCCTCTGTCATCTGACCGCCAGACTGGACACAAGGAGGAATCGCGCGTTTAAAAAGTGTTCAGGTGATCAACATGACACACACTGAACTAAAACCTTTCTCATTGGTCCTGACAGAAAATATCAAAAAGAACAGATCAAGAAGACTGATCGTGTTTTGGTAAATCCTCTGTTGTATCTGAGCATACATGCAATGTGCAAAATGAGATGAACAAGTGAGCAATAAATGATTAATGGTCAATTTACTGTTGGGCCTCTGAAATATTGAGAGAGAGCTCAGCCATGAAATGCAATGTAAATGGATCTATTTATAGTGTAGCAGAGGAAGTCATGTGGAAGAGGCTGGTTGGGGTGCCTTGTTCATATAGCTTTTAGAGGCAACTGACAGGGGAGAAAAGAGGGAGAAAAACACACACTACACCCACATTTGCATGTAAAGCCACTTTTCATTGGGGACATTAAACTTTAAGACGCACACTGCAAGAATAGGGATAAATAATTTCCACATTGAGAAAGATGGAAAGCCCCAGTTCGACTCCCACGTCCCCTGTAGCCTCCCACGCCTATTAAACCCTCCGTCCCACTTTGTCTCATGGGATTGTTTGGGAGTGAAAAGGAAGGGAAGTGACACGTTAAAACCTCTTTTTATTAATTCTGAGAGGAGGGAGGAGGTTTGGCGGTGTGTCACAGCAGCTGATGGGAGGCAGGGAGGCTGCGTGGTGCACACTCTGATATCAACCAGCGGATATCAGGATGAATAACTTAACACAAAGCCCAAATCCTCTGCTAACAGTAATAAGATTTGATTGTGTTTGCACCACTGGGGAATGCTGAGGAAGGACTGGAGATTGGGTCCTTATCCTTCTCCCTTTTATTACATTATCAAGTACTTGTAGTTGGTGGAAGGATCGCTTGATTGCAATTTGGTTACTACGTGATTTATTACACATACACTACATATATATGGATGATTGGCTTCTAATGTATTGTAGTGTTTTAAAATGTAGTGACTGACTGGTACTGAATTTGTCAGGTCTTTCACAAGGAACATGTACTTTTGAGCTGTTGTATATTTAATAATATCATACAAAATGATGCAACAAACCTATTATTTTCTCATTTTGTCTGTGAAATGTCAGAACAGTGGATAAAATGTGGCAATTTCCCAAGATGCTGTTTTCAAACGTCTTGTTTTGTCTGATTAGAAGTCCAAAACCTAAAGATATTCAGCTTAAAATGATATAAAACAAAGCCAATCATTTAAGCTCTAGTCATGTGTAATGTACCGTTTTGTAAGGAGCTCCCTACTCACTCGTCTAATAATGACACTGATCAAGCTCTCTGTGTGATCAATAATTTAAGATTCAGGGTAATTCCAGCCTGCTTAATCCGATGACACTCACTGTGGCCATAAAAAGGGAGTACTATTAGTGTATAGTACCTTATTACAGATGTTTGGGACTGCACTGCCATCTACTGGCTGCTGTGCCCACATGCAAGGGTTTGTCAATCTTTTAGGATGATTTACTGAATAAAAAGGTGTGTGTGAAAGTCGGAGCGACGGCCTCTCCACTCTTCTGGTTATGGGCTTGTCTCCACATTCCGGCTGAACCTGGAGTTTCAGTGAGATCCAACACAGATGTTGGGTGATGAGGACTGGCATACAGACGGTGCTCCAGCTCATCCAAAGTGTGTTGGATGGCCTTGTTCTTACACACTAAACTGAGAAAACCAGTACCTGGCTTTGTGTACGGAGGCCTTGTCCTGTCAAAACAGACGAGGGTTTTCCCCAAACTGTTGGCAGTACAAAGCAGTCATTTAAAATGTCATTTTATCTTGTAACAGTAAGATTTTAATTCATTGAAACTAACTGGCCTAGCATAAACCACCCATCAGATTTGAACCATGCAGGTTTGCTAATTAGAGCTGCAACTATTCATCAATTAATTGATCAAAATAAAACTAAATGCTTACTTAGATAAGCAATGAATCGTCTCAAATGTAAGGATTTGCTGTCTTTCTTCATCATTTATGATAGGAAGTAAAGAGTCTTTGGTTCGGGTTGAACAAAAGACTTCACTTTGGGCTGTGGGAAATTTTGATGAGCATTTTATTGACAAAACAATTTAGCTTTTAATAGTGAAAATTAATCAATAACGAAAATTAGGTGCAACCCTACTGCTAATCAGATTTACAGATTTAAATCTTGCTGAATTAATGTTATTATTTTGACCTACTAGTATCTAGGATTGCCTGCTATTCAAGTACATAAATCAAAGTTATTAGTAATTAGTTACTTACTGGAGAACCACAGAGTTTACAGGGAAGACAGAAGTCTACATATTGACAACCTGTAAATATTCCTTTCATTTGGATTCCTGGTGGAGCATAAATTTGAGGGATCGCAAACAAATTTACAAGTTTAGAAAGAAGAAGAAGAAAAAAAGAAAGATTTCTGTTTTCTTACGAAATTCATAATATGTTCCATCTCTTGTCAAATCTTTGTTTTTGAGACTTTAATCTCACGAGAGTAAAAACTATAAAAATTAGGAGGCATTCATGAGGAGGCATCACTTGGTCATAGAGCCTTGTGATGAGTCCAAATCTAACAGAGGATGTTTTTGCAAATCATCAGACCCAAACTGTCTCTAGGGTAGTGAAGTGTAATCCATAGAAATAATGACGCTCTGGGTTTGGTGGCCGACCCATCATACAATCCCAAAGCGTCAGTTTTTGACGAGTTGGGAATGAGACTCAAAAGTCTTTTCTTACAAATAGCACCTTTAAACCAGCATTTAAGTGTGCAGAATGTGTTCTTTTGAGGCACAAATCCATGAGCTGTTCCTCAAAAGTGAAGCCAAATTATCGCTTATCGCTTTCACCACCACAGCCCAGCATGAACTGTGACGGCAGTGTGATAGATCGAGATGTGATAGAAGTTTAATGTAGCAGAGTAACTAGTTCACTAAGCTAGGGAACAAAATGGGGGAAAGTACCACTATCTGCAGCTGAGTACTGGACAGATAAAATAAAACTTAGTCAGCAAACTTTGTCACTGAAAATAACTTTCTCTCTAGACCGGAGAGCTGTGTGCTTATCAGTAGAGTGAGGTAACTCTCCTGTATGGGAACAGTCCACCTGCCACCTGATGATAGCAAGAAAGTAGAAAAACTGATGCCCGACACATTTGTGGCTCTGAAACGGTCCAGACTCACAGACGAGATGAGAGGTCTCTGGCTGCTTTTGGTGCTTGTGGCTGCGGCCCAGGCTGAGAGGGTGTTCATCGGGTAAGTTAATCTGGCGACACTGAAAAAAAAAGACATATTTACTGTGTTTTTATTCGCATTGTCAATCAAGTCATCAAAAACTTTTTGGACATTTAAAAGCCAACCGAGAGTTCTAATATTTTACTCTGCAGACTGTTTCAAATCTAATTATTAACCTGTTCTGTCTTCTTTTCTTACCCACCTCAAGACTATTTATGTTGATATGATAAAGGAACTCCAATTAACATTTTTAGTACCTAAAAACCACCTCCAATCATCAGAAAACAGAGAAATAAAACAAAAATTGCTATGATGTTTGCTACTTCATAGAGTTTAATGAGAAAACGTGTTGAAGGTGAAGACAGTTAAACATAACGGGTGTTTCTGGAAATATAAAGTTCTTTTTCTCACAAAATAAATAACTATTATACCAGTATAAAGTTCATTTGGTGATTAAAATTTCAAGCAAGCACTTTCAGTGTCCATTAACTCAGTGTTGGTAGTGTACATTTCTGCAAACCTGGATATGTTAAATCTGTACATTTTATATTATGTTGGTATGGTGAAACTTTAGATTGCTTTACTTTTCAATTTTATGTCGTGACAGCACTATGGTTCAAGTCTGGTAAGGTTTAGGCACAAAAACCACTTGGTTAGGGTCAGAGTTGGCAAAAGTACACACATTCTTTACTCGAGTACAGATACTTGTATATGTAAAAGATTCTGGTAAAAGTAGAAGTACTGATTCAGCTTTTTTACTCAAGTAAAAGTAAGAAAGTACAGGCTCTGAAATGTACTCAAGTATAAAAGTAAAAAGCTAACTTCACGTCATATTAATATAACTCACAGACTATTAAACTTAAAGGTAGAACCAGTGGGATTTGTCCAAGCTGTTCGTAAACGCACCCAAAAGTTGGTGATTCTCGAGTCTTGTTCCCAGGATGTCAAATACCGACATTTTGGGTTGGTAAAGAGCACAGCAAAGTGAGAAAATAAGAAAATCAAGGCAGAGGGCTGCAGAGTCTCTGCAGATACTATCACGCCACCCACGCCGTCATTGGTCTGAGCTGTTCTGTACGATTAATTGCCAGTTATATTAGTAAGGAGTCAATTCAAATCTTCCTCAATTGCTGAACTCACTGTACTTCAAATCGTCATGAATATGAGCATCATCTAAAATCCCAAATTTAAATAATGATGTTCAGGAATATTAATTTCTTCCAGAGATCAGGTCATCAGGGTCAATGCGCAGAATGAGGAACAGATCCAACTGCTGCAGGCCCTGGAGAGTCAAGAAGAGTGGGAGGTACACACACACACACACACTCAGAACAAACACGTATGTTCAGGTTTTCTCAGCTGCTTGTGCCAAACATTTTCTCATGAACTTCCAAGAAATAATCCACTTGAGAGTTTACGTGGGCTGAAGGTTAACAGTCACCTCTGCTTATGAGAAAGTCAGAATCTCTATGCTGCACTCTTTCATACAGAAAATAATCCAGACATTAACCATCCCTCTTTTTTTATTCTGTTTATTAAATCTTTCGCTGCTCCTATGCACATAAATTAGTGCAGATTTAGAATCAAACAAGTGCAATAAATAAACATCTTAGATTTTGTGTTTTGATGAGTTTTGGATGTTTTAGTTTGACACATATTGGGAATTTATTGGATTTTAATTATTGCAAAAAGCTTTGACTCAGTACAAGCATGCTGGAATACTTGCAGGTTTGTCAACTGTTGTGATGTGTTCATGCTTACTGGATCTATATGAGGACAAGCCACTGACAAATTATTAAAGAACTGATCATTCTGCGCAGTACACTTCCCCATTTTCAACGCAGGTTCTCCAGTATAACCTGTGATTTCTCTATCGTCTGTCTGATCCCAGCTGGACTTCTGGGTTGACCCAGTCTCCACTGAGCTCCCTGTTGACATCCGAGTGCCCCGCTCCAGTTTGAGCTCTGTGAAGGAGTACCTCCATGTCCACAACATCGCCTACTCTGTTATCATCAACAACCTTCAGGTCTGTTGTTAAAAGACTCAAATACTTCCTTTTAGGGATGTTAATGATTAATCATTAATTGATTAATCAGCGTTAAGAATGTAACTGATTAAAAATGTATTAACCGACAATCGGAGGTGGGTACAAATACATAAAAAAATATCTTGTTGCAAATTTCAAATACTTGGTTATCAAATATGTCAAAAATAAAACACAATACTGGTATGAAAAAATGTATTTTGATTCAAATACAAGTAATTTGTAACCTAACAAAAAACCTTTTTTTATAAACTTATACTGTCACATTTTAGCCATTTAGTAGCTTTAGTATGGATTGGATTTTGTTGGGTTAGTATATAAATATATACATTTATAAAAATTTCCACTAAAACAATAAGATTTCTGATTTTTTTCTTCACTGTCATTTCACATTCAGGAGCTTCTCAATGCAGAGAAAGCTGAGATGGAGATGAACCAGATGAAGGAGCGCAACACCCGCAGCTTCAACTTTGGAGCCTATCATCGTCTGGAGACAGTACGCTATTTATACAAACGCATAAATATTGTAGTTAGAATCATTTTTGGGTTATTTGCAGTAAATTTTAATCTAAATACAGGCATTTCTTTAATTTAACCAATTAACTATTTATTAGTCAACCTAGTTTAGAGTTGTTGCAGATTCTGAATTATACATCAAGTGTATTTGTTTAGTATCAGACGTGCCAAATTTGTCGGTAATTTAGCGCTTGGCTTGTCTCCCATACAGATCTACAGCTGGATGGACACTCTGGTGGCTCAGTACCCCAACCTGGTCAGCAAGCAGGAAATTGGGAAATCATATGAGAACAGGCCCATGTATGTGCTCAAGGTAGGACAGAGCTCATACAGGACAACAGCTTGTTTCCACCTGCCTGTGCCGTGTGTGTGTGTGTGTGTGTGTGTGTGTGTGTGTGTGTGTGTGTGTGTGTGTGTGTGTGTGTGTGTGTGTGTGTGTGTGTGTGTGTGCGCGTATATGTGTGTTTTTGCACAGTAAGAAATGCGTTAAACCCATGAGTTATAGCCACTTTAAATGTCCCCATTAAATGAGAGATGTCTTGACTGTTTGCCAACATCACATGCTATCTTTTCAGCCATTTTTATGACAGCATGAGTTTTCCTACTGTTGATTTTGTGTTTAGTTCAGCACCGGAGGAAACAAGCGCCCTGCTATCTGGATCGACACCGGTATCCACTCCAGAGAATGGGTGTCTCAGGCTACCGGAGTGTGGACAGCCAACAAGGTACAACATGTTAATGACATTGAATAATATGATTGATTGAACTGAAATGTGCTCCTGCTATCCTTTGTTATATTTCACTCAAGACACCACCACTATCTTCTGATATTTTAGAGGAAAACAATTAATTTAAAAATTATTGGCAGATAAATAGAAATCGAAAATCAATCCATACTTTTGCTCACTGAAAGGCAAATGCTGTTTAATAATCCATCTACTATTCTTGTTTCTAGACTCAACAAAATGTGTTAAATCAAAGTGCATTGACCCTCAAATTCCTTCCTATTTTATAAATAATCTAAATAATCTAATAATAGTTTTCCTGTCCTCTATTGTTGCATTCATTGTTAACTCTGATTGTCAGATGCGTAAGACACAAAGGACATGCTTTCTTTTCTTGAGAGTGTTATTTCTAGAGAATCACTTCCTTGTGTTCTTGTTTAGATTGCCACTGATTACGGTACCGATGCCTCCCTGACCTCCCTCCTGAACACCATGGACATTTACATGCTGCTCCTGGCCAACCCTGACGGATATGCTTACACCCACTCTAATGTATGTGACTAACAATCAATGGAAACATGTTGGACTGCTCTTGTTGTTACTTTAGTTTTACTATGTGATGTGAATATTTAACTGGAAACATGGTTGATATGAGCCAGTGCAAATAGCTGAAAACCAGGTATCTAAACTGTTTTGTAAGGTTTACATCCTTAAATACAAATGCCAATAATTGCAGTTACATGCTTTTTGCCTGAATTGTAGTGCTTGACTGACTGTGTTTACTGTGTGATGTACAGGACCGTATGTGGCGTAAGACCCGCTCCATTAACTCAGGCTCTGTGTGCCGTGGAGTCGATCCCAACAGGAACTGGGACGCAGGCTTTGGTGGTCAGTATAGAAAAGATGCTCCTCATATCTTTGTTTTTGTATTTTGTAGATACAGATATAGAAATTACAAACAAGGTACGTAAAGCCAGTGTTGTATAAAGTACCCAAAAGTCATACTTGAGTAAAAGTAAAGATATTGTGTTAAAATATTACTTGGGTAAAAGTGAAAGTCACCCATACAAATAGTACTTGAGTAAAGTATCTGATAATAAATGAACTTAAGTATCAAAAGTTCAAGTAAAAGTAAATTATACATTTATTTACGTGTATGAAAGTATTGTATACTATGAGTTGACCCATTATCGGCCTGGCAAATTATCTGATCAAATGTTCAGCATTTTTTTGATTATCAGAATCAGTATTTTATTTTATCTCATTGTCAATAAAATATGTTAATTCAAAAATGCACTCATTTGGCTCTGACGCCGATGCAATCAGAAAACTAGTCACTAAAATTCAATCAGATTAATGTAGTGAGCAAAAAGTACGATAGTTGCTCCAGAATGTAGTGACTTAGAAGTATGTGGAAATACTCAAGTCAAGTACAAATACCTAAAAAATGTACTTAAGTACGGTACTTGAGTAAATGTACTTAGTTACACTCAATCACTGCATCTGGCCTATGCAGTCTAATACAAAAGATGAACTGTCCATAATGAGGGTTATAATGTTCAGTGTTTTATTCAATTTTATGGTAATTTTAAGGGCTGTGGTGCTGTTGAACTGTGAACTGTTTCCAATATTTTGTCCACCCCATGGTCAGAAAAGCATTGGTGGACATATTAGAAACACCTTTCTAATTCTAATTATAATAGAGTAATTTTGTCATTGAAATACATTGTACTTTAGCTGATAAACTGGCAGCTATGTATATGTGGTACATGAGATAATGTATGTGAGCGCTCTTCCACTGTACTGTATGTAAGTATGTATTGTTTTTATGATTTCCATTGTCTCACACACGTGTTCTCATTTTACTTTCTCCCTCCAGGTCCCGGTGCCAGTAGGAACCCCTGCTCCGACTCCTTCCACGGCCCCTCAGCTCACTCTGAGATCGAGGTGAAGAATGTGGTGAACCTGATCAAGGGCCACGGCAACTTCAAGTCCTTCATCTCCGTACACGCCTACTCCCAGCTGCTCATGTACCCCTACGGCTATTCCTGCGGGAAAGTGCCCGATCAGCCTGAGCTGGTAAGGAAGGAAAAAACTTTTAAAAGACACATAATAAGATTAAATCTGACAGCTTTTTCTATTTCATTCTCATGAAACTGAGATTGTGAAGTAGTTCTCACACAAGAGAGACAAATCAGAGAGGAAGCTGAATTCTCTCTTTATAAATGTCTGTATCATCAGGTAGATGAACGACTGTATTGTGACCTGACTTGAAACACATCCTTTGACAACTCTAATGATTCAACAAACCATTATCCTTCCTGCCTTTTGACTGCAGACTGCTTGAACAACCTTAGCTGGACAACGCGGGATTGTAATTTCTTTCTTTTACAGCTGAAAATTCAAATAATTTGCTCCAGCATTGATGAAACGACCAATTAAAAACTCATCACTGTTATATATGACAAATGATCCACCTTAACTGAGCCAGTACTGCTTCAAGTTTATAAAAATGTGCATTTTAACCACTGACAAACTGCTGTATGGACTAACAGTCATGTAGTTACTCAGATTTAATAAACTCCTCTGAGATAAATTCATGGTTTTGGGCTATATAAACAAAACTGGCTGACTTGTAAACTCCATAATAGGATGTGCAGGACCTTGAAAGTTGCTTTATTATTCACCACTCCTCTCGAGATATTTTCAGTTTAATGTGGGCATTTAGCCTTTTTCTTCTCCATGTCCCTTTCTGTACCACTATTACCTGTGCACTGTATCTAACTTCAGGTCTGCTTCCCTTTTTCATGGCTCCCTCTAGGACTCTGTTGGCAGAGCTGCAGTGCAGAAACTCACTTCCCTTTACGGTACCAGATACAAGGTTGGAAGCATCTGTAACATCATCTGTGAGTAGCTTTTTTCCCCAAGACGACTTCACTGCACCTTAAATTCAAATTCAAACTGACAAATAAAAATGCTGTGATGTATATTTGTAATTATGATTAATAATAATGAAGTGATTTAAATATGAAGACTCAAAAAGTAGTGTGCACAATATATAAATAAGTAAACTGAAAATGCAAGTCCTCTAAAATACCATTAAGTACTACTTATATAGCTGCTACTCGTGATAATAGCCCGTCACCTACGCCCTCACATATATCACCCTGTGTATCTAATGACTGCCACCAAATGTCCAAAGTAATACTGTCATATATCTAAACAAAACATTTAAACATGCCGAAAATAAACATAAATGGCTTGAGATTCTGTCATCATTCTTGTTGGTAGAGCTTCTGCTAACACTACTAGTGCTACTATTGACTCCTCACCTCATCCTCCTTCTCTCAGATCAAGCCAGTGGCGGCAGCATTGACTGGTCTTACGACATGGGCATCAAGTACTCCTATGCCTTCGAGCTGAGGGACACCGGTCGCTATGGTTTCATTCTGCCATCCAATCAGATCATCCCCACAGCCTCCGAGACCTGGCTGGGTCTGAAACACATCATGGAGTACGTCCGTGACCATCCCTATTGATCACCATAACAGCGGAAGGAGGGAATGTTTTAAAAGCATTCACTCTATGCTGATGACATGTGACTTGACCAAAGTCCAATAAACCAATAAAAACCCTGTTTGTCTGTGTTTCAGCACTCACTTTTGTTTTCTCTGTTTTATTGGCTTACACAAACGGTCAACTTGTCAACACCTATGACTTCAAAGGTCCAGTGTGTATGATGACACACTGACACCAGCTCATATTTTGAGGTGTTTTAACTCAATATTGAGAATATGTGGGTATTATCAATAATATGTGATAATCTCCCTGATTGAAAAAATGGAAATCTTGGCTGGTCCACAATGTCTATTGCCAAACAATGCATCCACCTGTAGAGATTTTTTTTAGGTAAAAGTGCTATTTAGCTATGTAGGATTCCTAATTATTAATTATTTTTAAGTCATAGTCCCATTTTTTGGTTACATGCTGCCATTACGACATACCGCCATTCTGACATTGTACTATTCAGACATGGCACCATTCTGACATACCACTATTCCGACATGCGAACGTCCCGCCATTCCGACAAAGTTTCGTCCCGGCATTCCGACAAGGCTAAGCCTAACCCGCAACCCGCAACCCGTAACCCTAACCCTTTTAAAAGATTTGTCGGAATGGCAACACATTTAAAAAAGAAATAAATACCACGATTCCGACCTTAGGAGGCAAAAAATGTCGGAATGATGGGACCTTTAATTAAAGGTTTAAGTGTTGCCATTCCGACAATTAGGGCCTAATGGCGGAATGGCGGTTGCCTCCCCCATTTTTTATTCAATCAATACAATACAATTTAAGTTATTATATGAGTAGGCCTATTGTTACTTGTCCAGACCTGACCTTGGCAGAACCACATCTGGACTAGAAAGACCTAATTTGGGGTTTCTACAGTTTTTTCTGACTTGATACTTAAATGGACCTGGCCTTGAAATAGGCTGGCCTTCCACATTAAGATTCAGGACTTGACTTTATTTTTGGATATAAACATTTACTTGTTTCCTTTTATAGACTTACTTGTGTTTTTAAGTAATTACACATAGAAACACATAACTCAAAACCGTAGTTTGTCAAATAGTCAGGACCAGTGTTTGGTGTAACTTATTACAAGAGTACATGCGTTACAGTAATATATTTCTTTTAGCCGTAACAGAGTAATAAAATGCGTTACTAATAATATTTCAGTAATATGTAATATTAACAGTTATGTCATGTAACGCGTTACATCCGTGTTTCCCGCCTGTAGTCGCCCTGCCTACTTTGATTAGTTTAGTTCGTTTGCATAGAACAAATTAGCATCTTGACTCACCGCAGCGAGACCGATTAAAATGGGGTATCTGAAACAAATTGAGGTAGAAAACTTCAAGTCATGGCGAGGGAAGCAGGTTATCGGTCCTTTCATGCGATTTAATTGCATAATTGGCACAAATGGCTCTGGTAAGTTAACTTTTTCTGGATACTTTCCAAGCTCTCTAGCGAGCTAGCTAACGTTAGCTGCCAATGCTAGCTTAAGTTGTCATTTAGTTGAATCAATATTAGGCTAGCTAGCATTTAAAGTTTTGCTAGGTCGATTTTGTTTTGCATATCCCTCTTTCTAAGAAGACGAACTATATATAAATCATATTATAGCAATAGAGCATCATTGTTTTGTTTAAAAAAAATCATGTATCAGGGAATGTGTTCATAATTAATGTCTGCTAACTTTAATATAGATGGCCTTGAATTTAGCTAGGTTAGCTTTAACAACAGCTTACTTTAACGCTAAATGCGAAGACTACAATTCGTTGCTGTGCCACACTAAATCACACCAGGCAAGTCCAATGTAATGGACGCCCTGAGCTTTGCCATGGGGGAGCGGACTGCCTCGCTCCGGGTGGGGCACCTCAGGGACCTGGTTCACGGAGCCCACATCGGCCGGCCGGTGTCCGACACCGCTAGAGTCAGCATGCGCTATTGCGACGATGACGAACAGGAGACCGTCTTCTGCCGGAGCGTCTCAGGTCAGTCTAATGGGGTTCACATATTTTTTATAGGTTTATAGTCATGACATGTTTAAGGGCAAGCTAAGGGAGGTAAAGTTGTCTGGAGAAATCTCCCTGTAACGTTACCCTGTTGTAACTCCACATTAGGCCTCCCCGTGGTGGTTGTTATGGCTGACTGGTGACATTAATAACCTTAATCATGATAATATATTCATAATAACTGCATGACACAGGTGGTGGGTTGTAGTAGGCGAATAAGTTGTCTGACCTTTGCAGAGAAAGAAAAACACATTTTCCCAGGTGCCCCTAGTACTTATTAATAGAAACAAGCCCACCAGTTTTTTTCTTAAAGTTTTGAGCTATTAGCTGCTGTCTTTCATCGTGTTTTTTAGGTGACTCCTCTGTGTATCACGTCAATGGTTCACATGTCACTTTGGCCAAATATTTGGAGCAGCTGGAGAAGATTGGCATTGTGACCAAAGCCAGAAACTGTCTGGTTTTTCAGGTAAAGACTGTCATAAAAGTAGACAGACATGAAATCATGCTGTAAACACTAAAACATTCAAATACATTGTAGAGAGATTTCAGGACAGGATGCAGGACAGCAAAACACATGAAGTTGCTGTGGGGTCCTATCAATCATGTGCGATCCCAAACACATTCAATTTCTACTTTGCATAACTTTTCTGTTACATAGTTATGTAGGGTCTGACTTTAAAAATTGTCCTGCAGTGCACCGTAGAGCCATTACAATGGCTGGTAGTATTAATGCCTTACGAACAGATCTGTTACTTATTGTTCTCCTCACCAGGGGGCAGTGGAGTCCATAGCTTTGAAGGCTCCAAAGGAGAGGACAAAGATGTTTGAGATCATCTGTCAGTCGAAAGAGTATGCTGAAGTGTATGATAAGAAGAAGGAGGCCCTGCTGACGGCCAAAGAGGACACTCAGTTTCACTTCAACAAGAAGAAATCTGCTACTGCTGAGAAGAAACAGGTGTCCCAGGAAAAAGAAGAGGTAAAGTCACACAAATATAGGAAGGTAATCCCAATCCCCAAAGTCACCACACAGTGGTAGTTATTTAACCTGCCAGAAACATTCATAATCATCCAGACAGACAAATAAAGTACCTGGCTGACAATCATTCCTTCACAAACATCAGAACTTCTCAAGGAATTACTTCTTTCCAGTTTTACAAGAGGTACGTGAATGAAGGCTTAAGGCAAAAGTGTTGACGGCTCTTCTTGACACTCCAGGTCTTGAATTTAATTAAAAGTAATTAATTAATTAATTAAAGTAATTAATTAAAAGTAATTAAATGGTCTTCTTGAGATCTTAATTGCCACCGGTATTTATTTAATTTGTTTTATCTATCCAAACCTACCACTGAACCTAATACTGTCTGTTTACTTTATACTTACCCTTACCTGTTGGCAACATGTAGATTAACCTAGCTCACTCTAATAACCATATGCCTACAAAAAAAAAACCTCCTCTGAAGGGGACCACACATATACAACAAAGATTTTGGTAGATGCATACTGACACGTAAACTACTAAATATAGCTGTAATGTTCATATGTAGTGTATATTTAACACTGTTAAATGTTGCAATGTTCATATAGCCTCATATGGTAAATGGTCTTGCATTTCTGTAGTGCTTTTCCAGTCTACTGACAGCTTACAATACTTGCCACATTCACCCATTCACACATTCACACATTGAATGCAGGCCAACTGCTCATCAGGAGCAATTTGGGGTTCAGTATCTTGCTCAAGGACATTTTGACATGTAGCTGAGGGGAGCCGGGATTCGAACCAGTGACCTTCCGATTACTAGAGGACCCGCTCTACCTCCTGAGCTACAGCTGCCCCATATGGCTCAGGCCACAAAATCATAGTTTATCCAGAGCTTTGACTGTTACACTTTATACTGCCCCTATTCTGGCTTGCAGCCCATTTTGTCTCTGTTTATGTAGGTATAGGAGAGACATGCAAAATTAAGTTTATGAATTTCCTGAATGAGTGATGTATGAATGCAAACAGTAATGGCATCATGGACTCGTATGCATCAACTAGACCGTAGTTTAATTGCCTTACTTTCTCTTGAACTTTCTTGTCCACCGTTGACTGGTCCTCACACCTCCCACTTTACCAGGCCCAGAAGTACCAGGCGCTTGTGGACGACCTTGACCAAAACCGCCTGCAGCTGAGCCTGGCTGAGCTCTACCATAATGAGAAGGGCATCAACGCCCTCAACGACACCCTGAGGGAGAAACAGCAGGCTGCAGCTGCCATGAACAATAAACTGGTGAAGGCGGAGCAGACGGTTAAAACCCACAAAAAGGAACATGGACGCCTCACCAGAGAGCAGCAGCATGTAGAGAAGGAGATCCGGTGTGTGTTTAGTTTTTAGGGGCAGTGAATTTGCTTTTCACCTCTGGGAATAAACTATGAGCATAATTTGAAAATTATAACTGTGAAAAAATATATTGAACAAGTATTAACCAGTATATTAAAAAAAACACTCAAGTATAGCTAATGGAGCAGTAAATAAGTATTTAATTTGTCCCTCGCCAGCTATTTAGTTTCTCCCTGTAGGGATATTTAAATTTCAAGCCAGATGATAGGATCTATGTAGCTGTAATGGAATTGGCATACAACATAAACTTTAACTAGAATTAATCTCCTCTCACTATGTCACTCAGCACCCAGGAGCAAATCCATTCCCAGTGCAGGTCCCAGTACATCAAGGCCAAGGTAAACACCTCCCATCACATGAAGAAGGCTCAAGAGCTCCGTGATGCCCTGAAGAAGAGTCAGAGGCTGATGGTGATTAAAGAGCAGGAGCTGGCGGAGAATCGGCAAGAAATCACTGAGCTAGAGAGAACATGGAGGAACTATGAGAAGCAGGTACAGGAGAAGGGAGCCTCCAGGGAGAGACACGTCGAGCTCGATGAGGATCAGGTGAGAGTGTGTTAAACCAAAAGTCAGTTAACATGATTTAAATTACAGCTGCTGGGAGGCTAAAGGCTAGGCTATATGTTTTTATTCAGTGCAACACATATTCCAAACATAATAACAAACTCAGCTGACTGTATGTACAATGCTCAACACATAAACATTGTCCACAGTTAAATATGTAATGATTAATCGATTAGTTGTCAACTATTAAAGTCAATGACTTCTGATTCCAGGTACTCAAATGTGAATATCTTCTGGTTTCTTTACTCCTCTATGACAGTAAAGTCAATATCTTTGAGTTGTGGATAAAACAAGACATTTGAGGACATAATCTTGGGTTTCGGGAAAAACTAATTGACATTTAAAAAAAAAAAATGTTTTAACTTGTTTTAGTCCAAACGACTTATCAATTAACTGAGAAAATAATTGATTAATAATTATTAATTATGTTTGTGGTATTTTTCTTGTCAAAAAGCAGGAGTCAGTCTTTCATCTGTACGCAAAACATTAAAACTGTGAGTAAAATGGCTGTGTTAGATCTGCCACAAGCACATTTAATGGAAAGGCGAGGCAACTGTTTGGAAAGCTCTTTGGCAGAGTTGCAATGATACATCACTTAATTTTGGCCATAATTTCAGATTATCCAGTCCTAATTTATTTTGGAGGTTTGGAGGTAACTCAAACTACATAAACTCGTAAATATCCAATTAATATATTGCATTTAATTCAAGTTTGCAAGTTAATATACATTAAGATTCACTCTCATAGCGACCAAAAAGGGACATCATCATAACACCCTCTGTGTATTTTTGCTTGTGTTTCTGCTACAGCTAGAGCGATATAAAGAGCTGAAGGAGCTGGCTCGAAAGCAGGGGGCTGTCTTCAGCCAGCAGGCAGAGAAGCTGCACTGGGAGGTGAAAGCAGACTATGAGAAGATGGCTTTTGACCAGCGCAAAAAAAAGGAAGTGGAGGTACGGTCAGTGACACACTACTGAATTTGTAGTTGGTAATTCCTTAATCATGCAATAACTGATTTCTTTTGCCACTTGGGGGCAGTAGAAACAAGTTGTGGCCACAACATTGGCATATCATCACCTTTGAGGATGATATAATGAACTTGTAAGCAAACAGCTTTCAGGAGTTACAGAGCAACATTAGGACTAATTTGGAGTCATGTCCCTGGTCATCTGATGAATTTAAGTCCAGTATTTACTCTCCTTAATCTTTGTTTTTGATCACAACCAACTCTGGCTCAAAGATCTGGCTCTTCACTGTGCTCACCAGCTAGACACTCACTGTGTCCGTTTGCCTTTTTGTGCTTATCCGGTGGTGTACAGAGGTTTCTTGCCAAAGCCGAAAAAAGCGCTATGAGAGTGAAAAAAGTTAACCAAAACAGCCGGAGATCTAAACAACAAGATAAAAGTTGTCATTAGATACATTGTTATTATAAGAATATAACATATTATTACACAAGGTTGCTGCTCTTGGAACATTATCTTTTGTAGGCTGCCATCAGGAACAACCAGACTCAGCTGGAAGATTTGACAAGCAGGGCAGAGAAGCTGGAGCAGTACACAAAGACCTGCAGGTATGCCATGGGCACACCGTACTCCACAGGGCTGTATAATGTAATGCCAGCCAGAAGAAATAGCTGTTCCCAGCTGTCAGGGAGGTAGGGGTGTCACGATTCTCCAAATCCTCGATTCGATTCAATTTTCGATTCTAAGGTCATGGTTCGATTCGACTTTTGATTTTTACATTTTTTTTTTAAAGCACAGGTTGCTATGCCATTTTTAGACTAGACTTTTATGCAATATAATATCTGACCTTTGTTCGCAATGTACCACACTACATTGTCAAATTTAAAACATTTATTAACAACATAATGACAACAACATAATAACTTATATCTTCAGTCAATTGGAAACAACAAAATAACCCGCCATCTAGTTTCTCTTTTGTAACTGCAGTCTTCTTCACAGAAGATGACATTGAAGTTCACAACAAAACAAACAAAAAAATAAAACAGCCATGTCCATACTCTTTTCTGAACAATTAAGTGTCTTAACAAACTATTTCCGAACAGTTGGACATATACAAGGTGCGTGAGGTGTGAGTGGGCGAGCGAGAGTGAGGGACTGGCGTACGCGCGGACAGTGAATGAATGGGAGAGGAAGGAGAAGGAAAGGAGTAGCAGTAGTAGCGACAGTAGTAAAGTGTACAATATAGGCTGCAGTTTGGCTGTGAATAAAGGCGACGGCTCCTCAAGATACAGCAAAGCTCCCTGGTATTATTTCCCGACCAGCTTAACACGTGAAAGGGGGTTCACCCCGAAGGTAAACATGAACTCC
This sequence comes from Pagrus major, assembly GCF_040436345.1. NCBI lineage: Eukaryota > Metazoa > Chordata > Actinopteri > Spariformes > Sparidae > Pagrus > Pagrus major. The sequence goes on along the minus strand of NC_133222.1, from coordinate 20,639,962 downwards.
GGCCCTGGAGGAAATCATCTCCCCTGTGCTTCCCGACCACGGTCCGGGAGCTGAACAGGAATGGTGTAACACCATGCTATCGTTTGACTGGCTGTAGCTAATAGCTACTGGCTTAGCTAGTAGCTAAGTTAGAGGAGGTTGACTTGCAGTACTTCAACACATGTGTGTTTTTTCCCCTTGGCAAGCCGACCGGATGTGACATGGGAGCGTGGCAGCATGATGATTCCATTTTTTAATTCGAAGTTCGAGATTGTGAATTCATTTTGATCGATTTCGATTTAAAATCGAAATCGTGACACCCTTACAGGGAGGTGTTGATTTAACTGTTATTTATCAGTGACAAATTATATATTTATAAATCAGGATGTAACATCACATAAGGAACCTTAGCATACTTTATAGAGTTACTGTACATTCCAGCTCGAGCCTTGAAGAGTACCGTCAGCAGGAGGAGAGTCTGAGTACAGAGCTAGAGCGGGGCCGCCAGCGCACCGAGGAGGTGAACCAGGAGCTGGGCCAGGTGCTGGAGGAGCTGGGAAACGCCTGTCTAGACAGCCAGGAAAGCAGATGCCAGCTGCAGCGCAAAGAGCTGCTAGAGAAGCTCCGCAGACTCTACCCTGAAAGTGTGGTGAGAGACAATGAGAAGGGATCACTGTTAGAATGCAGTGAGAGGCAGAAGAAATGTTCAGGATTTATTTTCTTTGCAAAACAAAAAACATGTCAGCCAACAAAGCTATCTAACTAGTCTCACATGGTGACTGTCAATCTATGGCACTGAAAATAATAAATAAATCTCAGGTAAAGGCACTCAAGGGCAAACTCAAGACTCAGCTACCAGGAATCAGATTACTATTACTTTTAATAGTTTTACTTACTAGTACAAATGGAAGTTTTTGTAAAAGTAATCTAATCTCAATACATTTGGTTTACCTTTGGATTACTTCAAAGTCAAACATTAAAAATATTGCACTTTAAACCATGTTTTACATCTCAAAATGTATTTTAAAAAGGTTGACAATGTTAAAATTGCCATATTTTAACGAAGTAATCAACAATATAATTATGTAAGCCTTGACAATGTAACTGTAATCTGCACATTTTATCAAATGTAATCTGGGCTGGTTATAGTTACTTAATTAATGCAATCCCGATCACATATAATCTGCAACTACCCAACTCTGATAGGGGAAGTCAGTGATCAGACAAGGTAAATAAGTGAGGAGGTACCTGCTTCCAGCAGCAGGATCAGCACCCTGGAGAGCGCCATGGTGCACAGTCCTGAGAGTAATATCATTCAACTTTTTGAGAGCAAACACCCTTCATGCGAAATTTAGTTTTCTTGAAGATGATAATAAACCTCCACATATAATCTCTACAAATCAAAAGCCATTTTTTACTTCAAGCATCATTAAAATATATTGTAGCTATATCCACTTTAGTACTTGGTCATTCATCATTTAGAGCTCGTCTGGCTGCATCTTGAGAGAGAAATGTATTTTGTTTTTTTTGAAAGGTAAAAACTTCTCACTTGAAAGCTTTTGGGAAGCTTTTCACTTGATCTGTGGGAATTATTAGTTTTCTTTATTTTTCTTCTCAAATATTTATTTTTTCCTGTCCCAGTATGGTCGTCTGTCTGAATTATGCAGCCCCATCCATAAAAAGTACCAACTTGCTGTCACGAAGGTGTGCAGCCGCTACATCAATGCCATTGTAGTGGCCTCAGAGAAAGTGGCCCGCGACTGTATTGCTTTCATGAAGGAGGAGCGAGCTGTACGTGAGACCTTCCTGCCCATCGACTACTTGGAAGTGAGTTGCAACTAATATAAGCCAAGAACAGCAGATAAAGTTGTGTCATGGATAACCATGACTACTGTGTGCCTAGGTGAGTCCTCTGAGTGAGCGACTGAGGGAGGTGCCTGGTGCCAAGATGGTGGTCGATGTTGTACAGATCAACGCTTCCACAGGTGCCAACCAGCTGAAGAAGGTTGTGCAGTTTGTCTGTGGCAATGCCTTAGTGTGTGAAACCATCACAGAAGCAAGGAGCTTGGCCTTTGATAGGCAGAATCGCCATAAGGTAAACTTTTTGCAATTTTGCAATTAGGGTCAGTTAAATCCACAAAAGCATAAGATATTTTTTGGTTCACTCAAGCTGCATATCAGTTAAGTGTCTGTTTATGACAAAGTTGATTAGTACTGTTAGTGTGGCTCCATCTGTTTCTTTAAAAATGTCCCCTTAAGGTATTGAATCCAAATATAGTAGATGCTTCAATAAAACTCAGTAGTCAATGTTCATCGTTTCAACCATTTACTAAAACTTCTGCCCGCGCTCACTCAAATCAATTTGCATGTTTGGGCTTAAAAATCCAAGTAAGAATGTTACCTAAAAAAGTCGATGCTAAACATTTTGTGGACCTAACAGGCCCATTTAGTACTGCCACCTTCAGCCCTGAACTTGCTAACTGACATGTAATTGGATGTCTTTTCTGTAGACAGTATCTCTGGATGGGACGATGTTTGCAAAATCCGGTGAGATCTCTGGAGGCTCCAGTGGACTGCGGACCAAAGCTCAATGCTGGGACCAGAAGACCATGATGAAGCTGAAGGAACGCAAGGACCAGCTGACAGCAGAGCTGCGAGTGAGTCAACACAGAAAACGTCAAATATTTTGGAAGATCATAGAATGTGAAGTTAATGGTCTCAACCAAAGTCTTGGGTTGCCCTTATCATCTACATACTGTATATGTATTACTGAATCATTCTGAAATTATTATTTAAGATTGAATAATTTATTCTAAATTTACTTGAACTCTATGTTGTGGTCCGGTGACAGGATTTGATGAGGCTGAAGCGGAAGGAGTCAGACCTGAAGCAGATCATTGCTCAGGCTCAGGGTGCAAAGACCCGCCTCAAATACTCCAAAACTGAGCTGGAAAACCTTCGGAAGAAAAACATCCTTAAATGCCAAGCGGTAGGGTCACAGAACTTTGACTTTCTCAAATGTAATATTAGAATTGAGGCTGTGTTCTTTGACACTGTTATTTGAATCCATGAATATTACACATACAGAGATATACTGTGTCATTGTCACAATGCCATGGGCCATGTCCTGCTAATTATTCTTAGGACATTTCTCGTATGGAGAGTGAATCAGCAAACCTCGAGTCTCAGATCCAGATGCAACAGGAGAGTGTGGAGGCAAAGGATGCAGAGATGAGGAAGATAAGAGAACAGATCCACCAGGTACTGCTGTCTGTGCTCCGTCCTCAACCAGTTTCAGCACGTGGCTTTGACTACAATGTTGACCCTCATGCTGATGACATTCCAGTGAATTCATATTTTCAGCCTTTGCCGACCTCTTATTACTGTTGCAGTTAATTGCCTTAATATTGCACGTCTTTAATCACTTCATGTACAGGGGTTTTGGGCCAGAACCCTTGGCATACAACAGAGTGGCCAGCTAGTTAAAAAAAACCAAACTATGCATGCTAAATAATATATTAGACTGTCACCTGATAAAGCCACTAGTGGACAGACTTAATTGCAAAATCAGCCACTGTCTATTGGCTGGTTACATGTTCTTAACAATGTACGTATATGCTCTGTATATTTAGATGGAGGACTTGGTGTTTTCTGACTTCTGTGCTGAGATTGGTGTGGACAGCATCAGAGAGTATGAGCAGGAGCATCTGAAACAGCAAACAGAGCTCGACAAGAAGCGGTACAGCAATCACACACCAACATCTTCAGTCACATGTGCTAAAATTTTACAGCCAAATCTGTAATGAATATATTACAATTAAGTAATAAACATGAGTGATTTTAGACCACCTAGAAACATGAGAAATTATTTTAAGTGGCTTTGTGGATACAATCAGAGGGTTGCTAAAGTATTAGGTTAACAATTTTTAGGCCAAACATGAATTCTATTTTGTTAGTGTTTAAAAAATTGGCAAATATTACATTTACTGCTAATCTTGAAAGACTTGTATTGTTTGTTCATGTAACGTTTATGTCGTGTGTTATTATTATATGATTTTTGTTTGTACTACAATGATGGTATTTGTTTACAAGTTCTCAGTGACACGTTGGTCCTTTCAGACTGGAGTTTGAGAGTCGGTGCACTCAACTGTATGCACAGCTGGAGTACGAACAAAACCAACTGGAGCAGCAGAAGAAGAAGCTCCATAAAATGGAGGAAACCATCGACAAGGAGGAGAGGACCGTGGCTGAGCACAGGAGGGTAGTCATCTCAAAAATGAACTCTCTTATGCTGATACAGTCTACTACCATCAAACTGCCTCCTGTAATGTGGCTGACATGTGTCCAGAATCACAGGTTCAGTTACTAAGGAACAGGGCAAATGTTTTTGACCCACCTTCCCCTGGAATACTAATTTCTTCCAAATGAGATTTCAGAATAAGTCTGCATTTAGAGCCATTTCTGGACACACTGCGGCTTATGTAAAATAAAACCTTTCAGTGATTGCAGCCTATTTTTGGCCTGATCTTTATATTCACCCTCAGGATGAGGAGAAGCTGCTGGTGGCTGTGGAGGAGGGTCAGAACAAACTGCTGGAGCTGCAGAACCAGCTGCTGTCTAAGAAGAGCCAGGTGGTCACTGCCAAAGCTGAGCTGGACCAGAAAACCCAGACTGTCCAAGAGATAAACAAGTAACTTTACTACTAATACTCCATTGCAATTGGCACTGCTACTCTGCTTTTGTACTGTTAATACTGCCAATACCTCTACTAGTTTCTGATTAAGTTTCTCCTGTAAAAACTGAGCGTGTGTCCTACTGCCTATGATTTTTTGTAAACTTTTAAAGATATACCTGTGATCTAGATATAAACAAAATGGTAACGTCAGCACCATAAATACAAACATTAAATCTCACTGCTAAATAGATTCAAAGGTCTCTTACCAGATAAAAACTAAAACTAAGGTTGTTTTCTGCTTTATGGTTGTTTTTATCTGTAGTATTAATAAAATCATTAGTTAAACAGAAACTGTTTTCAATGATGATCTGTATTGACATTTTGAGGACCTTGAAGTCACTGCAATATGAGGAAAGTCCAACTTTAAACAGGCACTTTTTTCGCTCTGTCTTTCTTTCAGACAGTTGGTGAAGCTTCAGCGGGAGGTGATGAGTGCAGAGACGGCCTTGGAGCAGAAACGTTTGGCCAGACACAACTTACTGCTGGACTGTAAGATCCAGAGTCTGCCCATCGTTCTTCTGTCAGGGAGCCTGAATGAAATCAGTGAGGTGCAGGTAGGACATAAAGAAGTGTAGAAGTCTCTTTTGATAATAGATTGTTCTTTGTCCCTTCTGAATTGCCATTTCAACACCAGTCCTGCACAATTTTGGAAAGTACTGGATATTAATTTTAGCTTAAATTAGCATATTTAGAAATAAAAAAGCATGTAATAAAAGAAGCTGCAGACACCCTCACATTAGAGTAATGACAACTGAGAACCCCTCCTGAATTTTTGAGAAACTGAAGAAATTAAAGGACTTGAAGCACTTTTGGTGTCCGTCACTAATGACTGATGACTGATTCATGTCTGTGCAGTTGGACACAGAATCTGAAAGCACTTCAGCCACCATGGACATCTACGAGAGAGAGGCACGACTAGTCATCGACTACTCCAGCCTGGAGGCAGAGCTCAGGGTGAGACATTGAGCCTCATGATTGCCTTAATTTTCTCTTAGTGCTGTTTATTTATATACATGTTTATTTGTGAGAGTGCAGAGTCTGCAGGCAGAGCAAGAGGTGGAGGCCTACTTGGAGAAGCTGAAGGAGTCACTGTCTGCCATAGAGGGAGTGCTGCATCGCACCACTGCCCCCAACCTCAAAGCTCTGGAGAAGATGAGGAAGGTGAAAGACAAGTTACAGGGAGTGACACAAGGTATTTTTATCTCAGCTTTTAATTTCAAAATTAAACTCTTCATAGGTAAAATCGATCTGCTGTATATTTAATGTCTTAATAACAATATTTGTATACGTTTTCTGAACTGTCAGTGTTTAGAAATTCTTCAGCATTTCATTCCCACGTGGGACTTCTGCTGAATGTTTCAATACAATTGAGTTGTTCTATGATAACTGTGACTATGTGAACTGCTGATTCAACTTTGCTTCCTGTCCCTTCTGCAGCATTTGACGCCAGCACCAGAGCTGCCAGAAAATGCAGTCAGGAGTTTGAGCAAGTCAAATCCCAACGCTTCCACCTCTTCAACCAGTGCTTTGAACATGTGTCAGTCGTAATTGATCAGATCTATAAAAGAATATGCAGGAACAGCAGTGCCCAGGTGAAGCGACAAAACCTCAACCACAGACACACAAACACGATTGTTTCTTTATTTATTGTGTTTATCTGCATTTGAGTCATTTTTTTTCACTCATCCACAGAAAAATAATCTTAGCATAAGCATTACTGTACTGTACTGTAACTGTACAGACTTAAAGGTGCAATATGCAAGAATTGGCTGCCTGTCGAATTCATACTCAAAACAAATTGGACCGGTATGGGCCAGGGCTAGCTGGTTAGCATGCTAACTTCGGTAGGTATACAGTATATTTTAATTTAACTGACCCACTGTCGTTCCCTCATTAACAATGTAAACTATACATAATTATCTTTGGCACTGAGCATTGCAGAAGGTGCTTCAGACCAGAAAAAGTGTCTTAAATGACAAGCTCCAATAAATGAAATCAAAATAGACTATTATATGTGCTCCAGGCCATTCTGAGTGCAGAGAATCCAGATGAGCCGTACCTCGGTGGCATCAACTACAACTGCGTGGCACCGGGAAAACGCTTCATGTCCATGGACAATCTGTCAGGTGGAGAAAAGGCCATCGCTGCCCTGGCTCTGGTGTTTGCCATCCACAGGTAACACTGGACTCAAACCCTGAAACAGACTATACTACATTAGATTACAATACATCGGAGTGTAGAAGTAGAGGTTAGTGACATTAAGATAATAAAAATGACAAGTAATGAATGTAATAGCACCAGATAGTGAGTAGGCTAAAGATAATAATGCATCTTTAATGACAGATTGAAAAACAACCATCTGATTTCTCAAAAATCTGTGTTTGGTAAACATTAGTAAAGCTGGACAGCTGGATCATTACCACCCACAGCTATGAAAAAATAAAAAAGGATTTGCAGTTATAGCACAGCTGTTGTCACACCATGAAATATCTTTCAGAAACTATCATTTCTTTTTGGAGGGAAAAACAGGTAGCTGGAGGTACGATCAGTTTTTAAACTGATGAATAGACTAATAAAGTATCTGCTATGTAGTTTGGAGAGCCTGTTGACCTTCTTGTCTTTTGAATCATCAATTTACACGAAGAACTCTTTTCTGAAGAGACACTCGACTCTCATCCATCGTTGCTGCTTCTTTCTTATTTTCTTTTGTCCTAACACCGAACTATAAAATCAAAGCCTCTTTACCTCTATTGATTCCTACTTCATTCCTCCTGAAGCACTTGTCCCATTTTGGCTACCATTATCCTTTGCATCAGTTTTAATGGTTGAGGCTCTGACATGAAGTTTCTGGGCGTTTTGGCACACTGGTGTTTGTGTCATTTCTCTCAGCTTTCGCCCTGCTCCCTTCTTCATCTTGGATGAGGTGGATGCAGCCCTGGACAACACTAACATCGGCAAGGTACGATTAATGGCTTACAGTTGACCTCTACAGTACTGCTGAGACAATTCATTTGAATTTATTAAGCAAAAATGCCAATATGATTTGATTCCATGCTCTCCAATGTGCTGCTTTGTCTGTTGTATATCATTGAAAACTGATTTGCAACTAAATCACCAAGATTTCTTCCCCAAATAACATTCTTTGGAATTCCAGTTACATAGTTTGTGATCGATATACCATCTATAAGATTACGTCCTATCCATCCTATTTTTATGGATTATATTTGTGCGTACCTAGTGTGTGTGTTTCATTTGTATCCAGGTGACCAGTTTCCTCAGGGAGGAGTCCAGGGAGAACATGCAGATCATTGTCATCTCCCTGAAGGAGGAGTTTTTCTCCAAGTCTGACGCTTTGCTTGGAGTCTACTCAGATGTAACAAACTGTTATATTGTGTTGCAAGTTGACGAATATCTCTTAATTTTTGTACGTCATGACGACGAGTCACTGCTGTATTCTCTCCTTTACAGTTTGATGAATGCATGTTCAGTCGCATTCTGACCCTGGACCTGCAGCCCTACCCTCTGGTTGACGAGGACAAAGAGAAAAAGGCGGAGAGGGATAAGACAGGACACGTGTAGCTTGGAAGCACCTGCCTGAAGCCCTTACATGTGTCGTTCTCACATTTGTGTTCATTGGCCATGTCTTTGTTCCAGTGTGTTCATCTGTTGACTAAGTGTGCAGGCAAAGTAGTTACCTCACACACCAAATTAAGGTTTTCTATGTTCGGTTTTAGGCTGTTTTACTAAAAAGATTTTAGTTATTCTTGGGGATTTAGCATTTGACTGCATTTATGTCACCTTACTGTGAAAATTCTTGCAAATTTGTTCATGAGAAAGACCCACAAAGACGTTCTTAAATACAGCTGTGCTACTTCTAAATGTAAATCTCTGGATGTTTCTGAAATGTTGTGGTAGTTGTTTATCTCCTGAGGATGTTCCATGTTCTTAAAGGTGTGTTTATATTTGTTAATTATATTGCTTTGTACTCAAGTTATGCTTTTCAGCGTGACTTCTGTCCTGAACATTAAAGTTTAAGTTAAAGATTTTCCCATTGAAGTGTTTGTGACCGAGTCTAAAGGTGATCAAACAAGCCTTATTACATTCTTTGCAAGTGTATGTAAACGTTTCACCACGACTGTATAAATACAAATACATGTTTGACCTCGGGAGCAGTGGGGGGCGGTAATGTTCTCGTGTGGACAACCCCGTGATCAATATTTACGGAAGTGTTTCCTCATTGAACTCGCGTCTCGGTAGTGACTCATTTCTGCAGTGTCCTATGTTGATGTTAAACTACATGATCTTTTCTAGCTCTTAGCGCTAGCACTTGTGTCAAGATAGCACTCGGAACCTAACGCTAGCTGACTGATAGCCTGTTAGCTAGTAGACGTCAAAAAGGCAACGGGTGATGCGTGGCTAACTGAGCTAACTTTTAGTCAGTGAAATTGCGAAGCTAACAGCGTTAGCACTCACTTTCAGTTCCCTTCGTATGGACATGGTTGTCTGGTTGTCACGTTGAGTGTGTCTGGAAGTCATATGAAGTGTCTGGGGGATTGTATCCGATAACTTTATTTAAAGTCTATGGCTGCAGTTTCTGGAAGCGTTGACAAAAGCTAACCGCTAGCCAGCTAGCTAGCTAGCTAGCTAGCTAACCGAGCGTTAGCACCATGGGAGCAGAACAGAGCGGAGAAGCGGAGCACAAACAGTCCGATTACAGCTCATCGGGTGAGTGAGACTGCCTGCAGTGTTCATTTCTGATTGTATCATTTCATATAGTAACTCAGTGTCATGTTAGCAGTTTGTGTTACAGAGGTTATCAGTAGTATAAGTGCCATTATTTTCCAAATCAAGTGGTGGAAGTACTCACTTCCTCCCTGAAGGAGGAGTAGCAATACCACAAGTAAAAATCAACAGTACAAGCTCTGCACTGAAATTGAAAGTATAGAGGTATTTACAGTAAAATATATTTAGGTTTGGGGGCATTGTTATTATTGATGCATAAAGATCAACAACATTTTAAAGTTGTAGCTGGGTTTAAGTGGAGGCTATTTGAACTACTTCATATAGTGTTGGGTCGAGCAGTCTGCAGAGATGCATCATTTTTTGAGACTATCATTCTTTTTATGAAATGTCTTGATCTGTATCTGTAGTTTCCTCATTCCCTCTGAAATGAAGTGAAATTGATTTTATATAATGTTTAAAGTACAATGAGAATTATTCATATTTTTATGTTAGCACAGCACGAGTAAATGTATTGGTAATGTACTGCCCAAGTGGCTTGTATTTAGTCAGAGATGTTTATAAGAGTGTTTTAAAGTTTGCACGTCCTATGATTGGATGCTTACATAGTGTCAACTAAGTACTATCTGATGAGTCTAATAGCACTGTTGTCATTGCAGTGGTGCCTTCTCCAGCCAAGCAGAAGGCAAAGATGGACGATATTGTGGTTGTGGCCCAGGGGACCCAGTCGTTGCGAAATATCCACAACGACCCAGATGTCATAAAGCTTCAAGAAATACCCACCTTTCAGCCACTTTTGAAAGGTAACTCTTAAGTCTCCCCAATGCTGATGTGGTTTCAAGTCTTTAAGGGACCGTTCATAAAGACAAATATCAGGTACATCCAGCTAATTGTACATGTATCAAGTATAAAACCAGCATCACTGATTTGGGACACCGGAAGGAATAGGTGCCATTTCAGTTTTAGACAAACTGAGTGTAGGGCGCACACACCTTTATAAAATCTTCCACAGATGTTAGATTAAAAAAAACAAAACAACTGAAAGCAGAAGTCAGAGAAAATATCTGCACACTGCGATCTCTGCAGTAAGTGTTGACGTATGACAGATAATCTTCTGAGATTTCAATGTTGCTCTGTAAATAAGATTTAATGTTTAAGTGCTGACATTTTGTCAGACTAACACCATGTAAGTTTTCAAATGAAGATATTGAGTTTCATCTCATTTTCAACCATTCCCCACCAGTCCATTTTCAAGTTCTGTGCAGTGAAGCTGATGTCACTGCAGCCCATTAGCACTGTGTCTGAAGGTGTATAATGAGCCAAGTTTCCTGTGTAGGCGCACTCCTGAAATAGCAGGATGTTAGATCCTGTGCAAGGCTAATTACAATAATTATCAAGTGCTACGTCGTTGTCAAGTGTTACTCCGCTCCAACATGTCCATGTAAGTCATTTGAGCTTCACTCTCCACAGGAGTGCTGAGTGGCCAGACGTCACCCAGCACTGTGTGTCTGGAAAGGCTGGATGCTGCCCAGGTCCTGCAGCTCTGCATCCGATACCAGGACCACCTACACCAGTGTGCCGAGGCTGTGGCCTTCGACCAGAACGCGCTGGTCAAGAGGATCAAAGAGGTGAGAAGACCATAGTGCAACATGAGACATTTAACACACAGGGTGTTGTTATTTTTCACTCGAGCAACCATATAAAACGTATTGTTCAACGACTGGCATGAGCACCTTTTTGTTTCAACAGCTAGCAGTTAACGATTTTAGATTGTTTTTGCTGAAATAATTAGTCGGTTGACAAAAAATCCATCAACAATTATTTTTACAACCATAAAACTAAATTTCTTTGGGGCTTTTGTTTGTTTGGACAAAACAAGTCATTTGAAGTCTTAGCATCGGCACTGCACATTGTGATCGGCACTTTTGAGATTCTACATATGAAATTAAAATGATTGAATCATTGAAAATAATTAGGGATGCATGATACTGACAACCGACAATGACCTGCTTCTCCTTCCTTGATACACATAAGTTAACCGACATACATGTGAAAGTAACTTTGTTTCGGCTTATTTAATGAAGACAGTTGCATCTGGGAAAGGCTATGCCAAAACTTTACACATTGACAACAGACAGTTGGTAATGTCAGATATTTTTATGTTTCAGTCTTAGTGAAGCAGAATTTAATAAATCTTCTAAGCTGTTTTGCTTCTGTTTTACTTTGAGATGATTCAAAAGTCAAACACTTAATCTCTTTTCTTCTCTTGTGCCTGTTTCTTTCCAGATGGACTTGTCAGTAGAAACCTTGTTCAGCATAATGCAGGAGCGCCAGAAACGCTACGCTAAGTACGCCGAGCAGATCCAGAAGGTCAACGAGATGTCCATGATCCTGAGACGCATCCAGATGGGCATCGACCAGACGGTGCCGCTGATGGAGCGACTCAACAACATGCTGCCTGAGAGCGAGCGCCTGGAGCCCTTCAGCATGAGGCCTGATGGGGATTCTGCCACCAAGTAGCCTCCTTAAAGCCAACAGAGCTGCTTCTTATCCAAGTCCCACCCAGTCCTCTGTCCAGCAGAAAGAGCAGGTCTGTCCAGGTGTAGGGATGCTAAGTCTTTATAGGGGTATATAATGTCTTGGTTTTATACTAGAGGTAGAGCTAAGGTGTAAATGAGTGAGACTGCTCTAATCAGGTCTCCAGGTCATGATCTGTTCTTTTTATTCTTTTTATTTGACGCAGCAAGTTTGGCTGCACACTCGTGCTCTTAATCAGCAGCATCATACCTACTCAGCACACATGCATTCACACCCGAGTTTAACCGAAACCTTCTGCTGCTGGCCACTGAGCAGCTCGAGTGGAGCAGTTACCAACTTAAAAATTGCTGCGATCAAATGTACCCCAACTGTAGAGGGCCGAGAGATTAATACTTATCCCTTCCCTGCAGGGAATCAAACTGGCAATCTTCCAGTGACAGACCTTCCTTACTAATCCAAAGGCAGGGGAGGAACAAACTATTTTGACTGAGTCAGAATAAACTCCATATGTTCAAAAACTTGTCTGCAGATGTGTTGCAGGACTCAAATGGCTGCGAGCGATATAAAAAGTATCTCAAAATCCTTCCTGCTCCTCTGGAGGTTAGAGCTGCTCCAGAATTGGCAGCGGATTGATTTTGGATCTTGCGCTTCACATTACAAATATTTGTTGCTTGTGATTATGCCATATGCCTCGCTCACTGCTCGGAGATCCCTTCCACTGTTTGCTTGTTTGCAGATTGACAGCTTTTCATTTTCTAAACAATATCGGTGTGTCGTTTTTGGATACTATGAGGAAGAGACTGACGGGGAGGATCAAGATGGATTATTGCCTTTGGATTACACAAGGAGCTTGGATGTACTGTACTTTGGAAGTAAAAGGAGAAACTTATTCGTGGACAGAATATTCTCATGAACTTGTGAACTTCAGTTTTGTGATGAGAGAACTTTAATTTATTTGGATCTGTTTGCTTTAGCAGTTTTGTCAATCCTATTTGCATGCAAAAGAGCGATAAAAGTGGAAAAAAATAAATTAAACAGAGATACCAGAAGATGTATAGACGATGTTTGCATAGATGAAAGAAAAGGTTCTATCAAGTTGCCAACTGTGTCACTGCAGCATTAACTCAGCCTGTCACATTGATAGCCAAACATCACACATACCAAAGATTCGCACGTCCTCACAGCGAATAAAAAGTGGCACTTTAGAAACAGTTGGTCATATCTTGGGTCTCTGTAAGGGAAAGTGATCAAGTAACTTAATTGCTTCATCTGTTGAATATTTGCTTCTGTATCATATGCTCTTTAGGCTTAAAGGGTCAGTTCACCCAAATGCTTAAAAAAAACAGAAAAAATAACTTGCACCTGATGGTCTGTGTAGATAGTTTTATTTGTCCAGGTATTGACCGATATGTCTCTGCGATTTCTGCCTCCACCACAACAATTACATTAATTAACAGTGTCATATTTGGTGTGCGAATCATGGTGAGAGGTGAATTGTCTTCAAGAAACTGAAACAAGTCCAGTTGCCTACGATACAGCACTTAACATTACCCTGACCTGGATGACTGAGAACCTTCATCAACAATTGGTGTCACTTAATCCACAAAACTGTGAGCAATTAAAATATAGACATTTTGTTATAGAAATACTGAGTTGTTAATATACCTTTTCATACTGTGAGCACTACATTCAAAATTAAATCCACTGTAATTTTATTTGGTGGCAGCAAAAATCTCAGAGGCGGATACTTTAAAACTTGGGCAAGAACGAAGTGAGTCCTCTTCTAATTTTGCTGAACAAACACTAATGACTGGTCAGTTTTCAGTGTGGCAATAAAAATTAAGAATGCGCAAAAAAATTTCAGCATGGGCTTGTGTACGTTCACTAGGTGGCGCCAGAGAAAACTCAACACTGTCTGTAGCTTCTTGACACACATTTTAAGGTTAAAAGTCCCAGAGCAGAGAGTATGTGGGGCTGGAGTGTCATGCTGAAGGATACTTGGACATTAGGGCTGTTCACACACTGGCTGTCGGAGGAATCAAACCTTAAAAATATAAAGTAGTCTAACCACCTACTGGGCCGACCTGTTTTCATTTGGATTACCTCTACCATACCTTCAGAAAGCGTCATCCTCATCTGAGCATCTGATTTTATTTTACATATAGTTTTTTGAAAAGGCGGTCATTTGGTTGTAGTTATTCCTCGGTCACAATAATCTGACCCCCTGCCGCTGACATAAGCGATTCTTTATTCTAGACCAGCAAAGTATAGGTGCCACTCTCAAACCAGTTCTCCTGACAGTGAACCAGTTCTTTGGCTGTCCAAACGCAAAGAACTGGTTCGAGAATAGGCACTGGCTCCGAACTAGCACTCACTCTCACTTGTTCTGAGAACCCCCTCGTTCCAGTGTGTGTCTTTTGTTTGTGACAGTTGTAACATCACAGAAGCCTGGAGGGCGAGTGGATCGCTCGGGGATTACAACATGTATGCATCAAACTCAGAATTATGTGCTAAAGGGTTTTGACCAGAAAGGGCTTACTGCTAATGGAGAGTGGCTCTTCTCTGGGTTCAGTGGTGGATGGTGTTTTCTCCCAGGAGCCAGTGCAGTCTGATTAGAGTGGTTGTGTACGTTCTTGAATTTTTCATCACTTTATACACATGCTGAACTCAGTTACACCTACAAACGGCTCGTCCTCCCTCTGGCTTGCTTTGAGGTACAGAATTAGCGGAGTTTGTTGACATAAGGGACATAATGCAGAGACAATTTTTTTTTTTTTTAAGAAGAAGTGCTTTGATATGTTATTGCCTTTCATGTGTAAATTGAAACGAGTGAAAAATGTCTTAAATGGCCTCGGGGGTATTGTTTGAACATTGGAAAAGAAATGGAAATTGTCATTGCATTCTGCGGCGAGGAGGTGTAAAAGTTCCTCTGAGTCTTTGTGATGAAGAAAAGCTCCTGACGCTCAGAGCTGGATATTAACGCCACAAGATGATACAATACGATCTGCCACCAGGATATTCATTCTCTGAAATGAAAGAGAAATCCAATTTCCCCTGTATACTTCTCATTTGAATATAAATCAAAGGCTGGTTTGCTCCCTTTTTCCTTCCTGTTTTGCACACTCAAAATTGGAGACATGAAAGTAAGTCTCGGCTTCTTATCCCTGTCATCTCTTAGGGTGAAACTCAGACCAAGGCTGGTTGTTTGGCTGCGATAAGAGCAGAATTTTCAGTTTCCAGACGACACATTACCGAAATATGAAAAACATTTTATATAATTATGTTTTAGTTGCATAATTCAAAATATAAAATGGTAGTTTACAGCCTGTCAGAGGTCATACAAAAAAGATGATCCACAGGCTGATTGGATCTGTAGCCACAATATTTAATTGATTAGTCAGTTTGATAATCAATTAATTGAAGTCATTCTTCAGGCAAAATGTTAAAAAATTCCTTATTTCTAGCTTCTCATTTGTGTATATTTTTTCATGTTATTAAAGCTGAAACTAATATTCATTATTATTCATTAATGAATTATTAATGAATTACCTAATTAGTTGATAAACAGATGACTAGTAAGCAACAGCTTTGATAATCATTTTGAGTTATTTTCCAAGTAAATGACTGATTCCAGCTTCCTTAAAGTGAGGATTTGCTACTGCTTCATTAAACTGAATCTTTGGGAGGTTAAAATGTGAAGTTGGACAAAACATTGATTGCTAACTTAAAAAAATAGATGCTCAGTTGCAGCTGTATACGTGACCATGAGCTGAATATCTTTAAATTTTGGACAGTGACATCTTAAACTTTGTTATTTACAAAGGTTTTTGAAGGGTTTGGGGAAGTGGTGATTGTGAGAAATTGATTTTTTTTTCAGACAATTTATTGAAGATGAAAGGGATTGCAGCCCTTCTTAATTGGAAAAATGTTTTGAATAATTCTCCACATAGTTTGTGTCCATTCAAATAAACATTTTGTTAACCAATTATCCCTATTATTTGAAAACACCTCCTAAAACCCAAGGGCTTTCTGAAAACCTTGACAGAATTGTAAACGTTCACTGAATCCTTTATTTCTCAGCCTTTGGAGCACATAGAAAATTCAAATAAAAACAATTTAGGAGCTTAAGATTTTGGCTTTTGCTGGAAATGATTGCCTGCCTATGCTCTAATGTTCATTAACAAATCACAATGCATTTCTTCGGTCACATGTCTTGAAAGTGACGATAAAAAATACGCTCACGTGGCATCAGGCTCAAGAGGGAGGAACACACAAATGTTGCATCTGGTCTAAATAGGTGAGAGGAAAAGGTTGATATTTTGGAAAAATGCACTTAATTGCGTTCTTGCTGAGAGTGAGATCAGAAGATTGATGTCGCTGTCGTATTTATATGCAGTCAGTTAGCTTATCATACAGATGGGAAGCAGGCAACCAGCAGAACCTCCAGAAAGTTAGGCTGTGGTTTACGTCAAGGACTGATGAGGACTTTTTATGACTTTATTAAAAACCCTGTAAGTGAATATGTTTGTAAAAAAATCATAAAAAAACAACATTCCTCCACAAAAGTAGATTAAAAGACTCTTATGTCAAACTCCTTAAACTCGATTGTTTTTTAATCTCACTACAATCTGATTCTACATGTACAAATCCTCTCTGAGCAGGTTAAAACCATTCGGCCCAGGACTGTTGTATCAGTGTACTCGCTGTACTGGTGAGTAGCTCTAAGAAAGGCGAGAGGCGTCCCTTAGATGATTGCCTGTATTGACTGTATTGACTTTCATCCTGTAAAATTACCCAGCACTGCTTTTTTATGTGACACTCCGTCACCTCAAGTGATAGATACCCGGTGGACCCTCCCTCTTGACTTGAAGCCAAACATTATCCCTCTTACTGGAGACGTGAATTCTACCTCGGACCAGATCTATCAGGGGACATCTAATAAAGCACTTTGTTGCTTCATTGCACAGTCGTTCTCTCAAGGACACTGAGACGCTGCAGCAGATCAGTAGTGTCCTTCCACTGAAATACCACGGCTCTGGTAGAGTTCAGGAGGGCAACAGTACATCATCTGCGTGACTGTTAGTACTTCCAAATAAACAAATTCAGTCAGATGCTGTTTGGTCTCTACGTTACGTATGTGAGTGCAGTGTAATGAGGAATATTTAAGATGTAGTTCAGTGCTTGCTTGAGGACACTTATACACCTTGACTGTCTGGGGGGATTGTCTCTTTTTATTTAGTTTTCATGCTTTTGTTTTTTAATTTACTCTTACGAAATCAGAAAGGTTCTCTATATTCGCTTGCAAAAATATTTACTTATAGGAATGCAAAGAGTCAATATTCATAATTTTTGAAACATTAAATAAAGATCATTAAAGATTTAAGTCTTGCAAAATGCTCAAGCTTTAGACCTCTAATGGGGCTCCGTCAGTACTGCTTTCGGGGCGGTCACATAGCTTTGGAAACCTCCTCTGGTTCTGTGTTAACCATTTCTGTCACTTTTAGAAACAGATGGTCCAACCTTCACACCCACTTCACACTGATTGGCCAAGTGTCTGGAGGTGAGAGAAAGCCAGATCTTGAACTTTTCTCTCTCGCCATCTTTTTTCACTCGTGACACAAGTATTTCTGTCATTCTGTCAAGTTCAACACCATGAATATCTCCCAGAAGAGATCATCTAAAACATGCGCCCATTTTAAACGATAACGATACCTTCCTGTAATGGCCAATTTTCTCTCCTGCCTTTGAATGTGGCCGTTTGGATCAGGTATAAACACTGCTGATTGGTCGGAGAGCATGTCATATGAACTACTTTTCCAGTAAAACCAGGCCCTCAGACTTTAAGAGAACTAATCAATTCCCAGTTATCGTGCCTTGACCAAAACCAGTCTGAATACGCTGGACACACTTTTAATAATACATTACTTTAGAAATGGTCCCATTCAAAGGATTTTTGCTCATTTGCCAGTTGAGACTGTGAGATGTGGTTGACAGAATCCTCCTTTGAACCCAGATTATCTGTAATGAAACAGGAAAAGACACAAAGTTGCACTTGAGATAAACCTTATATAAAAATCATGCATCTAAGCTTTAAGTAAACATTTAAACAACAGTGTGTTGCTTTACCTTTCAGACTGACATTTTGAGCTGTTTACCTCATAGGTGTTTACGCAGTGAAAGGTACAATTATGTACCTCCAGAGCCACCCTGTCATCATGAATTAGGGCAAAAACCGTGTGGGCAGCCGAGTGGAAATCTAAAACATTAGACGTCAAAACAATTCAGCTTTTGCCAGAATATTTTTGTGGGAATGTAGAGATAATGAGAAATAAACTCCTTAATTAAAAACAAGCCACAAAAACATGTTTATACCTACAAAAAAAAATCAAATCAGGTTGTTGTATTTCCAAAAACTATTGAATTATTTTGCTTTATATGCCCGCATTTTTCGTAGTTGTAAATGTTCATCTTTTAATTGAACACATAAACCCTCGACTGTACAGCTCCGGTATGTCAGGTTCAGTGTCAAAATGTGTGATTTATGTGCCCTTGAGCATGGCACTTAGCCCCTGCTGCTCTAGCAAAGCAGCCAACAACACATAATGATTGTCGGTGAGGGTACTGGCAAATGAATGATGTGTAACACATCCTCCCCCGCAGTTAAATTTCCTAGTCATTGGCGTAAATAAGAACATGTTCTGGGCTTGTATGGATGAATAAAATGTTTAACAACAGTAATAAAAAGAAGAAATAAACCCTGGATAAGGACATTTTATGCCAGAGATAACACTGAAATTGTTTGAGAACTTGCCTTTGATCAAACGCGGGGTGGTGACAGACTCAGATGGTGATTCAGTGCCAACGGGGCCGCTGAAATCTGAGTGACAGCATCATGCGTCATCTGAGACAGCCTGTAGCCAAACAAACAGCAGCTCATTACAGCATCAGTCTGAATCGCCTGCTCTGAATGGAAGAGAGGTGACATTGGCTCATAATGTGGGGGTGGGACGTGTGTGTGGAAGGGAGGCGGCAGCGTGGTGCCATAAATTTCTTAATGTCTCTTCACATCTCAGCGGTCACGATGTTGAATCAAAGGTACGTGAACTTTGGATGCACTGGCTTTTGCAAATATGAGCCAAGTCAATCCTCAGGAGAGGCTGCAGCCAAGCAATCTGTTTGGTTAGATGTGATCCAGACATGCAAGCAATTTCAAAGAAGCAGAACTTTACCATATTTCCAGGCTTTTCATCAATCGTTCTATCCTGTTTCAGTTGGTTTACTGCACAGGACAACCACTGTAGGTGTGTGTGGCAATGTACTGTGTGACACGGGAGGTAAAAAGACACTGACCAGAGGGACGTGTGTGATGGACTGACCAACACTCAGTGTAGCAGGAACAACAAGTAATCAGAGCTAACCTAGAATGCAGTCCAGTGATACAGCTGTCAGAAGCAAGCTCTGGATGATAGAGCCCAAACTGAAAACTAAGACAAGGGTTAGCCAAAAAACAACTTTAAGTTCCCATGAAGTCAAAATTGCCTTTTTACAATGGCAAAAAAGCTATATTTTAGAGTTTGTAACTTCCGCGAAAATCATTGAAAATGTTGATGGAGCGTATGTTAATTTTTCATCCACCACCAGAGGAGTCTGTTGCTAGGAACTGGACCTCGCTAATTACTGTACAGTAACACAATATTATTCAATGATCAGCATTAAGGTGGACTAGCGTCAAGCTACTGGGCGGGTATATCGGGTCACTTTTTCACATTTTTCCAGGCTTCACTAACCTCACTGAAAAACATTCTTTCAGGTTGTTCTTTCAGTTTTAAGTATACCTGAACAAGGGAAGTGGTATGTATAATTGGACCACATATCAAGTGTACCAACAATCTACAAGTGCAAGAGGGAACAAACCATTCACACTGCGAGGTGAATTTTAGATGTGACATGATTGCATACAAAGTAAAAAAATAGATGCAAGTCAGTGTGTATAGACTAGGAATCTGCCCAGGGCCACGTCGACATATTCACGCAAGTTGAGAATGTTTCAACTTGAGCGGAAAATTTGCAGCTACCCCTGGGCATTAAGAATCTACTTTATAAATGTACAGAATCAAGATGGAAAAGCAGAGACTGGAGGGTTGTGGGAGAAAGAACTGGAGTTCCTTGTGAGTTCGGAGATCATTTAGCAGCTGAGCTGAACACAAACACGAACTTGGTCAGTGCATGAATTTATAGCCTGCTTGTGTAATCCTACAGTGGGTGTTTGTGGGGAATAAACAGTGAGGACACAGGTGGTCCAGCGGTCTAATTTGTGTGAATAATGCAAGAAGATTGGATTTGCTTTCATCCTGAGCACATCTTAAAGACATAAGTGTTCATAACTATTCCAAATGGCCAAGCTTGACAATGGGCCAAACAAAATATAGAGTCATAGAGAGGGACAAGACAAAATGTATCTTACAATTTAGATTAAGATTTATTTCATCACAATTAAAAATATATATATATGTACACAAATAACAAGGATAGACAATAATATACAGTGCAGGAAGAGGCAGAAAACACAGGGCTTATTTGAAGCTATCACAAACTTATAGAAAACGGGAAACACTTTCAGACATTCTCTCACTGAAGGCACTCATAGTGTTGCACTTGTAGACACAAAGGATGGTGGAAATAGTTGTGTGAAGGGTGAAAAAAGAGCTTGAGAGAGAAGTTCTAACCTTGCCTACTTTCTTACCTCCACACACCTGGCTAATCGTTGTGTAAAGTTTAATTTTTAACTTTTGGGATTAAAAGGTGTATTTATCTTCACTCCTGTTTTTATCGACCTGACTGCAGCAGCAATCCACCGAGGTGACCTCCATTGATGGCTGTTTTATATTGTAATGTTGACTGCTGACTGGAGCTGGAGTGGAAATGTACTTTACTTGAAAGTAATATTACCGAGAGAAGAGGGGAAAAATAACAGAGAGAACCAGAGTCTCTGGTGAGTGCTTGGGGTAGATAAACACTGCTTGAGTAGTCTGACTTACCAGATGTAGACAGCTGGTATAAAGCCTGTCATTGGGCACCAATTGTCCCATTCCTTCCTCTATTTGTGTGTACTGTTCCCAAAGTCCCCATTGCAAGGTGAAACATCAACAACAACCTCCAAGCTGGCAACCTACTTGCTTTAATTGGGAAGTTACTTAACACTACCCTGTTTGCTAACGGCACAAACATAAACAAACTAGCAGTTCAGGGTTTTACTGTGCGAGTAACCCCAATCAATATAAATGATCGCTTCACTTGTGGTGAATACAACATTATAAAACCACCATGGCTGATGACATGAGTGAGGCACAACTGTTAACAATCGAGGTAATGTTTTAAAGGTTTATTCAAGTTAGGTTTAGTCTTGTTTGCCAAAATATGTGTAAAGATGCAAAACTTGTCGGACACAGTCACTCCCACGCCACTGTTTGACAGGTGGTTTCAGATATTATGAGATTGTGATTATCCAAGCACTTAGTTTAAGTCACACTGAGGCCTTTTACACTTCGGAAATATGGTGAAAAAGTCAGCGCTTGGTTGCATGTGTTGAAAGGTTGTCTTTTTTTTTTTTTCTCGAACGGCCGCTTTTTCATCCATAATTCATAGAAGAGTACATCGAGGAAACCCAGTGAGACTCGAGCCACGTCCATCACTGCTCTGTTATGTTTGACTTGCTCAGATGAGTGAGTCAAACAAGCCACTGGGAGTTCTGCTCTCTCTCAGCTTAGTGTCTCTTATTGTAGGACATTTTCATTCACGTCCCCAAGCTCTGATGTTTTTCTTTTTGGGCGTCCAAAGGCTGCATGTTTCTTCTCTTTTTCTCATATTATTTGTTGCTTTAAATGTGGACAGTATACATCAAATATTCATTATCATCAGTTCTTTACACAAATAGAAAACCCAATAATCCTTTTGTGACTAAAACACAATGTTGTCATTACGGTTGTATGAACCTCTATCATATGTAAGTTATGAGTAATACAGTAGATAGTTAAATTGGCCCTCAGTGTATTACAATGGTAATGCATCTCAAACAATGGCAGCGAGCACCAAATTGCTCATTATGGCTT
Source organism: Pagrus major (assembly GCF_040436345.1). Lineage (NCBI taxonomy): Eukaryota > Metazoa > Chordata > Actinopteri > Spariformes > Sparidae > Pagrus > Pagrus major. The sequence goes on along the minus strand of NC_133222.1, from coordinate 20,617,861 downwards.
CATTTAAGAGGGAACACATGTACTGCTTCACTACGAACAATAACAAGCAGGAGGAATTCATTATTCTCTGTTATTCATATGCAAATGAGAACGTATCCTCTACAACAACGCCCTCCTCTTCTGTCTCCACTTAGCTGGGTGCTCCAGCTTTGTGTATGTGTGTGTGCTTGAGTGTAGAAAAAAACACATTATCACATCCTATATCAATTATGTTGAGTGGTCTCTCCAAATTGATTACCAGATGAGCGGTTGAGCCAAATGCTTTGTTCCTGAAACACACTGTGGGCAGATGGGTGGGTGTATGTCGGTTGAAAGGCTCTGGAGGACCCTCAAGGTTCGATCAGAACAGAACTTAGTGAGCGCGTTGGCCTGAAGTGAAATGTCCTCTGTGTTTGGCTGTTTCCTCAATGTGGACAAATACCCAAACCCATCAACAAATCATTATCACCTTCTCCCCAATACCACATTATCTGCAGCCTCTGATTTTCTGTTGCAGTGCTCAGCAGTGTTAATGCCAAACACCACTGAAGCGTAATGTGACTTCTGCTGCATTTGAAAGTTGACCACAGAGTTTGTGTGTCAAGGAGACTTTCATTGACCGTAATATTTTTAATGCATCCATGCCGGAGACAGCCGTAACCAGAGGCATAATGTTTTCTGGTTGTTCATCTCTCCGTCCCATTCTTGTGAATATAATATCCCAGGAATGCCTCGAGGGAATTTCTTCAAATTTGGCACAAATGTCCACTTGGACTCAGGGATTAACTGATTAGATTTTGTGTTCAAAGGCCACCGTGACCTCACAAAACACATTCATGACCATAACTCAAGAATTCATAAGCTGATTACAATTTTACAGAAATGTCTAATAGGATAAAATGATGAAACGTTGACATTTTTATCCAAAAGTTCAAAGGTCAGCTTTTATGGCCATTATTCAACACCATAACTCAGGAACAGAAGAGGCGATTGTGACCATATTTCACATTAAGTCAGCTAGGCTTATGAATTGGTGATTCCAATCTCGGGGGACCTCCTTGAAACTTTGGTGATTGTCCAGATCTTCTGTGCTGCCTGGTTGGAGATGTTTGTGAAGCATCCACGTTTGGGAATTTGTCGCTTTTTTGCAGCAACATCTGTTTTTGAAGCAGTTTTATTATTACTTTTATTCTATCTTTAAAAAAAACAACTATATAACTGTGACCCATTTTTAGAGATTTAAGACTACAGTAGGAATGATTGAGCTTGAATGCCACAGACGTGGTAGCAAAGACAGAAAGTAATAAGACACAGACAAATGCATTGATGTCTTCACATAGCATCTGTTGACTATAAGAGAAATATGGAATATTGCCAGCATTGCCCTTTAAATTCCTTGTCATAATACAGTAAGTGTTCATTATTACTTTCTCTCTCTGAAATGTAAAAATAAATACATTATTTTGATCACAGAAATGTCTGAATATATGATTTGATTTTACTTAGATGGAATCAGTAGTGTAATCGGCATCTCTCACATTCTCTCTCCGTTTTGTCACTTACCAGCAGTATTTTTTGAGTCTCGGCTCATTGCAACCTGCACTGATCCAGAAACATAACTTCTGGATGTGTGGGAGTTTTACATATAGCTGACATTTTAGAAAATGTTTCCTGCCTTTCAGACAGCCACTTGCTTCTATTTCTTTACAATTGACATGAAAGCCTTGAGTCAAGTGAGCGAGTAGAGTTAAAACAATGACAACACCATCAAATACACTGCCCTCGCACAGTGCAGTGATGATGTTGAATGTGTAGGCTGATTTGAACCACATAATACTACATAATTGTACCACATCACGTAATTATAACAACACAACAGCAGAAGTTCACACCCATTGCTGATTTCAACACCATACAAAAATGAATGGAAACCAATGGCTGCTGGAAAGAAGTCTGAAAACATCACCCTGCCTGATAAAATGGTGAACATTAATGTTAAAACTATGCAGTTTTGTAGTAGAAGGGCAAAAACACACTCAGCTACAAAGGGAACAATAAATAATGCACAATCATGCATAAAGGCAGTCTATGATGCGACAGTATAGGACATCGTGAGCCTAAATTCTTCAGCAGACAGTTTGAGTTTGTCATCTTTTCATTTTATGAGGAAAGCCTCAAATAAATGACTCACTCAACAAAGAGAACGCTGGCATTATGGTGAGAAAACATCATATTTTTCTATTTGATTAAAGTTATTACACAAGAGTCCAGTATGACTGGAGTGTCAGATGCTCTGGAAGTGCACCAGGCTGGATGCTCCACAAGCATTATGAAGTATCTTTAAAGCTACAATGCAGCCTTGTCTTCTATTCATTTACTGTTCCTACTCAGGGTTACAGAGTGATTAGACGCTGCAAAAACCATGCGACCAAAAAAAGAACTTAGTCTGTGGGTAAGAAAGAAGCTGGTTTGTTAGGTCTGGAGGTTAAATCACGCAGGTAGGAATTAATGTAATCAGAGCTGAGGTTAAAATTGGGTCAGCTCAGGTGTGATGTTAGAGGTTGTTAAATTTGAATATAGTTCTGGTGTGTTAGGTCCAGCATACAAAACTGGGTCATCAGAGAAACTCTGACATTATTTTTGTTGGTCATGTGACTTGACTTGATCATGTTTTTCCCAGTAGGCTTTTCTGTCACAGTATGCTGGAGCCCATTCAAGCATGCATTAAGCCAGACTGAGTGCAACATGCAAACTGCACCAAGACATCAACAAGATTAAAACACAGGTGTTTCTTGCTGCAGGGCCAATGTACAAACCATGAGGCTGCTGTTCCTGTGTTATAATAATGTGACACTTTATTGATATCTGTTTGACTCAAGGTCAGAGTGAAGGGTGAGCAACAAAATGGTGCCGCCGGTGCTGGGAGCAACTGAGTGATTTGCTCAAAGACACATCAGAAGGCTTGAACTCTCTCTCTCCCTTTCATTGTATACTGTATACTGTAATTTAATGCAGGGGTTCTGCACTTGTTGTGTTCTTCAGTCATTTTTAATCCTCATGCTCAAAGTGGCTAAAGAAGCAAGGGTGCAATTGCCACTGGGGAATCATGGAGACATGTCCTCCTGAACTTTTCAAAATCCTGTTGATTTTCTTACTGTAGTTTGTCTGAACATTGTCCTCATTCATGGTCCCTTTACGTATGAAAAAAGATACACTTTCAAACGATATAAATGTCACTGCTCACATATTCCATGCGTCTTTCACGTTGGCCCAGATCTTAAGCAATGCAACCACTAGAAGGCGCCACTAAGAGTCAAATCGGTCTCAGCTGTTCTGTAGCAACTGCTTGTGTCTCTGTGCCTGGGCGAAGTAGGCACTTAGAAGTAAGGGCGAACACCTTAAAACTTCTCCATATTTGAAACTTCTTCCTCTTGTCCTGTCATATCTCGTTTGAACTATTAGCCACATTGCCCCTCACGCACAGAAATGGACGAAATGAACAAAGAGTACAGACAGAAGGCTCGGTCTGTATCTGTATGCATACTTTGACGTTGAGCATAAAAAAACCTTTACTGTCCAGCCACCGTAGTCCTGAGAGGGTTTGATAAACAATCTTGTCAATCTGATCTGTCTGAGGTCTGTTTGTGAGGAAGTACAAGATGCACAGTCAAGCCCTGAGTGTAAGTTTTCCAATGTTTTTCATGGGGGAGAAAGTATCAAATGCTGAGCTGAAATCAACAAACAGCTGAATCATAGGTCAAGGTGTGTGAAGACTGAGGGGAGGGCAGTGGATATGGCATCTTCTGTGGATCTGTTGGTTGACTGTTGAGGTCTAGGCTGGCAAGGATGTTATAATTGATGTGCTGTAGAGCCAGTTTCTCAAAGCACTTCATCAGCATGGGGGTGAGAGCCACAGGGCAGTAGTCGTTAAGACTAGACACTGCAGACTTTTAAGGAACAGGGACGACAGTGGTTGTCTTGAGGCTGATGGGAACATTCTCCTGTTTTTAGTTCATGGCCAGGGATGCCTTTGACATATACTCAACTGAAAATAGTACAGTGACAATATATTTAATGTTTTACCTCATTTTAATTGATTTTTATAAATATATGCTTATTCACAGTCTCTTCTAGTCACGTTGGTGCAAACTGGTGAAATCTTTGGTCGGAACAGAACTTTTAACTGCGTCAGGCTCGATTTGGGTTCTGACCTAAACAACTGAACGCCTGCCGAGTTTGGGTCAGGCCCTCTTATTCTCTTTTGGAAAAAAAGGAAGCCGAGCTGCACTTTAGTCCCAACACTAGTTGGCTGTTCACTTCTGGCTCCAAAACCAAGATGGCAATGGCCGTAATGCCAAACTCGAGGCTTCAAAATGGTAGTCCACAAACCAACGGGTGATGTCATGGTGGCTCCATCCACTATTTATTATACAGTCTATGGTTCTCTATAAAGGAAACTCAAAATGTTTTTAAGAAGGTCTACAACACTGAGGTTTAGCAGTATTTGTATTTTTTGTTAGATGTGTTTGACTTTGTATCCTGTATAAATGTATTAGATATCTATTAAAGATTTTTTAAATCCATTGCTGAATAATTTATCTGGTTTCAGAATATCTGACCCAGAGAATCAGCCGAGAGGGAGTTCTGGCCAGTCCTCCAAGGAGCGGCTCACGTCTCGTCCACGATGCAGCCTTTCATCCTGTTCCACCGGGTTAAAATGTGAGTAGCAGTTCACTGAATATTTAGTCACACTGGGAGCTCTTGCAACCCTTCAAATGATCGGTTATGAAATATTCAGATCTCATCTCTGTGGGGACGGAGCAGGAACACAGCAGGAGCTTGGACAGCTGATTGGGTGACAGTTTCCCTTTAGCTCACTGGAACTCTGCCTTCACCTTTTACAGTGACAAAGCTGACATTAATGGATACCCTTCATGCCTTTTTAAGCATGTAATTATGGTGCAGGCAGTTAGAAAATACAGCAATTAGCAGTTTATAGAGGGGAGCATTGTAACTGAGTGAACTGTCATCCATTACCTTATCAAAAATGAATAACATGGAAACTGTTTGGAGCTTGAAATTGCAGGCCTCTGTAAAAAGTGACTACTGGGGATTAAGCATTTCAAAAAGGTAAATAAAGTACACAGAGTACCATCTTTGCCAGCTGGTAAGCAAATCTTAGATGCGCAGAGCTGCTAAGACATCGAATTAGTGTTATTGATCTATAATTAAACATACGGATAGCAGTTTAATTGACCACATTTTAAGAAGAGTGTAAAAGTGTAAATACAAAGTAAGTTCTTTTAAATGTTCTTAACCTGCTTAAGCCCCCGTAGCAAGAGTACTTGACTTGAGAGTTAATATATAGACATCGTTAACAGCCTTGAAACTGGTATGAAATTTTTTACACAGTCGGAGCCTTTGCAAAAAGATCAAATCATAAAAAACCTGCTCAGAATAATCATAGTTAAAACCAGTGATTCCCAAACTTTTGGCTTTAAAAAGTGATGTTATTCCCTGTTTTTCTATATTCAGTTTCATTTTTAGTTTTGAGGAGCCTTGAGTGTTAAAATTATTCATTAAATCACAAGGGAGCAAAGCAAAGATTGGAGAAAAACATGAAAATTAAATATATATTCTCTGCCAATTTTTGTTCTGCTTTCCCATCCTGGTAAATTCATCGTGAACCCTCAGACTTATCTTGTGACTCTAGTGTAAACAAAGCCACCAGCAGATTGATTCCTTTTTTTCAACAGAATCAAAAAACGGCACGTGTTCACTCAAGCATTTGCAGCTCATCTTTGGAAACACCAAGGCAATACAGAGACAGCTAAATCTCTTCTTTTATCCTCGTCTTTCTCCTCATTTATACTCATGGGTGGGAAGTGCAAATACTTTGTTACTGTACTTAAGTAGATTTTTCAGGTATTTGTACTTGAGTATTTATTTTCTTCTGACAACTTTTTTTACTTTTACTCCCTATATTTTAACACAAATATCTGTGCCTTCTACTCCTTCTATTTTCAAAACGTGCTCTTTTATTAATTTCCATTATTTTATTTTGTGTTATTGCACACCGCCTTCCCAAGGTCAAAAAACTGATTTCAACCTATCAGTGCATATCACGTACGGCAGACATAAAAACACGTCGAAGACGTAACAAGACAGAAGCAGACAGAAAGGGAGACTGCCATATTAGTTTCTTGTATCTGCAGAGACCCTGCAGCCCTCTGCCTGGATTTCCTTATTTCCTCAGTTTTTGCTTTACCAACCCAAAATGTCGGTATTTGACATCCTGGGAATGAGACTCAACAGTCGTTGAGTTTAATAGTGTTAGAATTATATTAACATGACATGAGCTTCGCAAAGAAATGGCTGGTAGAAATGTCCTTTTGAGGGATACTTTTTACTTTTATACTGTGAGTACATTTCAGAGCCTGTACTTTATTACTTTTACTTGAGTAAAGAAGTTGAAACAACTTCAACTTGTACCAGTCTGTTTTTTCTCAAGTATCTGTACTTCTACTTGAGTAAAGAATGTGTGTTTTATTTCAAACTCTCAATTTTGTTCTTCTCCTTTGATTATTAACAGTGACTCATAAATGCTGCCAGGCAATCAGTAAACAGCAGATAGAATAAACATAACAGCAGGTTAAAAACCCTTGAACACTCAAACCCTATGGAGAAACTATACTTTTAAGCTTTCAGTTGTTCGCACGGTGTGCCTGGAATATTTATATAAAAAAAATTATGATTAATTTAAAATATCTTTACGTTTATTACAAGTTCATATTTCATGTAAATATTTAATTAAATATCAGCATAATGAGTCCCACAGGCGAAGTAGTGGGAAGCTAATGACGCCATCCAATCTGTTGCATTTATTTTAGGGTGTGAAAAATGCCTACATAGTGTGGGCAGAAAACAAAGAGGGAAAGATGTTTCTTAAAGGCCTTTTAAGACATGGAAATATGTAACATTAGAGTGGTTTTGTCAGACTCTTTGTGGGTGTTGTTTTACATTAATGTTCTTTTCAGTGTCAGTCAAACATCAGGACATTAATGGAAAGAGCCACAGTGCTTTATTAAATGAACTTTAGTCCCTCTTGTAATTCCTCATTTGCTCTCATGCAGTACAGTATGTAAAGTGTTTTGCCGGATATTCATTTATTCATCCACGCGGTGACAGTCAGTCAGATTATCACCAGGTTTGTTTTATGGGTCATCTGAGGTGTTTTTTAACATCTTCAGCCCCAGTTGCATCATTAGGGGGAAACTAGGCTTTACAGACGGATCTGATACCAAAAGAATCTCCTCAACAACCTGAAATGGGCTCTTTTACTGTGTTTCTCTTTATATTAAACTGATTTTGTGCATAAGAGAGTATGATGGTCAATAAATGTACGTATCACAGTGATCTTATGTAGAAAGCAGTGATACACATGTGTTTCCAGTGGGGGTTTTAGAGGCTGTTCGTTTTATAGGAGATTTAAGGTGGTTTATAGTTGTCAGTGCAAAATGTGCCAATATGAGATTCAATCCAGTCGCCAGATTAAATGTTGGCAATGCATGTTTCTGGAAACAAAGGATATGTTGCAACTTTATGTTTCTTAAGGTTCAATTCTCAGTTTTATCTTGTTACAGCACTATGCTTATGATCTGGTTAGATTTACGCATTAAACCCACTTGGTAAGGGTTTTTTCAGAAAAAATCATGTTTTGGCTTAATATATCTGTTTTTGTCACAACAAAAACACCTGGTTTTGTTACCACAAATATGATTGTGTCCTTAAAAATAACAAATGGTGTCAGCTTTACAAATGTTAAAACCCAGCCATTCCTCTTCAAAAGTATCCAGTGGCTTCATGTTCAATTGCCATCAGCTTAACACAACGTGGTAAATGTCTGAAAGCAACTTCAGATTTAGTATAGTGTGATTGCTCATGGCTTGTAACAGCATTAATATTGCTCATGTTCTTCTGCCACCTAAAGTTTGTCTGGACTTTTTTTCACAGACTTCCAACAGTGTTTTTTTTTTAGGTTGCTTTTATTTCACCACTGTCAGTACAACCTGTTCGCTAACATTGAGGCAGTGAGGTTGCCAGCATTTCGAATAACATCCCTGTGTGTTTTGGATGCCAAAGCACCTCTTGGATCCAAAAAGTAAACCGTTAGGATGGGAATCGTGAACCGGTTCTTCTTCAGAACCGGTGCCCAGTGAATTGATTCCTTGGCACCTTTAGCATGCCTACTTAACGATTCCGCTTATCGGTTCTGCTCGTTGCAAATGCGTCATGAAGTCACACATGCGCTGCGTTGTTTTGGTTCAGAACGTAGCAAACATAGCGTCGAGGCAGAAGCGCTCTAAACTTTGGTTATATTTCAAAGTTGGAGACACCACTCTCCACTGCTGGAGACACCCTAAGTCCAGAAAGATCTTGTATCCTTCCATGATAATTTTTCTGCACAAAAATTGTTAATTTGCCAAAGTTGATAGTTGTGGTCTTATCTTTACAGAAGACTTCTTTGTATTTTTTTATGTCAGCACAAGCTCTTCCTTGACTGTTTTCAGTCTGTGTTTTTAGTTTTTATGGCACATAATGGCAGTTGGCCTTAAAAAGCCAAACTTTTTTTTTTTTTTGTCTGGACCAATTAATGTGAAAATTGACAATTTCCTAATCCTAAGGCACTCTTGATAATCTTTCAAGGCACACACTAGCGTGCCATGGCATACTGGTTGAGAAGCACTGCCCTAGGCTATGGGTCCCTGGACTTTACTTTGAGAAGTAGCTCACCTACTTTTAGGTTTGTTCTGAGGTCGCTACACATAATTTGTGTGTTCTCTGTGCTGTGTCTTCTGATCAGATATTAAAGCGAGTTAATACAAACAAACAAATTTGTACTTATTCCCTCACCCAATGAGAATCGATAAGGGAATCGATAAGGAATTGGATCGATAAGCAATATCGATAATGGAATCGGAATCGTTTAATTCTCATCAGTTCCCATCCCTACCGTTCACAGTCTCATTCATTCATTTATCCACCCATTCATTCAGTCACAGTGAGTTTGTTATGAGGCAGATATGTTAAAATACCTACTGTTGCATTGTCTGCAGACACCATTCATCTCCTCCTCTGCAGTGATGCTGAACTGTGTCAGCTGGTCCACCTCCGTGTCCTTGTTTACAATCATTTGCCAGTCTTTTAGAATTCACTGCTTTTTTTACATTCTTAATATGAAATATTAAAGCTCATTATTCTCCATTCAGAAGCAGCCATTTGCTGCCAATTATACTTCCCCCCGAGTGACATAATCCATCATCGTTTACATACTGTTTCCGTGCTGAGTGTTTTCATAATCAGCACCACCTTTTATTCCCTGTCAGTCACCTGTTACCCACATGAACAACCACAAGTCTCTTCCAGGAAATAGTGCCTCAAAAATGTTGCTTTAAAAACTCAGCCATCACATCCTCGTTGTTTTATTTAAGCTGTCTAAGTATCTAATAAAATTCAGTTTTGGGAAATGTAAACTCAGACACAGCAAAAGAAAACTGATGTAAAAGCATTTTAAGTGGCTGTTGCTCCAGACAGATTTGTTTTTAGTGTTTCGAGGGCTTACACACCGTTGTCTGAATTCTAATTCTGCACCCCAAAATCAAACCAAACACCCTCCACAAAAGCAACCAACTCCATTGTCACAACAATAAATAACCGAGACAGATGAATGATTATGGCGAGGGGGATCAATTCCAATTCAAAGTTTCTGACAAGCTAATGGATGGAGTTCAAGTTGGGCCGTGGAGGTGATGTAAAGTGCTGCCGGCCGCCGGAGATGAAGGAAAATTCTCAGCGCTGCGGCTATGATCCACTACATTCTCTCTGTGATTGGAATCTGATGATGTATGGAGGGAGATGAGGGAAAGTATTGACTTTTTTTTTGCCTTCGCACAATCATCGCTCTCATTGCATACCTCAAGGTCCCGTATTAATCATTCATTGCATCAGGAATTAATGCTATTTTCAGAGGTGGAAGAAGTAGTCAAAGTCTTTACTTAACCAATACCACACTGTAAAAATGCTCCGTTACAAATAAAAGAACTCTATTTAAAGTCCTACTCAAGTAAAAGTACATAAGTATAATCTGCTAAATGTACTTAAAGTATGCAAAAAGCACGTACAGAAACTGGCCTCTGTAATTGATGTATTATTTTGTTACTTTAGTGGATTGTGAATACTGATGCAACAATGTGTAAGCAGTAAATTCACTCTTGTAGTCGGTCAAGGCTGAGCTGGTTTTAACTGCTTTGTAGTTTAGACATTGGCTCTCACTGGTGGTCGACCCCTTTCAAAGATCACAAGATTAATCTGACGGGTGGTGAGATGATTAATGAGATCAAACTGAAGAAAAAAAATAATATCTAACACACAAATCTATGTTCATTTTTTGGAAGATAGTCTATTCTGTGCTTTTTTATGAGGTGTAGGAAAGTTTTACATCTTTAACAGTTATTTAAATGAAATAACCTGAGACAGATGGCAAATATCTCTTTGACGAAGCCGCGTACAATTCATAGACATCAGAAACTTGACAAAAAGCCGCGACCAGACACTGTATTTCAGTAAGAGGTCACAAGACAAAAATATTTGTCAGTCACTGGTTTAATCTTTAACAATGTGTTGTGTGTGTGATATGCGTACTTATCATTTACACTGGGGACACTGGGGTCATGTCTGCACAGCTTTTTGAAATGTCCAGTTTTGTCCCCATCACTTTTTGAAAGCATTATTTGTAAAAAATGTTCTGAAAAATATTTTGCACCAAGAAATGTTAACCAACCAAAGAGAACACTTTGCTCTAGACCAGCACCTGCTGTTGAAACTGGCTGCTGCTGATTCTGGTGCAAAGTCAGGACAACATTTGAACCCAGGACCTAACATGTATAGTACACTATAATCTAAGGCTACACAACATCTTACAGCATATGCAGGAAAACTGTTATTGTTCATTAGATAATAGATGTGATAGCATATTGTAAAATCAGAATGTAATACATTAGATGGACTGATTAGCTAGTTAGCTGTAGCTAGTTTGAATAGCCATCTGCACCTCATATGTCCAATTTTATGGAATGATGGCATAGTCTCCTCCCATTTTCCTCTTGGACATCATGCAGTTTGGGTTTATGTAAATTAAGCTACTTCATTTTTTAAAAATGTTTAGTGAGTTATTGTACTTGTCTAAGATTGATTATCCCACAGCAGCCCTTCATAAGGAGATTGACTGCTGTGGTTTTTAATTATACAAAATGTTTAATTAAGTATGTGGATTTAGAGCAAAAAAGAAAATAAATTAGTTTATCGTTTTAAAATAAATATTGACAAATACACAAGAAATGAAATACCTAATCCAGTTAAATTGTTTTCACATAGCAATATTTAAACCTCATGCTTTGAATGAGTCATCATTGGTTAAACTAAAGAAGTTCGTATCATTGAAACAACAACACAGTTTAACTTGACGTCCAAAGGTCAGCTCGGTTTACTATCTTGTTGCTGACATTGTTAATGTCATACCTTCAGGTTTCTTTTTTGTTTTAGGATAGTGATATTTGGTTGTGTTGTTGTAGCTGTAGCTGTAGATGTGATGCAAATGGATGACTGTTATTTGTGCAGTCAGTGTTGTTGTATATTTTTTTTATCTGACCCCTTATATCCCCACCACTTCTAGAACAAAGTGACACCCTTGGTTATATGCTGAAGTATATGTAGTAGTTATGCTATAATGGTAGCATGAAATGGGAATACTAAAGTAAAGTATAAGTACTTCAGAATTGTTCTTACAGCACGTGAAAAAAAGCTTCAAAAAGCTACTTTCCATCACTGGCTGTTTTTAAATATGAAAGAAAGAGAGTGTACTGGGAAGAACTTTTCCTCGGAAAAGAGGTTTTAAAGCTCTAAAATCCCCTCAGTGATGACATGAATCAGACGAAAACATTACAACAAGATTAGCCTTTGTCACTTGTGTGTTTGTAACTGTGGCTGTTACTCATTCTCTATCTGGCTGCAAGGTTTACCATGCACCAAGTTGTCATAACTTTGTTTGGCAGCTAAATATGATAAGATCTTCTCTTTAATGCGTTCCAGATGGAGGAAATAGTAATTTGCATCCGTTATCAGCGAGACAAGACGAGCCTGGCTCTAGAAAATTCAATCTCTTTCTTTCCCCCCACTCTCCCCCCAGTTCCTGTATTTGTGATGGTCTAAAGTGTCATATATCGACCTCAAATGCTCTCAGACCAACTTGAACTTTTAAAACAGTTAATTAAGACTTGTTCTGACACATTCAGCGTTGATTTTTCTGGCAAGAAATCCATATTCATATTTGACAGAGAAGAAGGTCATGAAGCACAACGCCAAGAGACCAGTCACCCGTAGATGTCTTTGAGCAGGACTTTGCATCGCCTCATCAATTTTTAATTGATTTATTCATCTATTCATGAATTAGTTTAGCTTGTCTCCAAAGCACACATGAATATCTAAAGTACACACCAGGCCCCTGATGTGTAATTGCATTCCCTTGTTGTATCAATAGTCAGCTGACTGTCGCTCATCATCATGGCTGCTAATGGTTCCAGCTTGTTTGCAACTTAGAGAAGCTGACAAGGAACTTTTGCCTTTAATGAAGTCGCTCCCAGCAGCAGACTGTTGAAATTAGAATTAACAGCGTGTTCCCAAGACAAAATACTGCAAATAATGTCTTTAATCAGGCGCGTGGAGAATATCAAGGCATTGACGGGTCTGCTGGGCACTGAAGCCTGTTTTCTATTTGACTGGACTGAACATTGACAGTGGCTCTCGGCTCCTGATAAAATCACCATGTTGACGCTCGCTGCATTACTTACAGTGATGTTAGTTCTTGCAGCACTGCCTAAATAACAGTAATTATTTATGGCTTAACTTAGCCTAAAATGTAATATAAGTCATTTTCTTTACTAATGAGGACAACACACATTAATCAACATTTCCATAATTTGCCACGTGTTAGCCAGCTGGCTAATTTTCAACTCCAGTCCTTTGGCAAAATGTTCCAAAACCAAAGAACACTTGACAGTAATACAGCGCTCAAAACACTTCTATACAAAGATAACACCCACCATTCAGTAAACAGTATGTAGCCATGTAGAGCACAGTATTGTAAAGATATCCTGTTTAATGGTAAAAGTGGAAGTCTATCATATGAATTGTACTTGAGTAAAAGTCTTAAAGTGTCTTATATGAACTTAACGTTAGTATCAAAAGTAATTTTTTTGGCAATAGATGTACTCAAGCATGAAAAGTGCAAGTAAAAGTCAATCGTACATATGTTAACATGTATGTATATACAATATGCTATGGGTCAACTGATTATAGGCCTTTCCAATTATCACATCCAATATTCAGCATTTTTCAGATTATCGTAATCAGTGCTTTTATTTTTCCAATTGCCAATCAAATAAATTGATTTAAAAATGCACTGCTTTGGCTCTGATGCAGCATGCGATCTACAAACTATCTAGTGCCTAGAATAATAAAATAAAATTAGTGGAGTAAAAGTACAATATTTTCCTCCAAAATGTAGTAGAGTGTAAAATTTAGCAGAAAATGGAGATACTCAATTAAAGTAAAAGTACCTCAAGTACAGTACTCGAGTGAATGTACTTAGTTACATTCCATCACTATGTGCCACCCAAAAAGTCCACTCAAAACAATTTGTACAATTTAAGGTGTCACTTCATGTGAATGTTTCCATTTTTTTCTACTTTATACTTCCACTCTACTACATTTTGGAGGCAAATATTGTCCTTTTTTTATTTACATTTTTAAATCAATTAATAATTATCATCAATCGGATACAAAAACACTGCTTGCAATAATCAGAAAAATGCTGAAAATCTGATCCGATTATCAGTCGACCCATAGTCCATTTATAATACATCAAATCATTGAAAATATGTAACTTTTTTATTCTACTTGTGCTTTTAATACTTTAATACTTTTATTGCCAGAAAATAAATTTTTCAGTTGATATCAGATACCTTAAGACGTCTACTATTACGTCTATGTCTTAGTACTATTCGTATGGAACTTTGGGTACATTTAGCACAGGTTTTGGGACACAAATGCAAAAATATGATAATACCACACTGTTAATAAAATACTATTAAATACACCCACACATCCAGACTATGCAAAGTAGACCAGGCAACAGACAGATGGCATGGACGAGTTAGAAGAAGAAGAATAATGTTGTGCTTTCGGAGCCATTAGACTTATAACTCTTTATTTTTACTTCAGTTTAAAAACATTTTTAAGTGTTCAGGCTTATGTGTTTTTATTAAGAACGTAATATATCTTTTCATAACAACCTCATATTTTTAAAATGGCTCTGGCATTTCAGCTTTAAAGATTCTGACTAAAATCAGATCCCAGTTAAAAACTACAGATGAATAAAGTGTAAAAGGACCTTGAATAGGTTTTGCACATTTTAGCCCATTAACTATATTAAATTGCATTCACTTCACATTACTACTGATGTTCTTCCATACATACCTTTGCTCATTGATTTTCATCACTGGTTTCAGCTCATTTCACAATCATATGAAAATCAAGTACCAGTGACCTAAATGTGCTTTAGATACATCATTCATCTCAGTGAACATTTAACATTTAGCTTTAGCTTTTTGTCAAAGCTACACGTGATAGCAGGATAATAGTGAAGTGGTCTAAAATCTCTCCATGTTGGCATCATCTGGCAGTATTATTTTAATGTAGTAAACAACTGCATTTACTCTGTGTTTTTCACAGCATCTACTTTTTCTCGTTATTTATTTTCTTGGTTTGATTTTTCTAACATGACAGCCCATGAATGCAATGTGTTTCTGCGGATGTTCAAATATTAGATGGCAGTGCGTCCTTGAATGAATCGCAGCTTTTTTAAATAGGGCAGAGCTAGCAACAAGAAAATAACATAACTGTTCAGAGGCATAGACTATTGAGCTCTTTGAACTGTGTGTCTTTAGGTAATTCTACTGAGGGTTGGGAATTAATATAAATGAGTGGCTGCTTAGAAGATAGGAAATAAATATGAAAAGAAAAGGTATCCTCCGGTAAAACATAAAAATGTAAATGCATGAAGCCAAGATTAAAACACGCAACAAGACAAATGTCTTTCCTCAATTCCCCAAAGAGATCATCCATTACTGGAACTAACTGTAAATTTTAAAGTTGACTTTACTTGAAATAAGTCAGGAAACCAATTACCTCAGAATGACCAAATAAAGTAGACTATTAAATTTTAATTGGATGAGCTCAAAAGTTTTAACAACTTTTAATTAATAGTCTACTTTATTTGGTTTCCTTGAATTTTTTCTTTAATGTAAAGTCACTGCAGTTTCATCATGATACGATATTATATCAGTTCTTCGGACCTGCAAATGATATGAAACAATATCATATACAGTATATCATACCATTTCACACAGGAAGCTGCAAACCCTTTCTTTTCTGGTTTTGGCCGTAGAGGAACAAAACAACACTAAATACCGCAGTATTTACAGTCTCCTTTACACCTGAACAGCAAGGTTAAATGTTAAGGAAAGAGGAGCGCGTGGAAGGAAAACATGATAAAAACATGCCATTGGAATTTCAAAACAAAGTCATGTCTTAAAGATGATTATATGGATCAATAATTTTACTTTGCATCAATATATTGGATCGTTGGTATTTGAATAGATATGTTGAGTCGGATCAATGTAACACCCCTAAAGCGAAGACATCTGCTAGAAGTCAAATTTTTTTATGTAATGACATGTCTAACAGCAGCAGTTTCCTTCAACACTGACAATATTTGTTTGATGTGTGATATCTGTCCTCCACTTTTTTCTTTCCCTTTCAGTCCAAAAGGAGCACATGGATAAAAACCTTGCCTCTGAGAATGGAGCTCTGCATGTTGAACTGTCCCACTGGTGCATAAATGCATCTCAAGACTAAAAAATGCCGTTTATGTATTGGTACAAATCCCAGATCTAAATCTGTGTCTCCTCCAGGGAAATCTGCACACCAAATCTCAACCAAGTTAATTGTATATTCTTGAGGCTAGTAAATAGACCTGCAGACAGCGATTCATATAAAACCCACAAATAAAAACTAACAAGATGACAATAAGATGACTCCTGATTACCACGGAGACTCTGGTTCCCGATAAGAGCAGGACAGATGTTCCAGCATTCCTCTTTAATTTCCTGTTCGCATGAAAGCTGCCGCACTTGAATTAGGCTAATGCTTAACAGGAGTGTTGTAACAGCGGGGACTCTGTGTTGGTGCGTGGTGTTACATGGTGTGAACTGAATGATTTAGGATGCTTGAATTTTAAAACAGCTGCAGCATATCTTCAGATACACAAACGCGACAACACCGAGAGCTCTTCACGCCCTCAACATGAGCACATCTGCGATTCTGCTATTAATCTGTTTTTCATGCCGAATTAGGATGAATATCATACAAGGACATAGCAGAATATATGCAATCTACATTTTAAGGGGCTTGGAGGCTAATTATAATTGCAAATTGGCAACTTGACTCCTGGCCCTCTTTCGGCACAGACCCAGTTTGAACTGATCATTAAAGGCCACATCCACTAAAAATTCACAGTCCTCAGATCTCCTTACTGAGGGCAGTTTGATGTTCTGCTTGTTTTTTTTTATTTGGATTTCTACCTCTTACACAGAAACCATGTACATAAATAATCCATTATATTAAGTTACGGAGATAATAGACAAAAAAATGTATGAACAAAGGGTGGAGGAGTTGATGTTATCCGACAGTATTTATATGAAGTATATGGCAAGTGGGTTAAGGAGAAGAAGAAGTGTCAGCTGAATTTAAGAGAGTGTAAAACATTAAATAACCCCCCTGCATCAGTAGGGCCATCAGAGACTCTAGTTCTTTATAAATTAGGACTCTTGTTAATCTTTACGTTGTTTGACAAATGAGGGAAAGTCAGGTTTTAAACACCTAATTTAATGGATTCCACTGGTGGAGTTTCTAGCAAGCTATTTTCTCATAGCTTCCTGCGATTCCCTCCAGAAGAGCCACTCTATACGTTTGAGGGTTAAATCTTCCTCCTCATCCTTGTCATTGCTGTTAGTGTTAAATCTAGTTTATGCTTGAAACAAACTAGTCAATATGACGTTGTCTGTATATCTCAGTGTCGTCTAAAGTCGATAGCGATTATAGCTGTTCCTGATGGGCCAGCCAGGATAAAATGATGGCAGTTTCTGCAAACTACATATATGTTCACATTTGTTCATGTCATAGGCTACGTACCATATTGACATGTCTACAAACACATTAAACGTAATTGTCATTACATGTTTATGACCTGAATTTCATATGATGAGGAGGAGGGGATGGTGGTGGAGTTACAGGTGAAAAGGCTGCCAAGCCAGTGACCAGAGTTCGAGTCTGTGTTTCAACATTCGTTTGTGTGAAACCACTGGATATTTTTTCATGATTACTAGTTTATTGTTTTCATAATGGACAAAAACACACATCACCACCCTGATTAAAAAACGCACAGAAAAGACTGTACTTCCTACAGAAACTAAGGAAGGATAAATTCAAGAGCCAGATTCCTTTCAACCTTTACAGAGGAGCAACAGAAAGCATCCTGACCGGAAACATCACAAACTGTCGTAGTTCGTGCACGACCCAGGACAGGACGGCTCTACAGCTGGTGATTAAAACCACCCAGAACATCACTTGTACCATCTACAGAGCATCAGCGACATGGGTAAAGTGAGATTTCTGTACAGAGCCAGAAGGATACTAAAAGACAACACCCACCCCAGCTACAGTCTGTTCACCCTGCTGCCACCTGGCAAAAGATACAGAAGTATCAGCTGATGTACCACCAGACTACAGAGCAGCTTCATTCTCCAGGCTGAGACTCCTCAATTCATCATCAACACATTTTCCAGAATAGATGTAGTAAAACAGGCATTGTTTTGTTAAAACCATAAGCAGTCATTCAATAACACTTGACTGTAACAAGTTGACATGGAGCACCAAAATAAGATGAAACAATATTGAATACAAACATCCAAGACACACAAATATGGGCAATTAAAAAATACAATAAAATGGGACAGAAAGAGGTTAATAGGAAAAGAAAGAAAGGCTATTTACGGCTATTTTTACGAGCTGGAATCACCATCAACCTCTTGACACGTATGAGTGGCACTGTTCCCATTTCAAGTGATACTCCTCCACCTTATCAAGCACTCTTTATGATAATCATTCAAGGGCCGCCAGCTGACCGAGTGAGGTGTGCCACAGATTTAGTGTCGGTGCAGAGGAGGCGTTCCATTCTCTGACCAAAAGTTTCCGCCCTAACGTAAGGACAGTTTGGGTCTAATCAGCTAGTGGTGGAGTCAAGTCACTTAATACAGAGGGATCACCCAAAATAAACAGACTTTAGGAGAAAGTGATATCACCACTATATATTTTTTAAGGAGACCTTGGGACATTTTCCATGCCATGTTTGTGGTGACCAAAACAGGTATTTTAAGCCAAAACATCAGATCTGACAACCATGTTGTTCTAAGCATAATGATCCAAAAAACAAACATGGAAATTGCTAAGCTTTCCCCAGAGGGCAACTAAACTGTGGGTTTCAGCTGTTCGAAAACAAAACAGAGGTCCGAAAGGAGGCAACAGAACAGTAGTTTGGCTGTTAATAATGGACTCATGTCTGTCCAACTCTTATACAGATGTTAGATGTGATCAACAGTTTTGTTACTTATTAGCTGAGATAGGCAGAGGAAAAACAGATTTAGTGGCTCTCTATTACTGGGGGCGTTTAGTGAGGACAGAGATCTTTACAGAAAGCTGTTAATGTGTCGTCCTGCACACTTTTAAATGTAGCTTTCCAAGTGCGGACATACTCTGGGTTGTGCAGCTGTGGTGCGATGCATTGCCTCTTTAAGGCAGACAATCCGAACAGAGAGAGAGAGAGTGAGAGTGAGGGAGAGGGAGAGGTGGTGGGGAGGGTGTTGGGGTAGAGCGAGGAAGAGCGAGAAGTGAGAGCCAATAAGAGGCAGTGGGTGCAGACACACTCTGTTTGTGACACCTTGTGGTGGAGAGTGAGGGGGTGGCAGAGATGGAGAGAGAGGGGGGCACTGCTGGATAGAGAGAGAGAGAGAGGGAGAGATCAAAGAAAGAGACAGAGGAGGAGAAACAAGGATGAGAGATAGCAGCTCTGCAGCGAGAGCGAGCGCCCTGCCAGCCTTTGCAACGTGTGTTTACTCCACTTTTCCTGAGAGCCGGTTATCTTCCCTCTGCGTGAGTCATGGAAGTGATTTAGGTGAGTGGAGCGGCACGGAGCAGCAGTGGAAAGCCACAGATCTGTGTGTGTGTCTCAACTGTGGGCAGGTAAGCTCACTCTGCATCTCTCTCTGGGTCTAATTTTCACTGTTTTCTCCTCTTAACTGCTTTTTCATCTCTGTTGTCTGTGAGGAAAAGTGAACAACTTCTGCAGAGTTTGGGTCATGTTCAATTTTCTTCTCCTTTCCCCCATACACCCCTCTAATAGGCTTCGTTCTTTAAATTTCTCCTTGCAGTGGAAGGATAGTTTGTGCTCATGCAGGCTGTACAGTGGGACTGTGTAAAGTGTGCGAGGCATGCTGCAGTTTCTCTCTGACAGTCTGAGCAGCATTTAGTGTCTGTGTATTGACAGGCGGCCTCGCTGGGACTGAGAGTTGGAAGAGGATGAGAGAAAGATGAGTCAAATCTCTGCTTGAGGGACCAGGAGGGTTACAGCATCAGCGATGATCATCCCAATCTATTCGAGAGCTGAGAAAGAAAAAAGATAATCCTGCGCAAATAAGCCCTGGCTGCATGTCAGATTGTACACTGCATTTTTTTGTTGTGTTCTGCTTTACGTAGCACAGCTTATATAAAAATGTGTGCATCCTGGATTCTGTTTGCCACATTGGCTTAAGAGCCGGATCTTTCCGCGGGCATCCCGTCACGTCCACGCTGACTGAAGCGTGCAGTCGGTGGTGTTTGGAGGTGTAGAGAAGGCAGGTGATCACAGATTTGTGGCTCAGCCCTCCTGAATGACAGCTGAGCTCTATCACAGCTTTCATCATGACTCAAGCTGGTAAACTGCAGCTCGGCTTGTGACACAAATCCCCGTCCCCTCAGCGATGTGGGAATAACCTGCCTTCATCTCACCGTTGGATTAGAGTGATTTACTGTTGCTCCCCGTCAGCCCAGCTGTGTTTGTGTGGGGTTTGACCTATAATGGTGCCTAATGGTATCATATGTTATATCCGAGAGGACACTGTCAAACGGGACGCTGTCGCCAGCCACATCTAGTTGTAATATGGCAGTTGTTATTAATGTTAGCTCTCCTCATGACCCCCATCAAAACTACTACTGGCAGAGGTGCTGGACAAGAATTAATGGACCTCTTAAAATTAGAAATTACATTTATTGCTGGCTGGATTTACCGTCAGCGAGGACCTCCATCACTCTCTCTCTCTGTAAAGGACAACTCCAGAGGATATTTTTGTCTTTGTTGGCTGGCCCACAAAGTAGTCCTCGACACAGGCTTTGATTGAATGTACAAAATATTAGGGTCATCTCCAACATATCGATCTTCAGCCCCTTTCTCCACATCGCTGTTATCCTGTAGCGTAAAGATCTTTCTCATTGATTTGTCTGCTTCTCTTTAACTCCAGCCCCTCTGTTGTGATTGGTATAGATTTTATACTGAGAATCAATAAAGGAACACGGCTCTTACCTGGACTGACCTCATTCCGGTCCTCTGTGGAAAGAGAAAGTCATTGACATGTTTTTAGATTAGGTTTGCTGATGTTTTTCTCGCTCTGAGTGAGTCGCCTTGGACTTTTCAAACCTTAAACACTTTCTTTTAAATTCAAGTTTCAGTATCATAGCCAATGAAGTAGCTCAGACTCAAGGATCAATAAACAGGCAAAAACAATGCAAGGGCGCAGCAATCCAGCTTGTAAACAAATTTAACAACTTGTGCCGAGGCAGGTAGACTTACAAATCAGCAACATTTTGTTTACGTCAAAACTATTGAGCAAGCACAAAACTAAATTGGAGAAATAAAGATTTAAGAGCGTGCAGGGACAGTTGTTTTAGAACACAGTCAGTTTTTAAACTCTCAGTCCTGGTTTCATGTGCACTCACCCTAAAATCTGCTCCCACTGCTTTCTCCATAGTCCAGAAACTTTGGCAACCAGGAGAAGTCGTCATGCAAATTGCTCAAATCTAAAGGCGCAAATCCTCTTGACAGCGCAAAATCTGCATTGTGACGAGAAGTCTGGGTTTATGCTGTCAAAATTGGTTTTGTGCGTCAGGATCTGTCCCTATCTGTTCTCAAATCTTGTGCTTTTATTCACTTACAACCATGCCCAACAGTGCACTTGTGCATCACTGCAGCAGGGTGAGAAGTCAAACCACTGGAGGTCAGCGAGAAACAAGATTTTCAGTCGATGTCGAGCTGCTCTTATATATTAAATATTAAAATTCTCAAAACCGACTTGAACAACAAGCCACAGCTTGTTTCCTTTTTCAGTCTTTACCACGACCACAATCTTTTCCACACCTAACCAGCACTGAACTTTGTCTTTGGTGTGAGGTAGAGCATGGATACCCAACCAGGTGTTTTATTGATTAATGCTGCCTTGTGAAAAATGCTACCGTTACACAAATGGATCCATTTGTGTATAACTCACAGTTTTATGACATTTTTATCTATGCTTTTTATTACAGACAGGGGTAAGTGTACTGTAGAAGTATGGGGAGCAGATTTTGATACTCACAGGTATTTTCCCCTATCAAATAATGCTCCCACTACAGAATCATCTTACAATACACTATTACATGCTCAATGGTGCAGTATAGGATGTCAAAACATAAAGTTATAATAAGGAATCAAAATCTGCTCCCGATATTATTACAGTACACTTACCCCTGTTTGTAATAAAATACATAAATAAAGATGTCATAATACTGTGAAAGTTATACACAAATGTATCCATTTGCATTACTGTAGCATAAAACGACAGAACCTGTCTGGACAAAAATGTAGAAATGATGTCCGTGTTCAGGTCAGGCAGACGCATCAATTGACAGCAGTAGTTACTGCCTGGCTGTAACTGTAGTTCTGCATGAGAACATAGATATAAAATACATGTATAGATCTTTTTTTTATTCACGGTATGTGCGTTGAACAATGCTTTTTCACGGTCATCTACACTGTTAATATACAGGATATAAATATAACCTCCTCCAAGCTACAGTAGCAAAAACAAAATCTAAACAATTTTAAGATTATTTTTGCTGGAAGTGGGTTACAGATAATCAACTTAATTGGGGCTCTGTCTGGCCGAGACGTTTAAAAGAAGTCCTTTGCTTGCTGGGTCCCAAAGGCCTCTGTTCTGTAAAATGTTTGCACTTCTATATTTGAAAAAACATTGGCAGTGAATAA
The DNA here is from genome assembly GCF_040436345.1 of Pagrus major. Classification (NCBI taxonomy): domain Eukaryota; kingdom Metazoa; phylum Chordata; class Actinopteri; order Spariformes; family Sparidae; genus Pagrus; species Pagrus major. The sequence goes on along the minus strand of NC_133222.1, from coordinate 20,595,318 downwards.
ATGTCAGGCAGCAGCATAAACAAATTAGTAAGATATATTCTTATTAGAGGAGACAGGGTTGTTGAGCTATTCAGTGTTAGAAAACCTCCAGAGTCAGACAAATCATGATTCAGGTCTGAGTCATTTAACGTCAACAAATTTACCTTCCATCTATTTGATGTTTCTCTTCACGAACAAAACAAACACAAAAAAACAACATTTATTCCATATTGGAACAATGGAGAGAATGTTTTCTTATTTTCTTGGCCTTCGACAGTCTGTCCCCTTTTCAGCTTTCCCTTCAACAAAATAAAGTGTGAAAAATGTGGAAGGTGGGTGGACTGCATACTTTTAAAAAAGCAAGCAAAGTCTACACGACCATCTGCTCGCACCAGGATTCTCCTTTTAATCAAGTCTGCAGCCTCGCAAGAACCAGACTCTCTCTCACTCCTGCAATTTAGCATCTTGTACTGAAAGCGAACAGAACACACAGCATAACATGTGAGGTGCATCATATCCAAGTCGAAATCCAAGCGTGACTTCACTGCTTTAAACAGATGCCACATTTGGCAAATTAGTCTGAGGTTGACGCAGGTTGCCTGTTTTCTTCCTGAGCGACGTGTTATCTCCTCTTATTTTTAGATTTTCTATAACTTTGTTATTGGACTCACTGTACAGAGTGGAAGTGTATGTTAGTTCAGTTGACAACGGTTGTAACAACATGTATGTAAATGTACAGACATTATGTGAAAATAAATGAGTATTTTCAGGGAGTTATTGTACCATGGAGCTGTTTTTCTTTTTTCCAAGGTGTTTTTTAAAGTTTTTGTCTACAAAAGCTACATATTGTATTCCTTACTCTTTTTTTTTCTATCAATATATTTATTGGGTTTCTACTTTTACAAAAAAACCAAAAAAAAACTATATATTAAAATCCAAATACAACTTTACACATATGTGTATAAATGCATACATACATACAAAAAACAACCCTTGTCTGTAAGAGGATTACATCCTTGTACCAATTTATAAACCCCTGCACATATTTGCCCTGATACACACGTTTAAATAACTCGAACAGTAAAAACAAAACAAAACATAGTGGTTAAAAGGTTACTTTTAGTAAAGGCTCATGAGTTCATCAGAGACCATCCAAGTGCTATAAGCCAATCCTCCAAGTTTGTAGGTTGTATGACTGCAATCCTGCAGAGGGTATAGTTGCCCTACTCAAGGCTCATTCATTAAATGCGATCAATTATTGTTATTTATGTATTGTATGTATCGTCCCCACACTTTTTGAAACAGCATTTGTTTATCTTTAAGAGTGTATGTGATTCTTTCCAAAGGTAAACATAAAGATAGTTCCTTAAACCATGTTTACAACGTGACCTGATTGTTCACAACGATTTATTTTATGCCCTTTTGCGTATAGGCCAATTTTAAAAAAAATCTGGCTCCAGCTCGAGTCTTATCGACAAGATCTCCTGCACTCACTCTAACCTCTTCCAAAAGTTCCCTTGTTCTCGGACATAACCATAAACAATGAAAGAGTGGGCCCTTATCCTCACAACATCTATTACATAAGTCTGGGATATTAAATTGAACTTGTTAAGTCTTTCTAGTGTAATATAAACTCTCATTAGCCAATTGTATTGCAGAAGTTTTAGTATTACCCGTCCGTGCTTGGGCTGCTTTACATGCACTACTCCACCAGAGGAATGCTTTATGCAGTTCCTTGAGAGGCAGTTGTGGGTACATTGGGAGGAAATGTGGCTTTGTAATAGTTGTAAGGCACAAAATGCTGGGACATTTTAGTTCGAATTTTGTGTGCACGTTTTTAGATGATAGAAAGTTGCTCAAATTTGGAGTTGACAAGCCAACATGTGATTTGGTCAATAATGAGCCTGTTGTTTTTGTGTCTAAAGTCAGACGTAGTGTTTAAGAAAAGAGCACTTTCACTGTTAGAGTCTAATACTTAAATCTGACTGAAAACGCACTCCTCTGTATCAAATGGCCAGACAGTTCATTAGAGGGTGTGTGGGTGAAAATGCATTACAGTCTTTTGAGCTGTAAAACTAAATGCCTCACCACATATTCTTTTCTCCTTCTCTTTATATGTATTTTTTTTTCCAGGCTGTCTCAGTTCATCAGTAAGGATCCATGCCAGTCCACAGAACCCTCCGACAGACAACATACAACCTGACCACATTGGCAGGCAGGTAAGAGTTAAGGATTGTCAAAGATCATATGTTGTTTTCCAGGATGATTTAAAAGGTGCCTCAGTGTTCAGATTGCGAAGCGTTTTCTCACATCGTTTTCAAATTAGTGGTGATCGCACATTTTGATTGCTGGTACACACGTGACTCCTATCACCAGAACAACAATAGCTTCACTTATCGGTCTGCGTCATCATTTCATCTAAATGTGAAAGTTCTCGGCTTTAATTGTATGCAAAATCTAAAAACACCCTTGTGAAATGGTGATTTAGGCATCCGAATAACTGAAGAAAGAGCAGCAGAGATCCTAAAATAAAAACACTATCACTTTCTAAAAGGAAGGTAACAGAGAGCAGAAGTCAAAGAGTTCTTTTTTTGACAAATCCCTCATGTTGAGTTCATAACATTAATTATTGAGAAGAATGTGTTTTTTCTAGATGACAGCAACTTTAACAGTTAAAAAGTTTCTCATGCTTTGGTGCTCTGACCTGCTGTGGAGACCCTAACATACATACACATTAAAGATTCATCTAAACAGCTGCTCCTGGCTCAGTACAGCATGTGTTCACGTTCCAAACTGAGCAGGAAAAATCACATCTACTTCTCTCATGAACATCCCTCACTATTTTTCTCACAGTGATAAAGGGGAGAGGTTTTGGTCTCCACAAACTTAGCTGGAAATGCCCTGACATCTTACTCTCAACTCTCCTAGAAAATATCCGGTGGTTTCACAGCCTTATTACCTGTGACTTCACCGCCATCCCCTCTGCCTCCTGATATGAAAGTCAGTTCATTAAATGTAATGTGAACGTGATATGACACATGACACACAGAAATTTTATCATAGCCTATGACTGGTACAAATGTCAACATATCAGTGGTTTGCAGATACATTGAGAAGCCACAGTTGCTAATCAACTTACATTAATGATTAATCAGTTATCAAAATTGTTCTTAATTGTTCAATAATTGAGAAATGGATGAACTGTCTAATCATTTAAGCAATAAACTCCTACTTTTCATTAAAAAAACCTACTTTTTAATGAATTTTAATGTCAAACTCTCACTTGTTTTCCTGTTAGTTGTGAATTTGTTTGTCGTGATTTCAAACTCTGCCCAGAGTTTGACTGAACTTTGATCTAGAAGTACAAGATGAGAGTCAGAGGAGAGCAACACATCTTCAGCAATATGTCTGTTGTCTCCGGTAGATTAGGTTTTTTTTATTTTCTCTTGTGTTTCAAAGGCGTTTGATCTGCCTCCCTCTAACTTTTCACAACTTAGAGGAGGAGAGCCTACAGCAGTCCCACAAGGCTTAATTATCCCTCAGACTGATAACAACCTGGTAAGATGGGAGGCCAAGAAGAGAACAGGAACTAAGAGGAGATAGAGATGGTAGGATTAATGGAGATTGCCTGATATTACCTGGCCTCTGATCAAAAGACTGTGTTGGCAGGCGGAGCACATAATCCTCTCGATTTCTCTTCTCGAAGCCAAAAACTGCTGGTGCTGTGTAGCTCAATGGGAAGAGCAAGACATCACTGACCGACCTGGTCCCCAATGGGAGGGCTCATACTACTGTAAATAAATATCTGAAGGCGTGAATCACATTAAATCTTTCATCAAATAGGTCAGGGTCCCAACTTCACAGTTCTGAGGCTGCTATTTCCATCTCGCTTTTAAATTAAGTCCATTCTTAAATTTGACTTAGTTATAGTCATATTCTCTGTGGATAGTCCATAGAGACAGTCAATCTGAACTTCTTTCATCATTATCTCTTTGACTTCTGAAGTACTGCTCAAAGTTGTCCGAATTATTTTATTAGGATATTTGCTCAACATTTTAACTTTTTGTGTCGGGACAAGATGAGAGAGTAGTGCTCAAAAGACAAAACTATGACAGAAATGTAGTATTACTATGCATGTGATATATTTTTATCATAACTGAGTAAATTCCAAAAGTAATGTCATTTTTTTTAAACATCCTAGTTTATTGCACTAGTGAAACATCACAGTTTCTTCTTCTTCTTTTTTCTATTTAATCTTAAAGGACACATATTCTGCTCATTTTCAGGTTCATAATTTTATTTTGGTTCACTACTAGGATATGCTTACATGCTTTAAAGGTGCACTATGTATTTTTAGGTAAGACATTTTAGGGAAAGAGAGAAAGATCTTCATTGACTGATTATTATTATTTTTTTGGCCAAACAAACAAAATAAACAAACTCTCTTCATTTTCATGACTGCATAAACTGAATAAACAATCTGACCTTAAAGGACAACACAATTTCATACTGTTTTACTTTGTATATATTTGGCGGACCCTGCCACCTTTCTAGCTCCAAACAGTGTTCTGGGGACCTTATTTTCCTCTGAGAACAGCTTGTTTATTCAGTTATGGAAAAAAAAAAAATATTTCTGAGTTTGGATTTTTTCTCAAAAACTACAAAGTGCCCCTTTAATGCTCAAAAAAACGCATCATTTTCTCATTCGGTCCAGAGCTGCATCACTGTATTCCCGCTCTGTAGGAAACGTTCTGTTTTAGCTCCTGTCTCTTTAAGGCCCCCCCTCCCAAAAACCCAATCTGCTCTGATTGGTCAGCCCACACATGCCTGATCCAGCACTGCTCACAGTGTCTCTGGTCAGCTCTGTCCTCTTTTCAGCTCCCAGTTAGTATTCACTTCTACCAAGAGAATAGGCATAAATTATTCAAATGTGTGACATGGTGACATCGTGTGCTGTCACAAAGTCACAGAATTAAAGGCGGCACTACTGATGAGGCGTTTCACTGGCAGTGTTTTCTGGGGGAGAGAGGAGCTCCCGTTGACATGAACCTATATAACACAATGAAGGAAATGAAAAAAAACTGAAAAGGCATTATACCAAAAAAAGTTTAATTAAAAAGAGATATATTGTTGAAGTTGTTATATATGCAGAGATGAACAGACACATGATCAATGCTGAGGACGCATATACCTTTTAAAACCGAGAAAAATCACTCTGCTGCAACTTCTCAATAATAGCAGTCCAACGGGGCCAATTATAAGGCCTTCAGAACAGATAAAAAAGCCTCCTTTCAATAATGCGAAGCTCACTGTGCAATCACACATCTTTATGTCTGCTAGTGAAAAAAACAGGGAACTATGCTCGCTATCAGGTCAGGTTATTGACTGTTTTTTTCTGCTGCTGTAATACATGTGGCCAAGAATAGTCGAGTCAATAAAACGTGATAGAAAATGTGGTTTGCAACCCACTTGTTATGGCAAGAACATATAGATATTCTTGTGCTTTCAGCTTCCTGCAAAACAACATTTATTCTGTTTTTTAAAGGCTTATAAACAACAGTCAGCATTTGACTGTTCATACCCAGCGAGGAGCTACAGCTTAGTGGTTTAAATCTCGTTTTGTGCAGAATTGTAAATCAGGGGAAACATCACTTCTACAAGTCTGGCTTGATAAACAGCGACTTTATCCTTTAACAGAGATGTCATAAGGCTAAGCGGCTTAGCAGACAGAAAAAGCAGCTATTTGGGTTTGCACTTGACAGCACTAATCTTGTCCCAAAGAGAAATCTACTTATAATTTTGTGATATTATCAAGTAATAATAATAATCTTCAGTCATTATATTGTCATAGTTGATATTTCCTGGTGTTCGTCTCTGTTGTTGAATGAGTTCCCAGCAGAAGAAACCACGGTGTGATCCACCTTCAAACTGAAGGTTAGCTTTTCGAGACGATATCAAATGATGATTTACGATGATATCAAATATGAGAAGAGGTGAGCTGAGTGTCCGTGTCCAATGATTCAAATATCCACTTTCACCTCTGTTGGCAAAAGTAATTATGACAAAGTCATGTGGGGCTGGAAGAGGACGAGTGGATGAGTAGAAAACACACCATCCATTTGACTGAGGAGGAGCTACGGTCAGCAGCTCAAAACTTAAGTGACTGTTTTGTTAGAATACAAAAATCAGTGACATTATAAGTCAGTGAGATGGTGTTTAGAGCATCCTGACTCCTGACTGTGGTGCTGTTGAAACAAGATGTGGGGAACAGCACAGGGAACGATCATTTGATAGCGCAAACTAATGGGATATTGGTTAGATCTGCAATATTGTATTAATGATTAATTTGTATGAAATCCCAGCAACAGAGAACAAAAGCAACTACTGAGCTCCTTGTATAGGCATAAAAACATATTTATCATTATTGTCTTCTCCATATCGTCTAAATTGTGAGTTATAGCTGGAAATGGCAAAAAGTAAGACAACTAGCAATAGTTAGAGCAATAATAGAGTATAAATTGCAATATCACAATGTAATAAAACTCTTGGAATACAATATTACCAAAGTAAAAGTACATAGGTATTGGCAACAATAGCGAATAGTACCAAAAGTAAGAGTACTTATCATGAAGTACTGTATAGTACTATACTATGCTATACTGTACTGTATTATACTGTACCATACTATACTATACTATACTATACTATACTATACTGTACTGTACTGTACTGTACTTTAACGTACTATACTGTACTGCACTATACTATACCATACTATACTATACTATACTGTACTATACTGTACTTTAATGTGCTATACCATACTGCACTATACTATGCTATGCTATGCTATGCTTTACTATACTGTACTGTACTATACTGTACTTTAACGTACTATACCGTACTGCACTATACTATACTATGCTATGCTTTACTATACTATACTGTACTGTACTATACTGTACTTTAACGTACTATACCATACTGCACTATACTATGCTATGCTATGCTATGCTATGCTTTACTATACTATACTATACTGTACTGTACTATACTGTACTTTAACGTACTATACCGTACTGCACTATACTATACTATGCTATGCTTTACTATACTATACTGTACTGTACTATACTGTACTTTAACGTACTATACCATACTGCACTATACTATGCTATGCTATGCTATGCTTTACTATACTATACTATACTGTACTGTACTATACTGTACTTTAACGTACTATACCGTACTGCACTATACTTTACTATGCTATGCTTTACTATACTATACTATACTAAACTGTCGAATACTTTACTATGCAGTTATATAGTTACCAACTTAACTTTACTGTATTCTACTATACCATACAAATCAATTCAAATCAAATCAATTTTATTTATATAGCCCAAAATTACAATCACATTGCCTCAGTGGGCTTTACAAATCTGTACAGTGAACAACGTCCTCTGTCCTTAGACCTTCAATTTGAGTGAGGGAAAAATTGCCATATTGAGAAAAAAAAATCCTTTTAACAGGGGGAAAAAAAGATGGAAGAAGAGCCACAGAGGAGGGATCGCTCTCCTAGGACGGACAGACATGCAATAGATGTCACATGTACAGAACAGAACAACAAAATCACAGTTTACAAATTGCATTGACGGAATATCGGATACAAATTATATAATATATGTAAAGTGTGCAGATCCAGGAGGAATCGCCAAGTGATGCCCGAGCCATACAACCTCCTCTCCACCATGGTGACCTGGAAGAGGACAGGCCACACAAGATTATTAGCAATAAAAAAGAAAACATCAGAATGAAGAGGCATCAAATTCGACAGAAATACAGATATAAGGAGATAGTAAAACATAGGAGAGCAATGATCCAGTGGAGCCCAGCGTATGACGATTCAGATCCATCAATATGTGAGGCAGCAGGAGCCAGGAAAGAGAGATGTTCCCAGGGGCTCGTGGTTCATCAGAAGGGAGCCTGAATGAAAAGAGAGGAGGAGGAGGAGGAGGAGGAGGAGAAAGCTATAGAGAGAGGACAATGAGAGAGCGACACAGCTCACAGCTTGAGGGAACAGAAAACAAAAAACAGAAGTTATAGAAATGCGATGTTTACCAGTATAAACATATTGTTTCTCGTCGGCAGGATGAGTAATACTGTACTGTACTGTAGAATACTTTACTATGCAATTATGTACTTACTGTACTCTACTATACTATACTGTAGTATACTATACTATACAGTACTTTAAGGGACTACACCATACTGTAATATACTATACTATACTGTACAATTCTAGTCTATCCTGCACTGTACTGTATTATACCACACTATACCATTCTTCCTCATACATGTAGTGAAGTAGAAATATATAGTAGCAACAAACTGAAATACTAGAGTAACCTACAGGTACCTCAAAATTGTACCTAAGTACATTACTTGAGTAAAGTACTTGCATTCAATAATATTAACATTTATACTTAAATACTACTTTTACTACCAATAATAATACTTTAATAATAGTAATCCTCATCATATATTATAAAAAAAAGACATACATAGCTGCCAGAAAAGAATCCCCACAAGTTATAGTCAAGTCAAATTATACCAACACAAATTCGTATAAATACATAATAAGCAGTAATATTATGGTATATAATGAGCAATAACCAAATCAGCCGTTTAACAGTTCAGTAATCACTAAGTGTGTCATCAATTTGGAGCCAGAAGGACAATTAGATGGGAGCTTATCAATCCTCCCTTTATACCAACAACCTGCTGAACCATGAAGAGCACACGAGTCAATTCCCAACACATGCTCTGTGCTGCGCCTATGACGGTGACTCAGATCAGGGATTATTTCACTAATTAGTGAGGATACGCTCCTCGTCTTTGACACAAACTGAAGCCCGTCAGTGATTGGATCAGATAAGCGTTTGACATTCAGAGCTTGCTTTTACCTTGTTTTGCAAATCCCAAAGAAGATTTCATCACAGACTCCTGCCTGCCTGCTCTTGAGCTCTCAAATTAAATTTTCTTCTTTTCCATTTCTACCCTGCAGTCGTGCTGTGCTGTAGCAGTGTTGTTCCTGCTGTGGTTATGGTTCAGTGTCATCATGCTTTTGTTTTCCATTGGAATACTGAGAAGCATCACAAGTGTGATTTCCATATTTGTTCTCTATTGTGATTTTCAGTAGGTGTTTTGTAGCAGATGCTGGTGTGATCATTTCCACAGGCAAGCTTACTACTAACTTGTTAGCCAACTTGGTCGGGCTAGCACTGGTCAGTCACAATAGCTCCTTGAGATTCACTGTGTTTGAGCTTTACTATTTTGTTTGCTTCTCCTTGCCATTTTGTCACCTTTGCACACCATTTCTTCAATTAAAATTAATTTAAGAAGGAAAATAAAGCTCTTTGAGGTACCGGTCAGTTAGTACTACTCTGTTAGCACGTTAGCTATGAGAACAATAAACCTCACACAGTTCATTTAAAAGTTCAAAAGATGTTTTTGTATCCTCGACTCCTGTCTCCATCAACCATCACTCTTTTACGGAACAACACAGTTAAGTTACTACAGCTTCACACTTGCTTGTTATTGGCCAACGGCGTGAATTAGCTGTGGGGGGGGTTAGTGGTGTGGCCAACAATGATATCACCCATGGCCTCACCTTTTTTATATTTAGTTGCGAATGAAATGAAATGAAACCATTAATGTTACTTCAACATTTTTAACATGCTTCTTGAAAGACATTTTTATTAATTTAAACAGTAAAGATACATAATAAGCACAAGAATTCTCCAAGGCACTAACCAAACTCTGATGCATTTCAGCTTCAAGCCTTCGTCAGGGAGTCCCTGACCATCTGACATTACTATGCTGTGTCAATAAATACATTGTAACAGTTTCAAATAGACTACTTTGTAGTTTTCTTGTGAATTGTATGTTTAAATGAATCCCTATCCAAAGAGCACCTCTAAAAAAACTCATTTTGAGTCCAGGAAGCACTCCCAGCCACTTCATTTTTTGATAGTAAAGATACAAGGTTGATGTCAGTTTAACCCTTAAATTTTACTGTCAAATAGAGCTGCTATTTTTAGTTTCTATGCTCAAAAAATAATTAGATTACTATTAATAAAAAATCTGATATGTACCTATTTTAATGTGGCTCTTTTTTAGGCTTGTTAGATCTAAAATAAGTGTTTGTTTTTTTAATATATTATCTATGCCTATACCACAATGTCAATGACCTGTTTGTCTAGTGTCTAGTGTGTAGTGTCTATTTAAATAAGAATGTAAAATTATTATTATTATTATTATGTAAATAGTGTATTTTTTTCTATGATACATTCTTCTCCTTGACCTCTTTGCATTCCTTTCATTTTTGAGCTTTTCTTTGAGTTTCTTTTCTTTGAGTCAAGTGTCCTATTGAAACCTGCTTTGGCAAGCTTCGCTTACAACTGGTGGAAAACCTTTCAGCTGTGGTATGTACTATTTAGTTTGTCTTGAATGGAAGTTTCCGACCATAGGAACAATACTCTTTCCACCTGCAATCAGTTTGATTTTTTAAAGTAATTTCCTGACATATTATTGTTTTAAGTCATCTGAATGTTGCTGGTGTCGGTTCAATAAGTATCATGGGTTTAGGTTTCTGGTCAGCTGTTTCCTGTTTTATTGTGGTATATTTATTCTCATGTGTCATGTGTTACTTTCCATTTACTGTCTTTCTGTTTCTTCCCACCTTTTTATGATTGCCCTATTAGTTTCATCTGTCTTTTATTAGTCTCCCCTCCCTTGTTTTTTTAAGTCTATGTCTTTCCCTCTCTCTTTGTCGGTTCGTAAAGCTTTAGTTTTCAACCCGCCTGTCTGTTTGTCTTGCATTTGGGTCCCTTTTTGTGTAAATCATAACAAAATGTCAACAACGTAAACATGAAGCAAATGTGTACTGTAATGACTTGATGAAGTCGTGTGATTGGACAACAGGAGCGTGACTCAAAGTCCATTATTTACTTCATCTCTGTTTCACACTGGGACCTTTTGGCTCTGCTTTTTGTCGATTTCAAGGGGTCAACCCCAACAGACTCGGTGCTAACAATGCTCCAGAGCGGGGCCAGCAAACCCAAGGCTAAATTTGGGTTAGCTCACTTAGGATTGGGCCGGGATAGGGCTGATGTGAAAGCTCTCTTAGCCTGGGGCTTAAGAGGCTAATTCATTTTGAATAATGCTTTCAGCCCTAAACCTAGTGCACTGTGATAAGCCATAACATATGTAGTTTCGTGACACTTGGCTGAAACAACTCATGCAGTCGTTCAGTAGATGTTACATCGATACATATAATCTATGTACAGTATACTGTCTTTAACCTGTACACTGTTTAACAGTTGTCCATCAGTGAACCATAACAACCTCTTCAGGCATCACTAGTCTTTAAAGTCTGTAAAGATTGATTGAATGCACCTTTAGTTTGTTGTCTCTGAGGATGTTTCATTTAGCCTTCAAGCTCCATGAATAAAACAGCTTTCAAAGGCCGTGTACTTCTGTGGAATTAGTTCACAGCTTAAGCCTCAAGGAAACTGACTTTGCCCTGTACACTTTCAATGCGTTGATGACTTTCTTCCCAGCAGCCTTTAAAAATGGACTAAATACACTGAGATTTCCCAGCTCTCCATTGCATAACTAAACTCAACAAAACTATACAGAAAAAGGTAAAACATAAAAGCAAACAATGTGGTGTATTGTCAAATAGACATGTTACAGCAGCAGACATTTTCCATCTGTCAGCTTTAGCAGGGACGCATAACATACAGTGGATTATACTCAAATTGACGGGGATGGTAGGTTTGGTAATTGCTCAGCGACTTTTTGTGAGCTTTGTTCAAAATCTCTTTGAGTTATGTGTAAGATGATGGGAAGTATCAGTCTCTGCTGGTGTTTAAAATGTCCCAGCAGGCAGCTATATTCAGTACACAGCTCCTCAACTCAATAAGCTGAGCTTGTCTCCTCTGAAGGCGGCAGGCTTGCCAGGCGTCCCCACCTTTGGGGGACCCATTTTCATAGTTCCCTGACAGAACCTTTTGATCATCGTGGAAGGCGGCAACATGTGACAAAAAAACATCTGAGTGTTATTTTCTACTATCACAGTCACCAACCAGCACAGACACCGAACAAAACAGCAGATATTTCTGAGTTGTCCATTATTGGTGCTGTTTAGCAACTAATTTAACCTGAAATTATTGTATAATACATTGTGATACTATCCAAGTCAATCAACAGAATAAATGTTGGCAAATTAGTAGTTTCTACAAACCACAGATATGTTGTTTTTGTTGCAACTTTTACATTTCCTTCAATTAAATTTTCTATTTTATGTTGGGACAACGCTGTGCTTATAGTCTGCCTAAGTTAAAGCAACAAAACTATTTGGTTAGGGTTAGGAAAAGATCTTGTTTTGGCTTAAAATACCTGTTAAAACAATGCGTCAAGTATGTCAGGATTTTTTCACCCATTTCCACTTTGTTTGTCAGCAGGATTACACAAAATGTACAGAGCAGATTTTGACAAAACTTGGATGTCAGCTGGGTCTCGGCCCAGAAAAGACTCCATTAATTTTTGATGTGTGAAAAGGAGGGATACAGGATTTTTGAAATTTGCGAGTCGGTATTTCCGACTTCCAGTCTAAGAGCGTTCCAGTGCATTTGCTCGGAAAAACATGGACACACGCTGCAAACAGGTGTTTGAATGGCAAGTCTGCGAGATTCATAAGCAACTACAGCAGCTGATTTAACAGTTGATGGCACTTAAAAAAATGCTTACTCTCAAAGACTTCTATTGAGCACAGATCAACTGAATGAAAGTGAAAATGACAACTACAAAGCTGTATTTACTGCACATTTCACAATCAAACACTTCATGAAGTAAAAAGTGATATAGAGGTGAAAAGTAATTGTTCACTATGTGTGCTGCCATACTGTTGTAATGTTATCTGTGTTTATGTCAGCGAACTTGGGCTACACGGATCTTGCCAATTACTGACTTCCGAATTCTGACTTGGATAGCCGTTACACTGCAAATTGTTTTTTCACAATGAAACGCATCATTTTTCATGGATATGATGGAAATAAATCAGGTTTATTTAGGTGGCTGGTATCTATGAGCGAGTACGTAAGGGGACTATTGTGCCCTGGCGGAGGTATACGCTCTACTGAGTGCCTTTCTAGTTGTTTATTTTTGCCATTTCTACTCAGAATGTGGTTTATTGGGATTTTTAAATGTTTTATGAGACTTCAGGCTTTCTTTTTCTGAGAGAAATAATATCACAGCGGGGCACCAGACCATCATCAACTGCATCAGGAGTCAACAAAGTCTTTGAACGAGAAAAGTGTCGGCTCCAATCCCACAAGGGAAGTAAAAAACAGTTTTTATGAAACAATGTACATCATACATTATGATCTCAGTCAGAAAATGAGATTTGATTTAACCTTCTACATGCAGGCAACGGTTCGATAAATACAGTAGCTGAAGAAAAAGAGGGATATGAGAAGCATATCGACTTCAGGAACAAAATTACAATTGATCTGGTGAGCAGAGGGAAGATTGTTTACACTTCCTGCAGTGGATTGTTATGCTGGTAGTCGAAAGAAAACCCATGGCAGAGTCAGCCGCTCATTATTCTTCCAGGCAGACATGCAGTCCTCAGATTGGGAATGAAAGTGACTTCAGATAGTTTAAAAATTTTAATTGATGTAGCTGAGGTTGCTGTGGAGGTCCTTCTCCAGTCTCACAGTCGCCTCTCATCAAAACAGCTTCTCAGTAAGAAAAACAGTCACAGAGAGATCTGCTGCTGCTCTCAGCCAAGACAGAAATTCAACAAACAGAAGTAAAAATTTTCTCTTCCAGCACATCCGTATCTCCACTTTAAAGGCTGAAAGATAAACTGTGAGACTGAGGCACTGTCTTCAGTTAATCCTTTTTAAGAGCACAAAACAAAATCACATCCAGAAAAAATACATTTTGATGTAGATGAAAGTCTTAAATGGTATCATTTACATTTGTCCAGGTAAGACAGGTAATATAATAAACTGTACAATAAAAGTGTTCCTTAAAACAGTGTTAATACAGTACATTACAGATATTAAATACCATCTCCATACTGATATGTTATAAATCAATTGATGGTGTTTTGTATTATCCAGCTATTGATTCAAAAGCTAGTGCCTTGCATTTATATTTATATATTTTTACAGTATTTTCATTGTGTTTGGTGTAACCTTACATGTTATTTTTGTCTTTGAAGACCAAAGTGGAAACAACAGATTTTATCATTTTATCCTTTTTGATAAAATCGGATTTTCCTTTAGGTTGAAGTCGTATTCTTTCTTTTTTCTAATCTATCTTAATCTAATTTATTCTAGTCCAATCTAATCCAGTTTAAATTCAATTCTGTCCAATGTAATGTATTCCAATTCAATTCATTCAGTTTCTAGTCAGCAACCCCCTCACTCTGCTCTACGTCAACACATGAACACAATAAGCATTTATTGCCACACATCGCAGCAAACAGGAGGATCCTTCTCTCTGTGTGTTCACAACCAGACAGACTGTCCTGATTGGATTGACGTGGGCAGGGGTACCAGAAAATTTTTTGATGAGCAGATGAGGTGAATTGATACAATATGTCACATACCACATGTCATGGCAATCCATCCAACTGCTCCATCCAATTTCACTCAAAACCAAAATGTTATCATTATGTCGGTGTTCATCAGGGCCTACGTTACAAAATTGTATATAATTTCCTTCTCTTTCTTTATCCACGGTGCTAGACCTTCAAAATTATTGCTGAAGACACTACCTACTCCCACATTACTGTTGTTTGGTCTTCTAACGTTGCTTCGTGGGTTGAAGTGTGAGCCATTTCTCTTTTATTTATGAGTGAAAGATGTTTAGTTGTCAGACTCTGAACACCATCAGACCGTCACACTCCTGTCCCGCCCTGCCGGCTTACCCTTTAACACAGATGTCATCTCGCCTCTGTTGCTGCTCTGTTACTACCTCCGTTGGTGGATCAGAGGCGGAATGAAACTGTCCCCCCATTCTGCCTCTGTAACTTCCATACAGACAGCGAGGCGGAATATCGGCGCAAGATCACAGCGTTAGATACATGTTTACTTCAAGATACAAGTTGTCAGCACACAACATTGTTATGACATAATGAGTTTTGTTTGTAGTTAGCACCTACATTACATCTGATTAACTGTTACAGACCTGGGATTTTATTTACGACAGTGGTGTTGCACTCAGAAACTGTGGGGGGTGCCAAATCACACAAAATGCCAATTTTTACATAATGTTGCTTTAAAACTGCAAGTATGTGACTCATTATCAATGTGGAGGACTAGGCACAACCAGACAAAACCGGACAAAACAGAACGGGACAGGAGAAAACAGGACAGTGCAATCTAGTTGGAGCCAAGAAGTTCTGCTAGTTTGAGCAACAGTGAAGTGGTTAAAGATTGTAGCAGCAGCCATCAAATGTGACTATTTACATCAAACTGAGATATTAGAGAAAAACATGTGTGTGGGTTGCAGACGAAGCGAAGCTTTGCTGAACCAGGACGCCTTCCAAGAGCGAGTCAGCCTCTCGCTTGTCTGATTGATGAGTATTCTGGGAAACATCATTTTGAATTCGAGGTGATCTCCAGAGGATTTATTAGCATTCTATTATGTTCATCTTATAGTAGCAGCTTCCCTGGTACACTCTTGGCAGGCACCTGAGTAATGAAGGTTTTGTTTCTCCGCACTCAGGCTACATTCACAACATGGGTTTTCAGGCTCGCCTCCAAATTTCTGCTCCTGTGTGTTTTTTCTGGATCACTGTTCACATCTCTGCTTGGATGTAATAAAATAATCTTCTATCAATATGAGCTGACAGCAATGTCATGAAGCGTCCAGAGAATAAGAAATACCATCACACTTTCTCTTGCAGCCAAATTTTCCCCGAGCTGGTGATAACCAAAGTGAGCGTATGTCAAGTGAAAGATGGATGAGTAACACAGTGAAATCAACATGAACTCTACAGTACAGACTGCATGTTGTGGGCAAATTATAAGATGCCACCATGAATCAGATGGTTTAGTTTTATCAAACACCAAAGTACTGCACGGTGGACGGGATTTTGGAACTCGAGGAAGTCATCACCGCTCTAATCATTTATCCTCCAATATTGGCAAAGTAAACAGTAGTGTCACATTCTCTGAGCTGCATGGGAGCTCATCTGGGTTATAATAGCTGCCCCATGTGTTTCACTACAGCTGCCATCCACCTTGCAATAATGTTTTTCAGTCTGCCTTTGATTTGTGTTTTTTACGGTAGCTTAATAAGTTATTCATGTCTGAAGTAAATCTCCTTACTTGTCACTTTCCCTGAGCTGGTTTGACAGCAGTGACAGTAGAATAACTGTGCATTCTTGTGCTGTCGGAATTATCGCAAAATTTATCTCAAAAATTATCTCAAAAAAGAGAAAATTTTGGTAGACGAGTTCCCGAGTTGATGTCGCATAACACTGAAACATGGCGAAACAAAAGTAAACAGTGGGTTGATGGTAAGAAACTTTTGCCAAAGTTTATTTTATAGTCATTGTATCGTTTCCTTTGTGCTTCCTTGTCACTCAAATACTGTACAGCAGTCAACATGTTGTTTAAACGCTCTGAGCGATGCAATGCTTCTTTTTGGCGACCATGTTTCTCCCACATTCCGACATGACGCACATTAGCACACCGAAGTTGGATGAATGACTTCCCAACTCAGGAAATGGGACCATCCCAGGAGCACGTGAAAGCAGCATTACACTGTTCAAGTTACAAAGTTATCTATCAGGAAAATGTGCTTGCCAGTGCTGTGTGTTGCTGGATTGAAGGCAAAATAAAGTGCCGCTGGCATGAGTCCTAAAACCTGGAAGTCAGTTATAGCGGTCACTTCCAGCTGCCTCAATACAGCTCGTCTGGCTCAATCCAAGTCTCTGACAGCCTAAAATTCTAAATTGATTTAAAAAAAATACATTATCTACTAACGCGCAATCTAGCTTCTGCACCCACTTCAGACATGGTGTTTGCTCATGCTTTGAGCTAAGCAGCTACAGTGAAGATTTCAGCTCTAAAAAAGCTAAAATAGCGTCTTTTCAAATACATTTTAGATCTCTGGAGAGTTGGATTACGCTGGACGAGCTATATTGACCCATTGTGTGTGTTTTTTTCAGTTGTTTTATGTTTTGTGGACTGTGAAACTTGAGTAGATAATGACTGAATTTTCATTGATGGCTGAACTCACCCTTTAAATCCCCTTTTATTGCATTAAATTCAGGCCATGCGCTTATACATTCTCAGCATCATCATCTACATGTCACATGTAGATGACATTCTTCTTTCAATATTGTCATGCCATCTCAAATCATCTCTTTCTCCAACACTAATTAGGGCGGATGGGGACACATTCAGCGGTAGTGTGAATCTGCGGCTTATTATCATATCTCTGAATCATCATCAAGTCGTGTTAGAAAAAATTGGGAAATTTTTTAAGCGGCTGATTGAGCTTCAGATCAGAGCTGTGTGCGCTCCGACACCTCTCCCTCTCCTCCTTCTCTTCCTCCTCCTCCTCCTCCTCCTCTCTCTGCGGAGCTGAGCTGTGGGATGATTTTACAGCGAGCAGTATCGTTTCAGAGTCACAAAGATTCTGGGTGTCTCAATGCCGCTCTGCCACTGAGCAACCACTGATGTTTCCATTACACTCGTCGCCATGGAGACCAACATCTTCTCCCCCATTTTCCATTGCATCTCTACAGTAAAATCCCTCTGTTTCCAATATATGTAACTCCCAAACTAGTGGCAATGAGACTGCACCCATTTTACTGCTGTCTGCTTCAACACGGATTTCCCCAGTTCCTGCAGAGCTGAGAGAAAGTGATGGGCTTTGAGAATACTTAATGACTTCTGTATTTCCCTCTCAGGCAGTTTTCATTTTAGATGTGAAATCTCCCTCCCCTGCGGGCGGATAGCACATATTTTGCATTTATGCCGCGCACAGTGTCATGTGTCCAGAGTGACAAATAGCATGCGTCTCACCTTGGGGCATTGTTGACTTCTCACAGGAGGGCTGTTTGTTATTGAAAATGTGGTTCAGACTAGCTTGACACTTCCCAGTAACCCCCTGGTGCTTTCTTGCTGATAGAATTTTATTATTGGCAAGTGCTGGGTGATATCATATCCCTTCGCCCTATTGCCCCACAGCAAGTGAAACGCAATAACAGGAGAATTGATTATATGTGGACCACAGAGCAGCACTCAGAAAATGTGTTTACTGTAGTCTCCCTCTCGTCTAAATGCCAAGAATCAGCTCTCAGCAGACGCTCCTCTGCCCGATGAATGATTAATGAGTCAGAGTGCTTCCATAACTGGTCTCCCAAACAAATTTTCACCCAGGTAGATCTGCAGTGTGTCAGTCCTTTGGCAGAATAAAAGGAAACATGTATGTTCACTGAGTTACTGTAGGTCTGACAGTAGCAGCAGAGTCGAGTCAGAATGAAATGTTGGCAGTTAATGTTTCTGTAAAATATGTGCTTGTCATAGATTCACATTACATTTTAAGGGCCTGCCTTTTATATCAAGAGGTGGAGATGGTGGTGGTGGAGTTAAAGGGATGGTTTGGGTCTTTTGATGTGTGGTTGTATGAGGTGCTTAGTCAGTGTGTTACCTGCAGTAGATGCTCAGCTCTCCGCCGGTGTGGAGAAGCAGTGTGCAGCGCCGGCAGGAAGCAGGGCTTTGTACTGCTGAAACTGTACCAGCAACAAGATGTATTTTTAGCCACCTGAAATGAGTCCCACCTAAAATATATATATATCTACTTAAGTGTACGCTATGTTTTTAACATTTTTGGTGCTTTACGTTGCCGTTAAACAGCCTTTTCCTTTGGCAATACATTCCCTCAACCGTACAACGTGCATATTCCTACACACAAGCGGAATGTAGCGCCAAAGGAGAAGGCTGTTTCAGCCCTGCAACAAGTGTGAAACCACTAAATATTTTTAACAAGACCCCAGTTCTACAGCCATGTTTGTGGCAACCCAAACAGGTATTTCAAGCCAAAGCACGAGGTATTCATAACCATGACATGAAGTGGTGCCAACATTTATTCTGTCAATTAGGTCCGACATTCTGGGCTCACAGGATGTTTCTCCAAACTGCTAGTGTTCTTAAATTAACCTCATTGGCTTAACTGATTAATATTTTACAATCAGTGTTTTGCCACTGCTCTTGACTGCAGTTTAAAGTAATGGTGAGTATTTAGGGAGACTTTTTACTTTTAATTCGCTACATTAACATTTACACTGCCTGATTTGATATGAGATAAGCAAAACATCACAAAACATACTTATGTTAAACTGGTTTCCCTTTCGTTTTTCTATTTCCTTCCCCTTTTCTGTCCTGCCTTGTCTCCTTCATCTTTTCATTCTGTTTTTTTTATTTCTGTGTTTGTTTTTCTTGTCTTCTCCATCTAAACTTAGTTAAGTATTAAAATCTCCATAATTGTACATACAACATGCATTTATTTTTGACACTCTAGCATACCGGTGCAGGACATCCTTCCTAAAAAAAAGATTTGAGTACGTCTTCCACTGCTGGCTAACACTCACATACAGTGATCTCTGACATATAAACAACCTTTTAGTGTCTGTCAGAGCACGCCAAGTGAGACCAGCACCAGTAAAATTTAATGGAGCTGAAACAGCAGAGAGAAACAACTCGTCCTCTCTGTCTGACACTTTTGTCAGCATTGAAATGTTCTGATGTTCCTCTGAGCAAGGCTAAATGTCTAAAGGCTAAAGATGCATAAATCAACACCAGAAGAAACTGCTATCAACATTATCGGAGGCTATTAACGTTTCCAAGGTGACCATTTTTCCCAAAATGTCCCCTTAACTGACACAACACCACCCACCTCCTGTCCACCGCTTCTCCCCCAAATCAGCCACTTTCCAGCATTCAGCTCGGATTTGACGTCACACATCTGGACAATAAAAGCCGACTGAGTTAATCATCGTGCCCCATCACTGTTCCTGATCACTACATAATGATGAGACTAAATGTTTAAACCCAGCCCTGAATAGCCACAGTGACACATGGAGTCAAATCCTGTGACAGTCAAGCCATTTCCTGCATCAGTCAAAAAAGAACAGAAGAAAAAAAGATTTTAAGCTTGTGTGTACCTTTAATGTAAAAAGATATATTTCTGCTCTAACTATGAAGCAGCACAGATTTCTTTTTCTCCACTTCTCTGCTGAAAGCCCTCTCTGTATCACTTGAATTTAAAATATTGTCAGCCATGTTGTGCCGGCTGATGAATGATCAAAGCAAATATATCAGTGTTTTTGAAGGATTCAACAATGTTGAAGTCAGTGTTGATTGATTATCTTAAAACTTTTCTCCTTCTGTCTAAATTCTGCTTGCTTTGCTTCAAGTTTAGAGGCAGCACTGTTGTTGCACGGTTTGTTCGCAACAGATGAAACAAATCAAAGTTTCTGTAAATGATTTCTTTGATATATAATATAATGATGTAAAAATAATGAGTGGGAAGCATGTTTTGGCCCGCGGTGGTGCAAACAGACGCTGACAACCTTCTGCTTCCAGTAACTTCACATCACTGGTGTAAACACTTTCCAGATAAACTATGAATATTTAATCTTAATGATGATCAATGCTGTTGAGCATGTATCGGCTACTGACAAGAGGCTGAATCAAATCGACCGAACCACTGTTTCAGAGCACTTCTTAAAGGGAAACTTGTTAAACTTCCTTCCATGTTGCCTGCACCCAGAGCTCCCCACTGATAAGCTCGCAAAAGCCAACCAGATGCTACAAAACGGCCAAACTTTTGCTGATTCTGGGGCTGTCGTCGGAACAGCAGATTTTACATGTGGTATAGAAGTCGGATCAAGAGAAAGATCTGTAATGCGAGAAACGGTGAACAGCCTGCAATTGCTTGAAACCAGACGAGCCAAAACTAAGCACCGCTCAACAGACAGTACTTCACTCACCGACAGGAAAGTTTAGAGCTTACTGGTTGGTCTAAAGGGAATATCACATTCCTTCTTCTCGGTTTTTGGGCATTGCCAGTCAAAAGCGAAAAGTCATGTGAGAAACCTTGTGAAATCGTTGATCATCAATCCAAAAAAAGAGGTCCTAAGCTGCTCTTTGAGAAATGTCCACATGTCTTAAAGCACCAAAGACAGGCTTCATCAAATTCTGCAACCCGGTATCACACCAAAGCTCTTATCCACCGTGTTGATCAGGGATGTAGTGATATTTGTTTAAATACCGGGGCACACCAAAGACATGCATCCGTGCATGCACAGGCACATGTGACACGTGCACAAATACAGTTACGTTATGGCTCATTTCAAAGATAAAGTAACCACTGTTCCTACTGTGGCAAGTTTCACATACATTGGTCAAAACCACATGTTTAAAAGGACTTGCATTTCTACTGCGCTTTTTCCAGTCTGCTGAACGCTCTAAGCGATTTACAACACTTGTCACAATCACTCATTCACACACACAGTCATACACTGATGGCAGAGGCTGCCATGCCGAGGTGCCAACCTGCTCATCAGGAGCAATTTGGGATTCAGTATCTTGCTGAAGGATACTTCGACATGCAGCCAGGGGAGCCGGGGAATCAAACTAGCAACCTTCCGATTACTGGATGACCCGCTCTAACGACTAACATTGAGAATATAATGCGGCAATCAGCCAAAACATCTGTTTTAAATGATTACACTCATACTTGCTTAGTAATAATTTTTTACCTTTTTAGCCATACCAGAAAATGAAAGGATGTTTTGCTGCCTTTTCATCGTGACTAGTTAATGTTATCTAGCTGAAAACTGAGGGGGAAAAAAATAATTCTTAAAGACTACCGGCATCCTTTAAGGTGGAACTTCAACCTCATTATTCAAACTGTGAGCATTTTATGTCCTCACCTCCTCATAGAAAAAAAGCGGAGGAGTGGCGCTCTAGCAGCACTACACCTACATTATGATGTCAGTGTCATATTTTGCCTAAAAATGCTCGTAGTCCCACCACATTCACTGGTAATGTATTGCGCATTATCTATCATCAAACTGCTTTCAAAGAACCAAATGTTAACCTCAACCTCACCTTAGCTGAGCCACATTTCAAGAACAGGATGTGAGTAAATCCAGCAGTCATACATAAAGAATCTCCAGGCAGACCTTGCAGAGCCACACACACTGATATCTGCTGGTTTCATTTATGTAAAAATGAACAGTAAGTACACTTGAACGACTCTGGATCTTCTTTTTAATCAGATTATCTGCTGATCAGGTTCGGTGGTGCTCTTTATCCGTGGTGGTTATTCTGCTCCATGAAAGGTACCCACTTCTTTGCACAATTTTCCCAGAAAAGATATTCTGATGTTTAGAACAGCAAATGGAAAACCTCCATGAGCTGCAGATTGAATCAATGCAACTGCAATGGTTACATAAATCACTTATGGGAGCTCCAAACTAAGCTGGAAAATGTTGCAGATTATTACTTTAAGCACTCATAGACCTGGAAGCAAAACAAACAAGCTGTAAGTACATTCTGCTCTCCTTCCCATTTACAGCTACATCCCACTGGATCAACCTTGACCCTTTGAAGGCTCTTTACCGCAGTTTTGATGGAGGAGCCAACATGGCTGTAGATGATTGTGGCTGTAAATTGTGCTGAAAAATCGTGCTTTCAAAACTTCATGCTGTTTCCAGCCAATATGATGCCATATTCCACTTACTTATACAAATCAGACCCCTACAGCTGAACGTTTTCTGTCGTGTGGGCTGTCGAGTCTTGGTTTGATCGCCGTCTTTTCCTGATATCAAACGTTTGAACTGAAACTTGCATCACTGCCTCCCCGCTGCGATTCCTTGTCTTCCCCCGGCAACAAAAGAAATCACTGCTGTCACTGAAAAAGACTCACAACTTCAATTAACTCTGTTTTTTCTTCTCTTTACTGCCGCTTTCTACCGTCTTATATTAACAGCGTTAATGAGACGGGAAATACTCCTTTCATCTTTTAACGGACCGTTGTCTTTGTAACTCGTTAACTACAGATCACTTTCCTATTCTCTTTTATTTGCACATGATACAGTTTTCTTACTCTTTTCACTGATTTCCATTCACTGATTTCACCAATGTCAAGTCTGCATTTCTCTTTGTCAGTGTTGAGTGATCAGGTGAAGGTTGATTTGCAAGAAAGTCTGCACTGCACTACCTCATAGCAAGAATGTGACTTTTTTAATGCAGATTTGATGTTCACTGAAATAAATTACACAACTAAAGCATATTCCAATAACCTGCTAACTGATTTTCATCAGCCAAGTTGCCAGAATAAATATTAGCAGTTAACGTTTCTGCAAACCACTTTCACATTTGTACATGTTATCAGCTACCATATTGACATTTCTACCAAACGTGTCATATCATGTTCACACTGCATCTTTATGACCTGACGTACATATCTGGAGCTGGAGGGGATGGTGATGGAGTTTGACTGGAGTCCAAGACTGCATTTCGACATTTGTAAGATGGACACCACCAGACAAGTTTAAGGAGACCTCAGGACAAAGTATAGCCATGTTTGTGGCAACAAAAAACAGATATTTTTGAAAGGGAGTCGGGACATCTGGAGCCGTGTTTGTGATAACAATAACGGGTGCTTTTAATGAGGCAGCACGACATTTCCAGCTGTGGACCCTAACCACGTGTTTTTTGTGCCTAAATTCTACCAGATCATAAGTTGCACCATTTCCTCTAGTGCGACCATGACATTGACTCTGTGAACACTCTCAGCTAATCAGCTTCGTCACCCTGCTGTACCCTTGACAACATAACAATCCATCAGATTCATCAGATTCTGATACTTTCATTGTTGCGTGCTGATTGATGCACTTCAAACCAAAAGCACAGACAAAACGCTAACACAGAAATCTCATGTAAAATATCCAGTTTTGTCCTAGCTTTGGCAGAATCTCTGTAATACACTGCTCCTCTGTCTTTAAACAAAACATTTTCATGTAAAAGGAAAAAAAGACAAGTCAAGTAAAACCTTAAAACCACGGTGTTAACAGCCAGATATCAAGGCTGAGGCAAGATTTTTTATATTTTAATAAGGGTTGCCGCGAGTTTGATTGAGGCACTGGAATGCAATCTCCTGGCCAGAATTAAAGATGATGCATAGATCCAGACTCAGTGGAAAATGTTAATAGAGTTCAGAGGGAGCGAGCTGTGGAATCATCAGTGAGTAAATAGCATTTCTTCCAGAAGAAAGCAAATCTTTTTGCTTCCAGCCGGGAGTTTTACCGACTGCATCTCTGCCTCGTTCGATGTGTTTACTTATTCATCAAGGTGGAGGGGGCCAGCTAGTTTCTCAGAATCCAGGCTCCAGCAGTTACCCTCTTCCTGCTGTGGACAAGAGGGGCAAACCCGATTAAAAATGAATGGGAACAGGCTCGACTGCAAAACTTGTGCCAAATATTCATGCACCCACGTTGCGTGTTTGGTTGTCGGCATGCAGAGCTGATGCGACTCTCTCAGCAGAGACGGGATTGAAGTTGATGCAGCATCTCACCTTTGTTGCAAAGGTTGTTCCAAAACCACATTTTTTAAATTAACCCATGGCTGTGCATGTTTTATCCAATTTCCAACTGTTTTCATCAATTCTTGGGCAGGTCACTGTGGTGTATCTGATATCGCTGTGTTGGTGCAGTCATTGTTGCTGAGTGGGTTCAGTACAGGAAACTGGGTTTGGTATCTCATTTGGAACATGTTGTAGTTATACTGTCCATTTCCTTTCAGTTTAATGTCACTGTTTAGTTTTAGGGAACAAAAAAATCTTGGTTATGTTTCGACATGTTAACATGGTTTGGGTTTAAATAGTGTGTTTTGAATAATAACTTGTCCTGTACATGTGTTTTTCCAGTCTTTTTCCCTGAGTCGCAGGGCTATGAGATTACTAAAACGTGATTGGTCAGTTTCAAGGATGGTCCCCGGGCAACATTAATCGTGATGTTCCAGGAACAACAACAGCACAGCGATATCAGGTTACTTAAAGGTGCACTCTGTAGTTTTGGGAAAGACATTTTAATCAGAAGATAAAGATCTTCATTGACTGATTATATGCCTAAACAAACTAAATAAACAAACTCTCTTTGTTTTCATGACTGAATAAACAAACTGACCTTAAAAGACAACACAGTTTTATACTGTTTTATCTTGTTTGTATGTGGCGGACCCTGACAGTGGTCTGGGGACCTTATTTTCCTCTGAGAACAGCTTGTTTATTCAGAGTTTGAATTTCTTCCCCAAAACTAAATAGTGCCTCTTTAAGGTTAACATTTGTACCAACCGTGGCATGTCAGGTTCACATTAAATGCTTATAAACTGACTTGATTTCGTTATTACGAGCCAACAAGGCTGCCAAAAACAGCCGATTGCAGTCACACCACTGAATTTTTTTAAGCACACGTGGGGACATGTCCAGCCTTTTTGTGGCAACTAAAACAATTGACAATTTGTCACAGAAAGTCGGACCATCTCCATCCGTGATCGTAGCGACGATAACAGGTATTTAAAGTAAAACCATGATGTTTTACTTACCCTAGCCAAGTGATTTTTGTGCAGAAACCAGCATAAGCAAAGCACTGTGACAAGAGATAAATAAAAAAATCAACCAAAGTTGCAACATAAAGAAAATGTTCAGTTTTATTTTATCTGTGGTTTTGCAGAAATCTACTTAGCTAACAATTAATCAGGCGATTGGGTTGGTTTATTCAGTTTTATCTTGGGTCCTTGGTCGAGAAATGACATGCAGTCGTATATGGTAAGGGAAATCAAAACTATGGATGTATAAGGCAAATCTGGATACAGCGTCAGAGGCAGAGCCATGTTCATCCCTATGTAACTGTGTTGAATTGGCTTCAAAGCCTGGCACACTTCTTGCATACTTGATCACAACGACTACCACCTCTTATTATGTGACTAAAAGCTTTTAAAAAAGCTAGTGGACCTTAAGTTTTTTTTTGTCGAATGGCTGTTCAGGTCAAGAATGTACTGTGAGGTCCACGTGTTTCTCAGCAATTTAATAATATCTCTAAAACTAGTGTTCAATCATAGTTAAAGCCTTTAATTTTGTTTCATACAACTAAATCATGTTATTTGGACAGTGTTCAGTGAATCCTGCCATAAATCGGAGGCTGTTCAGCTTCATCTCCTCATTTATTGAGAGATTAATCTAATTGTGGTGACGACAGTGTAGACTGACTTTACTGAAAATAAAGACTCAAGGTTACAGAAGGGATGTCTCCTTGAAAGATCTTAATATTTTTCATGGTCAGTTCAGCAAAATTAAATATATCTTAACAGCTCATTCAGATGAATTGACTGAAAAGCATTGAAATACCACCAAAACCTTGTCATCAGCAACACTCATCAATAGCTTTCCTGCCGCCTGTTTTCCTGCCACACCCACACACACAAACACAAAGACACCCCAGCTCATCAGAGTCCATGTGGGTTTGTACACTGCTTGGATGTCAACAGGCAAATGAACAATAGTGTTTACCAAATGGCTTTGTTGTTGAACACACACAGGCTTATTAAAATGGCATCTCATTAGAGGCCCTGAGTAGCCATTTTCTAAGAGATTAATTGCATTTTTGAAAGCATTTTCTCTTCATTATTATTCTGCGTTGCATATGGATTTGCTGTGACCGTAACAGCCCTACATATTCATATTACAGGAAGCTTAGAAACGGTTGGGAAACGAGCCAAAGGCGGAGCTGTGTTTGTGAGCAGACCGACGCTGAATTTCAAACACAAGCTTTTCTGCTCTGTATGTAAAAAGAGGCTCAATGTGTTTTCTACTAAATTAATGAAACGTCCAACAGTATATCTCCCACTGTCCATTCACACTGCTGGCCTGAATGGCCCTTTGTACAAACTCTGAATATGCAAACGCTGAGGTTCAAAGTTTTTTCTTGAAACAGAAAGCAGAAAGCATCTGATCATCATATGAAATTCATATGAACATATATGTGACAAGTGTTACACCAATCAAGTGCTGGAGTTTTGCATAACTTTAAATAAGATTAAATTCAATACTGTATGAAATGCAACCCTAATACAGATTTTTTTTTTAGTCTTACCTGCTTATATTTCACTTGGTAGTTTGGTAAGAACAAGACAAAGAGTCTACAGTCATGCTATTGGCTTTATAAGGCTGTACTTTTGCGCTAAATGCTAACCTGAGCATGCTGAGCCTTTTCAGTTCAATTCAAAGGGGCTTTATTGACATGGAAATTTTAAGAACAATATTGCCAAACACACTAAAAAGAATAAACAGCTATGCTACGACAGGCCGACACATACACAGTGTCTGAAATAATAATTAGCAAATGTAATTCGATTCATAAGCTAACTTAACAAATTCAGTTTTTATCACAGATCTGCATGTAGTTTGTCCAAGTGGCGTTGCCGTAGCTGTCCAAGATGGCGGACACGCCTGTGCCGAGCCTGCAGGAATAGACCCAGACTTTGAAGCCAGTTTTCATAGTAGTCAAACCGTGTAATTACATCGTCAGGTGATGCACTATGGCCCAAAAAGACTTGACTCGTTTCACTGTCATAACTGGAGCAAGTTGTTCTGATAAAAGTTAGCCAGGCACTAAACCGGAAATTAGCCGGCTCAGGGCGCTGGAAGTCTCTAGTACGAATGCTCTATGGGCAACACAACACGGAAGATTTGAGTATTTTCTTACCCAAGATCCACTGAGCAGCTTTCATAGGAATGAATGGGCCTCCAGTGCTGTGTCCAGATTTAATCTAGCTTCCTTAGCCTGTGCATGCACTCCTCACATATGGTAGTGATGATTTTGTTTACTCTGTTCACCAGCTCTGTTTAGTATGTAAGCAAGCTAACATTTGATTATTAGTGCTAAGCACAACGCACAGCTGAGGCTGATGGGGATGTCATTCATTTTTCAGGTATCTGTTTGACCTGACAATGGCAGTAAACACCAATTAATCAACTAAATATTAAATTCATCCTGAGAGCAATGTGAACGTCTGTCCCAAATTTCATGGCAACCAATCCGAAAGATATTCCACCAAATAAGTAAAAAACTTTTAGTTTAATAAGTCAGTACGATTCATCTTTTGGGCACCATGGATGTTTTCATACTGTAGTTATATTTTTATAGATATCTTGTAGCGACTTCAACGAACAAAGGAGCCGCTGAGAGACTGAGGTTGGGCCTGATTGTATGACGCGCTTCCTAAAAGAAGTCACTGATATCCGAAAATAAGTTTGACTTTTTATTAACGCAAAACAATGATCAACTCATGATAAAGTGCACCAAAGTAATTACAGTGATCAAAGAAAAATAGCGGTCAACAAAAAATACGGCGACCCAGCTCACCCTCTCTCTCACACTGACATGAGAAATGAACAGGTGACTATATTAACTAATATCCCCGCCTATATCATGTGACCCGCTATCCCCCTACTCAATATAACCACATAATAAAATATCATAACCAAAGCAAACACCAAAAGATTACATATCCCTTCACCTTATTACTAATAGAAAAAAAAACACCTACTAATTCATTCATGGCTCCTACATATCTAGTCTGGAACAAAGTGTGTGACTGGCCGACATTGCTCTCCCTAGAGCCATAGTCATTAAGAATGTCTAAGTGTATTTAAATTAAGACTAACTAAAGACCATTTGAACAGCATCAATTTTCCAAATACTGTTTGTATTCAATTATTCACCATAAAAAAATTCTGTACAGCTTAGAAAATCTGTCCCTAATTATGTTTTTCCTTTCATTTTTGCACTTTGTACTTTAGTCAGCCACACGCATAAAAAACTGAAATGCATAAAAAATGAGCCATAAAGAACTCAGCAAAACCTCTGACTGCAAAACAAGTGAACTGACTACTAAAAAAAATGACCCAGATACGAATTTCAATAAAAAGTCAAAAGTCAACTGAACTACAATACTCTTATTCAGTAAAGCCCAACTTCAGTTGCCCTGAGCAAGTTTGAAGCATTTCCTCTTCACTGTCACTTTTCACTGCTTCCCTGCAGCTGTGCTACAGACTAGTGTACACAGTATATACTCTAATAGCCTGTGGATCATGTTTATCTGCTGGCTGTGACAGTCAGCTTCACAGCAGACAAGAAAAAGAGAGCATTTTTGTTGTGTTTTTGTGTTTCGTTCACCATCTTCGAACTTGGAAGCCTGATAAAGAGCAGAGATCACGCTCGTCAAAGATATAATTATCTTAAAAAGATAGAAGCCATAGATCTTATAAGGACATTATTTGGCTTTTAAATGAGTGTGCTGTAATATTTAATATTATTTAGCAGATAGAGGTCTTGGGACTACAAATTTCCAACAATTCGAACTGAAAAGTGTCACTATATTTCCAAATGGTTGTTCTATATTCGACGTTCATGTCTACTAGATGTTGAAGTAGAGCACCTGCATCTCAGGCGAAAACAGAGGGAATGGCCTTGTTGTCTACATTTCCACCCGAACCATAAACAGCCATAACATTGGTCTCATCAAAGTCACCAGACTCCATTGACAAAAGCAGTCATTTTACCTTGCAGATCATCTTGAAACACTAGAATAAAACTAACCAAAACCATCCTGGTTTATCTTCCCACTGTTCCAACAATGACCAACTCCGGTTTGGTTGAAATAATTAATTCACCAAGTTAAGTTACTTGAAAATATTTTGACTCTACACGCTGTTTATCCCCGCTGTACATTAGTAAGGTATTGCTGACTTAAAGATGCTGCTTGAATGTGAAAGCCTTCAGCTGATCGCTTTAAACTGCACACTGCCATCTCGCTTTTACAATGTTGTGTGGGAGGTCACACAGCAGACATGACACAAAAATAATGTCAGCCAGGTCAGTTTATCAGTCAGGCTCTTTGTTTTCTGTGAACTAAAAGACATTTCTCGCCTCTTAATCTCAAAACTACTGCTGCTTTAGTCCCAGAAATATTTTCATATTATCATCATCGGTGTTATAAAATAATCAGATCACCGTAATCAATAATCCCAGTTGCCTACAAATTGCAGCAGCACATTACTCGTGATTAAAGGAGGGTTTAGCCCGAAGCAGACATAATTTTCTCCCTGTGAAGTGTGGCACTGCGTGAGGAGCAGGCCTGCAGTACATGTAAATTGTATCTGGAGTGTATTTACCTTTCAGGTCAAAGACGAACATGAAAGACTTTCGCAGTCCCAGTGGTGGCGACTGTAATGAGGATGGGCTCTCCCTAGCAGTCAGTGCTTTGACCCACATTAGCTCTCTGCCCGAGGCCCGCTGAGGCAGGATAGAGATGGAGAATAATAGCTGGATATAGTGTCTAAGACGCGCATTGTATATTAAATTATATTCACAGAGTTCCACAAGACTGTGTGAAGTTCATAAACTAGAGGGGATTGAAAAAAAAAAACATTAAAAGCCCTTGGCAGAGATTCCCGAGCACATCTCACGACTCTGAAAAAGAACTGAAAGCATCTTACCGCAGAGGCATTATCATATTTTTGTTCAAGTTGCAGTGGACTTTGAACTTTCAAGAAATTTGAAGGAACATCACTCATAATGGATGAGTAGCGTTGCATTAAAATCTCTGCTTTTATTCATACAGGGTGATACACTGAGACAAGACCTTCAGTTTAAAGGTGTCCATACAGAATTAAAAGATAAAACAGCAGCAAAGCATTTGGAAATATGAATTAAGTGTCACAAAAGTAAATAAGAAATAAAAATAAAATTCATAAGAGTTCATAAAAGCACAGATAAAGTGACACATTTGCCTTAAATGATAAACGATACATCTGGCAATATTCTATATTTTTCTCATTGTCATTAAATCCCATGAAAAGACAAAAATCAGTGAACTGATCCCAATGATTGAGTGATACTCTCACCTGCACTATTGATGCTCCTACATACCAATACAGCATCCATATATCTGTCCTTTAGCATATTTACATTTACACTGCTGTCTACACTGTACCTTTCTGACCTACAGTGTAAAAACCATATTCATATCCAGCTGTTTATTCTGATATCTATATTAGCATTACTCGCCTACTGTAACTGCTGCACATGCTTTATACGTCTATGTTAGGGTTAAGACTGTATTTATCTCAGCCTATTCCTTTAAACAAAGTGAATTATATTACAATTCACCCCCTATATAGTTGTCATGAACAGGATAACAAATAACAAAACTAACTATTGAGACCCAAACTATTTTTTTGGTGAACATGTTTATTTCTGCTGTACTGTTGGGTATTTTAAGATGGGGTCCTAGGCTGGAGACACGTTTGCATAAGCACATCCTGTGTCCATTTAAAGTGTGCACATCCTCAGAAATTACTGCTATGCAAAATGCAATACGTACATGAACAGTAGGGGCAGTGTAGGGATCTTATGGGGATGTGACAAGTCATGGGTTAGGAAGCGCGCCAGCAGCAGCACTAATGGTGCGTTTCATTACACTCAGAACCCGGGAAAAAAAAAACGATCTCTTACACGGAAAAGTCCAAGTCGGAAATTCGGGCAAGATCTGCATAGCCCGAGTTCCCTGACATAAACACGGATGACATCACAGCAGTATGGCAGCACACAGTAAACACTTACTTTTTACCTCTTCATCAGTTTTTACTTCATATAGTGTTGTTTGTGAAACGTGCAGTGTTGATCTGTGCTCATCAGACGTCCTTGAGAATATGCGTTATATTCGGACTTACTTGGAACGCACCATAAACCCCTGAGAGGAGCACCAGGCTTTGAAGCCAACTTTCAGACAGTCTGTGTAATAACATCGTCACATAACGCACAGGGGCCCAAAAAGATTTTTTTCCATAGTTTACATTGTGAGAGAAGCGGCTGTAACACGGTTACAGAAAGCTTTTTATGCAATAAGCACACTACATAAAGACCACATTTTAATGCAGTCAGAGATGCCTTTGAATTTGGTTATGCACTAAAATACAAACTGGATTATGGATACATCAGTTTAGACCGAGTTGGCGCAGATAAAAAAAAAACCTCCACATGTGTTTTGGTGCATACTCACCATACTCAAGTATTTAAAGCCATCCTCTTGTACTCAGATTACCGAACACGTCTTCCTTCTTTACAGAGCAAAATCAACACATGGTCAACCTAAAGTAAATTCATTAACTAGTTAAATTCTTCTGAGTTTATTGAGTCAAAGATGTGAGCCAGCTGTCAGATAGATACATCACTGTAGAGTCTCATGACACTTTGTCTCTGCAGCAACAAGTCTCCCATCCATCTTTTTTATGTCTTAATTTATTCAGGGAAGGTTTTTGCTGAGAGAGCAGATCATCTTCCAGCATTCCGTACAGTTACACACATTCCCACTTGGGAGCCTCCCAGTACAACCACCATAGTCTCCTTACTGGTGGAGAATTCTTCCGCTAATACTGACGCAAATGGGGATTAAGAACGGTGCCGAAGGGCACCTTGATGGAAGTTCTTTTAAGCATTACTCATTCATTTTCCACAATCAGACTTTCACAGTGTGTCTAGTTATTGACTCTGAAAGCCTTCAGCCACAAGCTTGTCTCTTTTCACTTTCAATGAGGCTTCAGCACGTCAATTTTCAAAATTACTGTTAAAATCTGAATTTTTTAGCTGTCGGTCTTCATTTAAGAATGTCTTTAATGCGCACTGACAGGGTTGTTGGAATAAATCCATGAATCACACCAGCAACAGACATTTCTAACACGTCTGATGTTGTTTCTGTCTGTTCTGCATCTTGTTGCCCTCGCATCGTGACAACTTTCTCTGATGTGAGGTTTATATCTTAATGGATTGAAAATGTCGATATTGGATTACCCTGTAATACCCTGGATTACGTCTAATGCCAAGACATTAAAGAGGCACTCCATGAATATAACACATTGAGATCAGTTTACTCATCACAAGAAGTACTATTCATCTAGTGAGAAGAGTTATGTCCTTTGTGGCTCTGAAGGAGCTTCTGAAGACTCCCAGTGTCCAGACCTAGATTAGCTAATTGTACATTTTATCACAGAGAACAGCAGAACGCAAGTTGTTGACAGCGTTGATTAGAGTTTCCTGTCTTTAGTTTGAAGTGCTTTTATAGAGTTGAGTAAAGCAGAAAACAGGCCTCTGCCGAAATTGTCACCGTCACCAGGGAGTTCATGGCTTCTCAAATCCAAGGCTGTGTTTTCATGTTACGCAACATCAGAATTATGGAGGGTGTCATGGGATCAGTAAAGCAGAAAATGACTATGGTGCATATTCTTCATGAGGATATCTAAACAAACATGATTGGTACAACTAGTTATCAGGCTGTGGGCGTCATCCATCAAGGGACATTTGTGGGAAGTTGAATATTTCTCAGATTTCCAGATTGTCCACCACTCTGGTCCAAACGGAACTATCTCAACAACTTTTGGTTGGATTGCTGTTAATTTCTCTAACTTTCCATCTAGCACCATGATCAGGTGAAAAACCATAAACTATGGGTCAGGTATGGTTGGTTAGGGACTGGGCCATTTTAAGTTGAAAGAAACATCAGGTCTCTGTGACGCAGAAGGGGAAACAAATCCAAGACCTTTTCAGCTGCAGCTTTAATGTGCAATTCAAATAAGTAGTAACCCCTAATTTAGTCAATGAATGACTGTAGTACTCCAGTGTCGTAGGACAGTTTAACCCGTACCTATAAACATTTCTCCTCAGGCTGTTGTTAAAGCTTGTGTGAATCATAATTCAGCTCCACTTTAAATACTTCCATTCATTTCTTCAAGAAGATTTACCTATAATCCAGGAGAGCTGGGCTCGAACCAATACTAAGTACTGCTGTAATTTCCCCTTTTCTGTGGAATTTACATTTTTAAAACAAAAGATTAGTGAACAGGACAAATCTCCTCTCGTTTTCTGTCCTGGAGAGACTGTCGTTAATGTCTAGTGAAGATAAAACCCTCCTGAGGGACCCATAACATTTTTTATGCCAAAACCCATTGGTATTCCCCTCTACCTGTTATTATTTTACTGGCTCTAATCTCAAATGACTTCACTCGTAGAAATGAGCTCGCTGGGCAACCGTGCTGATAATTTGCCGAGGTAAAAAAAAAGAAAACACAACTTGGCAGAGCAGCATTGTAAACAAAAGCAAATAGACCCAACAAATGGTGCTTATTTATTCATAGACGTACCTTCATTTCCATATAAATGTATGTGACCTATGGGAGACTTGTTTGTTGTGTAGATTTAGTCAGAGAAAGCAAACAAAAATCTAATTTCTTAGCAGTATTTCCACTTGCAGAGAAAGCATGTGGCCATTATTTCGCCTTGTTAGGTATTCTTGCGTATTCTCAATATCTGATTTTGCAGGCTGCTATCTCAAATAATGCTCTCTGTGTGTGTGTGTGTGTGTGTGTGTGTGTGTGTGTGTGTGTGTGTGTGTGTGTGTGTGTGTGTGTGTGTGTGTGTGTGTGTGTGTGTGGAGGAGAAGCTTTTTGTGAGGACTTTCATAATATTGACTCACAGCTGTCATTGTGTTTCCACTTACTCTTGCCGCTGCATCTCTCAGGTGCCACCGTGCAGCTCTTTTGTAACAGAAACGCAAAATGGCTCACTTCTCAGGCAGATGGGAGATGATTTTTTCTGCTAAAATGGAACTCGAGCAATGAATAACACAATGAATAATGAGTTGTTTATTGAGTTGTTGGGTCCAGCGGCAGAGGCACAGGCCTCTGCCGAAATTGTCACCGTCGCCAGGGAGTTCACGGCTTCTCAAATCCAAGGCTGTGTTTTCATGTTACGCAACATCAGAATTATGGAGGGTGTCATGGGATCGGTGCTTTTTTAGATGTAGTGCCAAATAGGACAGATAGTGACCAGGGTAATTCTTTTTACTTTAAAGACTGTCAGCACTATGAGTAAACATCCGGGGCTGGAGGCTTTTGTTTTCTATCCAGAGATGTCGCTGGTGTTTACTGAGTTTTAAACATCATCTGGCTCGTTTGACTGCTGCACACAAACTGAACAGATGACTGACGTTTCCCTTCGTGAGCGGTTAGATTAACGACCGAGATGATCCATTATTAGATCCATTTTGCTTAATCCGATAATAAACCTTGAAATCAGCCTTCTGTATCTCTGTGTCAGTGCTGTTGGTCACATCTGTCACTCTGAGCACCTCATCATAACCCAATTAAAGATGAATATCCATCAGTCTTGCTTTGTGGTTGATACTACAGGGCTGTGAGTACTGAGTATTTTAATAAAAGCCGCACTAGTATCCGTATTTTTATATCAACAATGGATCATGTGAGTTTGTAATGTGAAAGGAATGACTCATAGTGATAAACCAACATTGAAGTATCATCTGACACTGCAGTTTCTCTCAGCTCTGTTGAGCAATTTAGCGTCTTTTTGCTCATTGTTTTTGTTTTACAGACCACAACATTGTTTTGGTCCACTCTCACAGGCCTGATCAGCCCTGTTTCCAGCAAAAAAAGCTCTGATACACCCACTGAACACAACCTGTCCATACGACAAACGACAGACGGGCAAAGATAGCCATTGGCTGGTAGAGGCCTCATTATTTGATTTGTTTACGATTCAACTGTAAACGATTTGAATGCAAGATTCTTGATGCATCTCGATGTATCTCAATATTGTGCCCTGAAGTCCTCCAGAAAATTCCATTACTCCTGCTGACAAATTTGTCCATTTTTTATTCATTCAGTTAAACATTTGCCTCTAAAATGTCAGAAAATAGAGAAAATGTCCCTGAGACATTTTGGATGCTCTGGTGGAAAACTGGTTAAGGCGTACACTGCACCACAAAGTCCTCAGTTCAGTTCCAGCTTTGAACCTTTGTTGCATGTTATACTTGCTTTCTCTCCCCAAGTTTCTCCACTGTAAACTGTCTGGTCAAACCAACCAAAACCCAGAGATATTCAGCTGCATCAATATAAAAAACAAGGAAAGTTGCAAATTCTCATTTGAGAAGCTAAAACTACTGAATTTTTATGCATTTTGACATTATAAAATTACATAAATAATGAGTCTGTTATCAAAACTGTTGTTAATGTGTTTCTCCTAATTAACTAATTGTTTCATTAGTAGTACTATGATACTTTCTTCGCTTCTTTAACCACTTTCTGTTTCAGTAAAAAATCAGTTCTGCTCTGATTAGTGAGGCAATCCTGAGTCATGATTTTTGATTAAATCAGGTGATGAGCTCTTTGTTATTCCAAGCCTTCACCTAATCCTTGATATTCATGTCATTACCCAAATGTCCACAAAGAATAAATTGATTGATTATTTATTCACTTTTTATGACCAAATTTCTGTTTTATCTCTGATGTCCTGCAGCGAGAGGCATGATCCTGAGGCTAATGTGGAAGTCCGTGGACAAGATGAGGTGTTTCAGGAAACGATCCATGTTCCCCTTCCTCGGCTTCCTCATCACCTTCCTGCTCTTTTTCAACCTTTATATGGATGATGGTTATGTGCTGGTAAGTTTTCTCACCTGCAAAAGGCAAAACAACAATTACTGATCGTAGCATTTTGCTTTTACTCAGTGTTCTTGTATTTGTGATTTTAGGAGGCTGAAAAAAGACAGCTGGGAGAGACCCTGATGCATCCTGCCAACTCTGAAAGATACGTCCACACATTCAGAGATCTGTCTAATTTCTCCGGGACTATTAACGTGACTTACCGCTACCTTGCAGGAATTCCTTTGCCACGTAAAAGTAAGTATTTCTACCAAGCTGATAGAACTTTGGCGAATCTTATTTAATCACCCAACAGCGAGAAATATTTTAAAGGACACATAATATGTTCATTTTCAGGTTCATTATTTTATTTTGGGTTACTACCAGAATAGCTTTACATGCTCTAATGCTCAAATAATGCACATGCATGTTTTTTCATACTGTACTACTGTATTCCCCCTCTGTCTGAAACCTTCTGTTTTAGCTCCTGTCTCTTTAAGGCCCCCCCCCTTCCGAATACCCAGTCTCCTCTGATTGTTCCGCTCACACACGCCTGAGCCAGCACAGCTAACAACAACAGAGCAGCTGTGCTAAATTCATTCTTAAAACTAGCTGCTAGGCATAAATTATGCAAATGTGTGACATGGTGACGTAGTGTGATGTCACAAAGTCACAGAATTAAAGGCGAGACTACTGACGAGGCATTTCAGGAGCAGTGTTTTCTGTGGGAGAGAGGAGCTTCTGTTGGTGTGGAATGTTTTAACTTTCAATATACATACAAAACAATCTGAAAAGCATGATACTGTAGGTCTCCTTTAACATTTTGTTTCATCATGAAGTGACTAAAGTGATTTCTGTTCACAGAGTATCTCACCATCGGTTTGTCATCTGTCAAGAGGAAAAAGGGGAATTACCTCCTGGAGACAATCAAATCCATCTTTGATCAGTCCAGTTACGAGGAACTCAAAGAGATTGTGGTTGTGGTCCACCTGGCAGACTTTGATCTGGTCTGGTGTGAGAACCTGGTGCAGGAGATCACCAGGAAGTTTGCTCACCACATCATAGCCGGACGCCTCCTGGTGATCCACACTCCAGAGGAGTACTATCCATCTCTGGATGGGTTGAAAAGGAACTATAACGACCCGGAGGATCGGGTCCGTTTCCGCTCTAAGCAGAATGTGGACTACGCATTCCTCCTAAACTTCTGCACAAACCTCTCTCACTTCTACATGATGTTAGAGGACGATGTGCGCTGCTCCAGGAACTTCCTGACGGCGCTGAAGAAGGTGATCACCTCCAGAGAAGGTTCCTACTGGGTGATGCTGGAGTTCTCCAAGCTGGGCTACATCGGGAAGCTGTACCACTCCAAAGACCTGCCACGTCTGGCTCATTTCCTCCTCATGTTCTACCAGGAAATGCCCTGCGACTGGCTCCTCATACACTTCAGGGGCCTGCTGGCCCAGAAGGACGTGATCCGCTTCAAGCCCTCACTGTTCCAGCACATGGGCTACTACTCTTCTTACAAAGGAGCGGAGAACAAGCTGAAGGACGACGACTTCGAGGAAGATTCCATAGACATTCCTGACAACCCTCCTGCCAGCCTTTACACGAACATTAACGTCTTTGAGAACTACGATGCCACAAAGGCTTACAGCAGTATTGTTGATGAATATTTCTGGGGAAAGCCTCCGTGCACTGGAGATTTCTTTGTCATAATCTTTAATAAATCAACTAAAGTCAGCAGAATAAAAATAGTGACGGGCACAGAGGACAGACAAAATGACATTCTTCACCACGGAGCTCTGGAAGTAGGCCAGAAGTCTGTGGACACTAAACAGGGAAGGCAGTGTTCATCATACATCACGTTAGGAGAGTTTAAAGGTGGCAGCATTGAGGTTACCAACGTGGACCACAAGATCGGCTTCGACATCGAGTGCGTACGAATAGTCGTCACTGCCAATCAGAAAGAGTGGGTCATTATAAGAACTATCAGTTTATGGACCACACAACCTGTCAGTCAGAGTTTTTAAATGATCATCTGTACGTACAGTATTACATTTGGATGCAGTTTCTATAAGTTCATTTTTGGACTACTCCTGAGAAATGTGTGTTTCTGGCATTCAAAGCAATCCATATTTTCTTGGGTTGTTCAGAGATCTGCTGTTTGTTTTCAGTGTGATGTATTAAAATGAGTTATCTGTACGGTATGAAGCCTTTATACTTGTTCTTGTTTTCCTAAAGTGAAAATCTGTATATAAAACTGTTGAAACTCGACTGTTATCTTGTTTTCTTTTGTCAGAGCATGTAAAGGCCTATTTCTTACAGAATCTATGTTTCAAAATGTTCTTCTGTTTCTTAGTTCAGACAACATTTTTAAAGCCTGGCCACAGATGTCTAAAACAGCTGCCTACTAGGGCTGAGATAATAATTTATTAGTAACCCAAACGCTAGAATGAATGTTAGCATTAGTTAGTGCATTTCTGCAAAATAAGTTAAAATGAGTTCAAACTAAACATCTCTTTATGTTGTGATATTATGTTTATTTTGGTTGAATTTTCTGTTTCTCTCTCGTCACAGCGCTGTGCTTATGATCTGGTTAGGTTTAGGCACGAAAACCACTTGGTTAGGGTTAGAAAAACATCATAGTTTCCCTTGAAATACTTGTCTTGGTTGTCACGATCACGGATGGAGTTGATCCGACTTCGCATGAAAGATAGCCAGTTTTGATCACACAGAAATGGCTAGAAATAACTGCAGGTGTCCTTTAAATATCCAGTGGTATGATTCAAACTGCAGCTGGCTGTTTGGCAGCCTTGTTGGTTCTTGTTTGATCATCTTCACCTCCTGATGTGAAAGTCAGTTAAGAAGCTTTATGTGAACACGATGCTGCAAATGTCAACCTGTACGTATTTGTGGTTTATAGAAACATTAACTGCTCACATTATATCCTGGCAGCTGGGCTATTGATTAGTCAACCAAAAGAAAATTAGTTGTAAACTCTTGATAATCGATCCATCCTTTCAGTCATTTTTCAAGCAAGAATGTAAAACATTTGCCTGTTCGAGCTTCTTAAATGTGATGATTTTTGACATTTTATACACCATGATATTAATTGATTAATCATAAGAATAATTGTCAGATTAATCTATAATGAAAACTGCCTTGTGAACTAATCAGGCTATGAATAATGACCAGAAAAGCAGAACATTATGATGTCACAGTGAGGCTGACCTTTAGACACATTTTGTGAGGTCACAGTGACCTTGACCTTTGACCTTTGAGCACCAAAATCTAATCAGTTCATCCTTCAGTCCAAGTGGATGTTTGTCCCAGATTTGAAGAAATAAAATAATTGCTAGTTGCAGCCCTACTGCCCCCAAAATGTTGTAAAATAGAAATACAAACTGAGAAGAAACAGTCGTTCAGTCTCATTATCAGGGTGGCAATTACAGGAAGTCATTCAGCCAGAATCAATCCCTCAATAGTTGCCTTTCGTGCAGTGTTTCTAAGTGTGAAAGTGAATGACGATGGGTTCAGTGCTGCACCAAAGAGCTTTTTCCTGCATCTCAAATTAAATAAGATCTGAAAAGAATAATGAAAGGAAAAAATCAAGGAGGAAAAGTTTTAATGGTTCATTGGACTGTCTTGATGTGATATTCTGTCAGGGGTTGTGAGTAGCTAAGGTACGACTATGAGAAGAACGAGCCTGAGGACCTGCTGATTATATTAAATTGTGAGAATATGCAAAAAGAATTATTTTAATGTCCTTTAATGATCATTAATTTCTTAAATCAAGTGAAAGAAAATCAACCAATTTGTAAAGTAACTTGTTTCTCCATAAAAATGCAACAATCAGCTGGTTTTATATCTTGATTACTTAAAGAGTGTACTCGAAAGGTTTTCCAATAAAATCTTAAGGGAACCTGGAGTTTGCAGCTTGGCCCGTCATCAAACAGCAGAATATTTGTATGTAATTAAGCTTTTAGTTGTCTATATGCAGAATTAGCATGAACCATCCAAGTCTCTGACTTCAGCTTCAGGTTGATATTGTTTGATGTCCTCTCCTGCCATCTGCTGGTATATCACAAAGAAATAACAAAAAGAGACTTATTAATCAGCTTTTGAACCAAGAGAACCGAGAGAATGTGATTAAATGTCCCAGATCTCGGTTTTTAAAGTGTGACAAACCCTCAATCAGAAAAATGTATATAATCATTCACTCAGCTGTTTAGGAGAAGCTGCAACACTGTTTTGCTGTAAATCTCCAGAAATGATTTGCTGACTACAAAACTTCACCAAACTTTCCATGGACATCAAATTAAGCAGATAATGTCTGAATTTGAATTTTTTTGGGTGAACTCCTCCTTTAAGAGATGACAACAAACAGTGGCATTTACTGTACTTGGGTAGCCATCTGGCTTTTGAGCAAAGTCAATTTTATTCATATAGTTTAAAATCACAAATTTGCCTTGAAGGGTTTAATAATCTGTCCATCATACAACAGCCTCTTAGACCCTTGATCAGGAAACCAACCTCCAACAAAACCTATAATTAAAATAAAAAGGGCAGAAACCTGAGAAAGAGCAACAGAGGATAGGTTCCTCTTCTTGAATGAACAGACACACCGCAGATGTGTATGCAGAGTAAACAGAAATAACGGGAAACAAAACGTCAATATTTGGTCACTAGTTAAAGAACAAAAGGAATATGAATCTGAGGAAGATTGTGTCCTTCTCTGGTCTCAGAGAGTTACAGGTGTCGTTTGTGCTGCAGTCTCTTCTCTGTATGAGTCCCCTTCAGGTGTTTTGGTTGCCAGTTTCAGACAGATGGTCTAGCTGCAGATCCAGCCAACCCAAAATGAGTTTTTGAGGGAAAAATAGACTTTCTGCCAGACAACTAAGTTCACCCAACTTCTCTAACTCTGTTACAGTGACATTTCATTTGGATGCATCAGACATTAATCTGGTTTTTATCCTCGTATCAACACCCTGCGCCTTATTTTCAGCGGCCATTTTCTTGTATTTTTCTTCACATTTCAGAGTTTCTTTCTCTTTCACACCTTCTCAATCTTACTGTATATTTTATCCTCCTTATTTTTGTCCCTAGGTGGCATGTTCCGCTCTCCTGCCCTCCAGTCGTATCCAATTTCTCACCTCTTATTTCTCTCCTCATTATATTATTTACCTTCTGTTTTTTTTTACCACCTGCGGCCTCCTGGATCCCCTGCAGCCATATGTAATCTGAATCAGTCTCCCATTATCTTCCCCCAGCAAAAGATAGTGAACTTAATGCACTTCAGTTAAAGTAACATGACATGAAGAAAACCAACCATCACAAAACCATTTTATTTGTATTTATCTCAAAGATGAAGCAGTAGCAGGAAGTTAAAATAAAGACAGTGTTCTAAATAGTAACTACTAATATGATTCTGTTAATGGTTCATAGATTAGATGGCTGGATGATTGAACGCACTTGACAAGAAACATTGCATCAGTTGATCTTATAATGTCATCAAAAGAATAATTTAATTTAAATAATTTGGCCTATCTACTATGACTATTGTTTCAGAATTTAGGATTGAGATCTTTGATAGTAAAATTAATGTAACCTACAACATTAAGGAACATAAACAAAAGAGTATGCGAAAATACAAAATACAGCTCCAAGAAGTGAAAAAATACAATACATTTATTATATTTCAAGTTTAAAAATATAATAAATAAAAAGTGACTTAGTTAAAAAAGTACTGCAAAGACTTTCTGTTTAGTTAGGTAGTTAAATGTTGGTTCTTCAGACA
The DNA here is from genome assembly GCF_040436345.1 of Pagrus major. Classification (NCBI taxonomy): domain Eukaryota; kingdom Metazoa; phylum Chordata; class Actinopteri; order Spariformes; family Sparidae; genus Pagrus; species Pagrus major. The sequence goes on along the minus strand of NC_133222.1, from coordinate 20,552,885 downwards.
GTCTTGACCTATTTTAATGGTATAATTTGTACAAAACATGAGCATAAATTTCACTTATGTGAAAGAAATAAACCTAATACAGTAATAATCAAATGGCATCTATTATTCATAGACTTGGGGAGTAACTGAATACATGTTACAGGATTATGTAATTAGGATACAAAAAAGGTAACTGTATTCCAGAAAATAACATATATTTAGATGACAGATAAATTTAGTAAAAAAAGGGGGATTAACTAACAGGATTACAATTTCAAAATAAAGAATGTTATACTACATGTGCACACATGACAACACTTCACAAGTCTCACACTTCACTCTGGCCTTTTAATATTCCTTTTTTCTGGTCTTTTTTTGTAATGGAAAGTGATCGAGATAGATTGTGATACTTGGATTACGTAACTAACTGCATTTTTAACAGGTAATTAGTAATTGTATCAGAATACGTTTTTAAAGTAACCCTCCCAACCCTGCTTATTTGTTGGGAAGATCTAAGCAACCAAGTCTTGTACGCTGTAACCAAAATCACCTAAATATTTAGGCCTATTTAAATCTTTACAAAATTTCAGCAAATTCCTCCACAATAGGTAGAGTGACATTTTTTAAATCTTAAACTTCCTTTATTACTGAATCATCAAAAATGCATAGTCTACAACAGATGGAATACAATTACAAAAAGTAATATGGAAAACAAGCAAAATGGAAAAAAGGGGTGTAATTATATATTTAAATTAAAGAGGTTTGTAAGGCATTGTAGATGACCACAGTCCAAATTTGTCAGTCTTAGCAGTGTCAAAGATTCATTGCATGCTTGAATTAGTGAATATTGGGTTTGCATATAAAGATATAAAATTCACCATATAAAATGAGAAGACTCAAAATAATAATAATAATAATAATAATAATAATAATAATAATAATAATAATAATAATAATAATAATAATAATAATAATAATAATAATAATATGGCCTCTGCCTTGATCGTTTGTCTCATAAAAAATAAAATCTCTTTTCTGTAAATGAACACATGACACATCAGAAACTGTAAAGTGAAACTATGCGACTCGCTTTGACGTCATCAAACGGCGACCGTGTTGTGTCAATACAAACAACTGTCCAGCGAAGCTAGTGGTGAAGTTTGGACCCCAACTCCTGCCTCTGAATTTGAGTGACTGGTAAGAAAATAAGCTTCCTTTTCTCACACCACAACAGGTAATCATATTTATCTCTGTTGTGTTTCGAACGGTTTTGTCTTTCTCAATCGTGGCTTGTTGAATGGGAATGTGAAGAAATGCTGCTCCTCGTTAGCAAACTGCTGTCAAGAAGTGACGCTGTTGCTAAGATTAGCAAGTCGTGTTTGAATTGAGGTTCATTGGTGACTTGGACCTAAAATGGTGGTGTCTTAAATGAGCCACTGAAGTGTTTTCAATACTAGAACGCTGTTGCCATTTGTGACGGTGACAGATAAAATATCTATCATCCGTACTGTTAGCTTCAGTTATTACATAATGCTAATTTAGCTAATTATGTTGAGGAGCAGTCCTGTGTACGTTAAGATTTTGGTTGCTTAGTTGCGCTTTTAACGATTCAATTTCAAACAATTGTTGTTGTTTTTTGGGAGATATGATGTCTCATCGCTGTAGAAATTAACGGTCAGCTGCAACAGGAAGTAATAGTTTAGTTAACGTTAGCAGATGTGACAGGATGTGTGTTTTAGACGATAGCTACTTTTACTTTCGCTGAATTGGCACTTCAGCAGCTGTCTCAGTTAAGTTGATCTGTGTACTTTAGTCTGAGGCTGGCTTTAAGAGGTTTTGCTCGGACACTAGGGCTCCAGTTGGGTCTCTTAATGCTTCACAGTGGCATTTTAGCCCAGTGGTTCTCAGAGTGTGGTCGACAGCATAAAGAGGAATCATTTATTTTCACTATAACTCCATTCATAAGTAACATAATGACAGGACACATGAACAAAAAAAGCAAAACATGTATTTATTTACTTTTCATTTTACCAGGAAGTCCCATTGAGATCAAGATCTTTTACAAGAGAGACCTGGCCAAGGTAGCCTCTGCACAAAATCAGAACATAATTAAATACAACATATTAAACATGATATACAAATATCACAATAAAACAGAACATCAGCTACTCAAACACAGTAGCCTCTCTAGAAAAACAACATGCCTGCTTCACTACATTCTTAATGATGCCCTGAAATTCATCAATGGATGTAAATGTGTCTTTTGACTGAATGGGTCAAATCCCTGCAGCCACCTTCCAAAATCTCAAAGAAAAAAAATCTTACAGTATATTCAAATATTTAGCAATCAAATATGGGTGTCCACATACCTTAGGTCATGTAGTGTATAATGAAGTTACAAGGCAACATAATTGTTCTATTAATTATAAGTCCGGTTTATTAATTTGAAAAATGTGATGCATATGCAATCTGGTTCACATTTGTGTGAGAGGGCCTTCATGACCTCTAGTGGCATTTGGACCATTGCTACAAGACACATCAACAGTGTCTAGGCTAAACCACAGCTTCTGATGAGGGAGCAGTCAGGTTTATGATACTATCTTCTGGCATGGATCCATACCTTTCAGTCATGGCAGACATCTCAGATGTTTTCAGAGGTTGAAAGAGAATTATGAATGAGTACAGGCTAGATTGTCCCAGAGAAAGAAAGATAAACTGTCACATATAAACAAACTGTTTTTCTCAATTTCCCACCAGGCTCTGCAGAACTGAATGAGCCTTTTGCCAGTGCTGTTTTGTAAGTGCTGCTGCTGTCAGGATGGGCCAGCAGCTCTCAGGTCAGGCGGTGGTGAACCATCTGCCTGAGAAGCTGGTGAAACACGCCGGACTGGTGCGTGACAGCGGCTACCTTACCTACGAGGAGTTTCTGGCAAGAGTGGCTGAACTTAACGATGTGTAAGTCAAAGTCTGTTCAGGACACATACTGTAGCTGTTCAAGAACATTTAAGTCTCCATCAATAGATTTTCATTTGTGCAAACATGCCGCCATTTTTTTCCAGCTGCTTTACGGTAGTGTAGGGGCAGTAGAATTAACAAGTTTGCCTTGGAACAAAACAGATTGAACCAACTGGCTCTGAGGAATGTTGACTTAGGGTACTTAACTAAGAATTCCTGAATGCGATGGATGAACCAATTTATTAGCCGACATTCAACTTGTTGACTGCTATCAGCCAATTGGCAAGCAAGATGACAGTCAGTGATGGCAGTAGTTGGTGCTTATCTGTTGTGTCGCATCACATTTTTGCTGCACATTCGTGAGCTACTGGTTGACTGGGACTGGAATCGGCCAGTTTTCAGCATGACCGGCCATGATCAGCTGGTCAGTATTAGATATGCGATTCTATGCCGGCCACATATACACACATGCTGCATGAAGATAAGGATACATTGTCTGAACCATAGCAGCAAACTTTTTATTATGCTCACATTTCAGTTGCTTATAAGAGGAAGCTAAAACTCACAGAGACATTTCAGCAACAGGTTCCTAAAATAGATTACAACGTTTATTTTAGTTAGTTATTTCATAGTCAGTGTTTTATTACAAACATACAATTGGGTTTTCCATTAAAAAAAAGGTCACAAATATGTTTGTGTATGCTGTTAATTATTGTTGTTATACAGAAAGAAAATCGGAATCAACCGGTCAGACTTTTAAAATATTTGAAATCTGAGTCGGCCAAGAAAATTGCAATCAGTGCATCTGTAGCTATCAGCCAAATTGTTATTTTAAGCATTGGTATCAGCCCAGAATTTCACAATCTCTGCATCCCTACTGAATGCTATGTATTTTTAACTGATTTTCTTTTTGGCTCCCAGTGTAGACTGTTCTGATTGAGACCTCTGCACAGCTAGCAGTACTCAGTACTCAGTACTATTTCCACCATGTAGGATTTGGCCCATTTCACTCCCCAGCATTAGGCCTAGCCTCTGCCAACTTAATTTTAGCTTATTAGCTCTCAGAGACAGTAACTGAGAAGCAGGATAACATGGTTAAAGTATTCCTAGTTGTGACAAAAGAAAGTCAGAATAATATCATGAAATGACACAGTCATTAGCATCTAAAAATGCAGCTATCATTGCAGAGTGCACACTAAAAACAACAAACAGCAGTTTTGGCCATCATTCGACATGGATACTTTGTGTGTGTTTGCATGTGTAGCTGTGTTCACCTGTATACTGCTTTAGCACACGGCAGTAAAAACGATGCAGAATGCTTTACAGAGTCTCTTTCTCTTCTGCTGGATCTCTCTCAGTACGGCCAAGCTAGCTGCTGGGCAGCCGAAGCACCTGCTGTTTGAGGTGCAGCCAGGATCCGACGCCTCAGCTTTGTGGAAGGTGGCTGTCAGGATCCTCTGTACCAAGGTGAGACCAAAGAACCTTTTGCACACTCATCACATGCCAAGAAGAGCATCTGCCCACAGCTTTGATTTAGTGTTAGAGTGTGAGAGTGACAGAAAGATAGATGCAGATGGAGAAAATGAGCCTGTACTTTGTGTTTACGTGCAGGGGTAAATGTGGAAAGGATATTATTGGGTAGATTTGGTTATCTTTATTATGGTTACATTAGTTTATCCCTTTGGAGATAGTCTGACTTACTGGATGTAGACTGTTGGTATAAAGTATGTCATTGGGCACTTATTTCCCCTTTCTTTCTGCTGTTTGTGTGTACTGTTTTCGAAATCTCCATTGCTACATGAAAATCATCAAATTTAAAGATTCAGACACCTGTGCTGACTGTTAAAAATACACACTTGTTAAACCCAACTATTTTCGAACTGTGTAGGATTGTGACTGCATGTCATACAGAATACCATACCAGTGTGTTGTTTGAGTCATGTGGTTGCCTTTGCCTCTGCCCAGATCAACAAAGAGAATGGCATGGTGGAAGCATCACGCATCATGAACCTGTACCAGTTCATCCAGCTGTACCGTGACATCACCAGCCAGGCTGCCGGGGTTCTCGCTGCAGAGGGCGCCACCGAGGGCCCGTCTGCCCCACTCCCCTCCACTGACTCCTGCCAGGCCAGCATGTGGATGGGCAGGTAGGCGAACCTGAAATAGTCCCTCAAACAAAGAGCCTACAACTAAGGAAGTTATCTTAAGGAAGAATTTCAGTTGGAAAGTCACAGTTTCATTTACATATAATGTTTCACATAAAAGACCCTTTGTGTGTACATTATACTTCAGCCCTTGTCTTTCACACTACTGTACTTTAACACTACTACTGTCTCCTGAAAGGCAAAAAAAAGGAAAAATGTAATGAGCATCCATACAAGATACAAAATTAATTTATTAGTTACAATGTAAGTTGTAGTCCTTTTATGCTACTGACAACATAAAATTACATACAAGATCAAATAAATAGCAAGACATAAAAATAAAAACATTGATTTGTGATTGAGTGTGAAGGATGAGTTAAGGAGTCTCACAGCCTGAGGAAAGAAGCTGCTCTGTGGTCTGATGGTACAGCAGTGGACACTTTATATTGCTTGCCAGATGGCCCAGCATGAACAAATAGAGCCGGTCAAGTATTTTTCCAGTATTTTTATTCATTAGATTACCCTTTGTAATTTGAAATGGGTTGCTCATAATGGCACAAATATATCTCTTAGCTTTAGCTCATTTTATCCAGGTCATTTACAGCAGCAACTGACGAACTGCTTAGCACAAAACAGCAGATAATGTTTACGTCCAGCTGGAGAACTTACTGGAGTATTTAGCATCTAAAGAGCCAGATATTTGGTAAATAGGAAGATGAGACATTTCTCCAAAATGCTTTATAATTTGCCCCACACCAATGGCAGCAGCTACCTTACAAGGTGCTGGCCTGACCATCATGATCAATTTGGGGTTCAATGTCTTTGCCTGGGACTCTTTGAAATGTGGACAGATGGAGCTGGGAATCAAACTGCTGACTTGATTGAATATTCGACTTATAGTCATTCCACAACTCCATATAAATGATGATAATGTTGCTGTTTGTCTTCTGCACGTGTGACAATGAAACACATTTTCCATTACAAATATGGATGATAATGTGTATGTCACTGTTATGCTTTCACTTTAAGTTAAGTTTTCAGAATCAATTAATGCAGTTTGGAGTTTTATTCCTGCTCACCACCTGTGTCAGTACTAGAAATGAGTTATTAAATGTCTCACAGGCTGTTTAAATGATGGACTTTGCATCCTATTTTGCAGTGGAATTACTTTTTATCCCCCTGCATGAATTCCCATCAATAAGAGGAGCTGAGGGGATTATTTTTTAAATTTTCATGCATTTTTATGACAGAAGGATATTTTTCTCAGGCAGATCTTTTTATTACATGCGATCAAGACTTATCCAACATCAGGCATTTCAATCAAAACATGATTTTGATATTTTAAATCTGTTCCCCTATCCTTAGAAAATAAGTAAAACTTTACCTGTTTTCTGTTTGTGTGTCTGTGCAGAGTGAAGCAGCTGACTGACGAGGAGGAGTGTTGTATCTGCATGGACGGAAAGGCTGACCTCATTCTGCCCTGCGCACACAGCTTCTGTCAGAAGTGCATTGATAAATGGTGAGTTGATGGATCAAGCTTGAATAATCCAGTAATTCTTTTGTCACACAAAAGTGTTTGATGATTATTACACACTCCCTTCTGTTTCCGCAGGAGTGGGCAGAGCCGAAACTGTCCGATATGCCGCCTGCAGGTGACTGCTGCCAATGAATCGTGGGTACTGTCTGATATCCCCACAGAGGACGACATAGCTGGCTACATCCTCAACTTGGCTGACGAGGCGGGCCACCCACACAGGCCTTAACACACCGCACACTGAGCCAATTAGACGACAAGGGAAATCGACCCGTACCAAGTAGACTTTACATGTTGCAACACAAAATGTCACTTTCACTGAGGAGGAGATTTTTCTTTTTTCCTACAAAGCTCACACTGCAGAAGAAACCAGCAGGGTGTCCTGCTCCTAAGGGGGCTTAGTGATTGGGTTGGAAAAAGAAGCCTTGTTTCTGTCAAGTCCTAAAAATCCCAGGATGCTCTTTGTAACCCAAGTGTTGTAAATGTGGTGCTTTATGGGAACTGTGTGTAAATTATACCTTCAGTATATGTATTATGTTATAACTAATTATAATATATTGATTTAACACACAGAATAACCAGAAGTACAGTCAGGCCAGTTTATCAACATGGGAGAAAAGGATCCAAGTTGAAGTTGCGTTTCATATTAGTATGAACAAGACTTAGCAGAGACAGACGAGGGGAGCTGAGGTCAACCCTCATATCCAGAGAGGGTTGTTGAATGTCTCATATATTCATAATCATACAAATTTAAATTAAGTTCGACATTTTGGGATTTTAACTTATTTGCTTTCTGGGGGAGAGTTAGATAAAAAGATCAATACCACTTTTACATCTGTTTGTGAACTGTAAGACGACAACCACCAGCTGGTTAGCTTAATTTAGCACAAAGACCCGAAACGGGGGAAACGGCTAGTCGTGCTCTGTCCAAATGTTCCAAAAATTAATCTGCCAGCACCTTTTAAAGCTCACTAATTAACTTTATATGTTTGTTTTTAGGTTTTGGTTCTGCTACGGTCCAAACGATGGAGATATAATGTGTCAATCAGTGAGCTCTAGAGGTACTTTTAGACAGTCTCAGGCTAGACGTTTCCCTCTGCTTCCACTATAAGCTTGGGTCCCAAAATGTCGACTTCTGCTTCAAGTGCACAGACTTTCTGGTCGAACTTTAAAAGCAAATTTATTTTCCACATGTAAAGCTGTTCTGTAGGCTGTGCAATGTAACCCTGCATGTTAATATCCCACATGACATGCCTTATAAGCTGTGTTATGTGAACCTTTTTAAGTACTGATGTTCTGATGCAGCTCAGAACCTGACATAGAGGCTTTTGGGTGTACAGACAGGACTAAATAGTTTTATATGATTTTAATGACATGGCTTCATGCAGTGTCTTCTTCACTGTTGGAAATAACCACTATTTGTCATCTATGCTGTTCTCATCTTTTTACTTATAGATATTTTTTTAATTCACCATAATTTTATGAGGTTATTTTTATCTGATTGCTGTGTAAGTACTGTAGTTTACACTCCAAAAACAGCCGGTCTTGTCTTTGCTTTGCTTTGTTTTTTCATGCCTATTACTAAAAATAACTGATTTATGGAGATAGGCAGCTTTTCAGTTACAAATGAACTCTTGTAGAATTAAAGTAGAATTTAAAACCACAATTTAGTTTATTTAGTTTACTTTAAGTATTTCTGGTCTGGTTTCCAGATCACATGAATCATAGGCAGCACTATAAGTTAAAGAGTATGTGGTTGTGATTTATGAGGTCTGGATCCATGCTGAAGTATTTCAGAAAATGTGAAAATGCATTGTTTTCATTTTCATTAGACTGTTAAATTTCTATTTTACCGAAATCTATTGCATTATTTAAAGTTTCAAAGATATGGAATGCTAATATAGCATTTTTTTGTGGCTTTATAATCAGTTTTGCGTTTGATCACAGAATAATTTTACAGCTTTTTTCCAAATATGAGACAGTAAACTCCACAGTTATGTAAGCCTTTTTGTTTCCTGAATAGACATTTGATTTATGTTCAATTAATATAGCATAAACATGTGAATTTTTTATTTGACCAAAGGTAATTTTTGGTTTTTGATGCTGAAGAATCGCACTTTGAAACTTCACTGTAGCTTTCTTGGTGTTTGTCCACGACCACTTCTGTGGTGGAACATATTATTTGATGCTGCAATTATCTGGCTGCAGCAGAAGGAAACTGTCATCACTAACTTTAAACTAAATATTAAACTCTGACCTAGTGGCCACATCGCTGCGTGGTCCATTCAAAATGTATAAAGTTGTAATATTAGCCTATAATTATATTTAATATGTAAAGAGAATGAGAAAATGTTCAATTTGGTTCCGAGGCCACTTCCCATGGTATATTACTATAAAAGCATCTGAATCTACATATGCACATTGTAAGTTAATGTACTGAATGGAAGGAGGTGTAATAAAAATGAATTGACCCTTAATGTATTATCCTTAATAAAGAGATACTCACTTTTTGCACTTTATGTCTTTGTCTTATGTTGGATTGATTTCCAAATGTCTTTCATATCTTGAATTTATTTAAATCAAGTTTTATTACTGATCATAAAGAAAAACATTTATCCCTCTGTCATGCATCAACAATGTTACATTAAAGCTATGTACTATGAAGTTATTTGTTTTTTATTTGTATGTGTTAATTTCATTTGAGCGCAGTACTGTATTACTGCATTTCAATACCTTCATACCGACTTGGCCTTTTTCTGAAAATTATGATTAAAATATCTCATTAAATTGGTCAAATGTAGCACACATAGTTTGATTCCTAATATGTAATTCCATTTAATATATTTAAATGTTTAATATTAGCTTCCATTTCTGACCCAGTGGCTGCAAGGCAATACAACAAATTATTTATTTACACTGGATGAAGAGGACAGCATTTCATATTGAACTTCTTTTAAATTGCTTCTTAAAACACACTTTTATAGACTTGCTTTTATGTGAAGGCACCTTTTTTAACAGAATTTTCATCTTTTCAGCTTTCATTCCTTTTACTGGAATGATGGGGATGAAGTCTATTTATGTGTTTTTAATGATGTGATCTTGTGATGTTTTTGTACGGAAGCCCTAAAGGGCCATGCATTAATACATTTTATTTCCTCCGTTTTCCCATGATAACAAGTTAATTTCATTTGTATTCTCGAGATCTCGAGTTATTATCTCGAAATAACAACTGCCGTTTTCCCGAGATAACGGGATAATTTTCTCGAGATAATGAAACTTTGTTTTCCCAAGATAACGATATAATTAATTTGAGATCTCGAGATAATGACTGTGATATGATAGGCTTGAGATTATGGAGACGCCCGGGACCTTGTAGCTGGTCAGCTATGTAGTAAACGACGACATCAGGCTCACTTAGATTGCGGCGCCGATATAGCTGAAGCCTTGCTAACTGTCTTTTTAGATTACGCACACTAATGTGTATATTATCTGTAATAGCAAGGCATAATGCTATTTCAGCCTGTGTCAGGCCTTGATTGAAAAGATATGTGACGTGGTGATCGATATGCTCCTGCTCCTCTGACATTGCTACACTGAATGATGTTTCCTGCAATGATTTAATATACTACACTATCATTTTGTTATCTCGAGATCTCGAGAAAATTATCCTGTTATCTTGGGAAAATGGCAGTTGTTATTTCGAGATAATAACTTGAGATCTCGAGAAAACAAATGAAATTAACTCATTATCATGGGAAAACGGTGGAAATAAAATGTATGAATGCATGGCCCTTTAGGGCTTCCATATTCTCAAGATCTTGAATTAACTATATCGTTATCTCGGGAAAACAAAGTTTCGTTATCTCGAGAAAATTATTCCGTTGTTTCGGGAAAATGGCAGTTGTTATTTCGAGATAATAACTTGAGATCTCGAGAAAACAAATGAAATTAACTCATTATCATGGGAAAACGGTGGAAATAAAATGTATGAATGCATGGCCCTTTAGGGCTTCCATATTCTCAAGATCTTGAATTAACTATATCGTTATCTCGGGAAAACAAAGTTTCGTTATCTCGAGAAAATTATTCCGTTGTTTCGGGAAAATGGCAGTTGTTATTTCGAGATAATAACTCGAGATCTCAAGAAAACAAATGAAATTAACTCGTTATCACGGGAAAACGGTGAAAATAAAATGTATGAATGCATGGCCCTTTAGGGCTTCCGTACAAACAGAGTTAAGTTGAAGTTGCTGCAATACAGCTTATGGCCTTCAGTGGCAGCACTGAGCAGCTCTGTGGTCGGTGGCGTTCGTGGATGAGATGCACGAGGAAGACCGTCTGGCCATTACACTACTCCACCTAAAGGTCGACCTGACACCGTCTCCTGTTGAGATGTTCACCTTTCCTCCGGTGAGCTCGTATTTTCCGAAGTGTATGAGCATTAAATACGTGAAATGGGTTAATTAACATTTGCAGCCCTAAAAGAGAAAGCTACAGTGGCTACTTGAACTGTCTGGGATCAGCGCTAAGCTAATTGCTATCAAACCACTGGCACCTGTTGGGTTGACATCTTCCTGGCGGGAGCAGCGACCATCTTCATTACAAAGAAGCTTTCCCCGGCCAGGGCTGGTAACTAGCTAGCTTAAATATTCATAGCCAGACAGTGTAGCTAATTAGCTACTTTAAAATGTGTAAAATGAAACTCTCAGGGTTCACCTGTGGTTGACAATGTTTTTGTTGGACTGACAAAGTTCAACTGTTTTTTTTGTTTGTTTATTTTCCCCCATTTACCATATTACTTTTGATGTTCATGATTTATCAAAAGGAACTGATCAACTAGCTAATAAAAACAAACCGATATACGAAGCTAGCCTCAACATTGGGGATGCACAGTAAACCCTACTGAACAGGTGTCATGTTGGCAATTTCAAATAAACCTTACTTAACAGTGGATAAAGATTGTCAACACAAGTTACATTTACATGAGGGAGAAATAATTAATGTTCAATCATTGTTTGTTCTTTTAGAACCAAAGTACACACTTAATGCAACTTGGCTATAATAGCTTTACATTTCTCATGCTTTCACTAACGGACCAATTTAACTTTCTATATGAAAATTTAACACTGGCTAGGTTCCTTAAAACATTGAATAGGATACCAAATAAGATGCAGTTAATAAAAGACAGTATAATTTATCGCCTTTTCAAGATGCTGGAAATAGGTGCTTGTAAAGAAACAAATGGTTAGCACCATGTACAGCTGCAATGATTGATTCAATCATCAAGGAGCTGTCAAAAAGTTATCAGTAATTCTCTGATTCTAGCTTCTTAAATGTAAATATTTTATTTATAACAGTAAACTGAATATCTTTGGGTTGTGGACAACACAAGACATGTGAAGACGTCATGTTGGGCTTTGAAAAACACCAGTATTTCTGACATGTTGTTGAACAACTAATTGATTAATGGAGAAAATAATTGACAAGTTACTCAATGGTGAAGGTTTGTTAATTGCTGCCCTAGCACTGTCATAAATGTCTGAAGGGGAAATTGCCTCTTGCATGTTGCCAGCAGATTACTACTCACTAACACTGAGGTAGGTATTTCCAAGTATGAGGGTCCGTTACTAGTTCTACTCACTTTGCGTAAATGTATCATCATGGACATCCACGAGAAAAACAAGAAGCATTGACTGTTCTGCAGCCTTTATTTACACATGAAAAACTATGAAAAATGAAAAACATAAAAAAGAAAATAACTCTAATCAGTCTTTTCACAGTTGTGAGTCTAACAGGGGTTTGTGATACGGATATCACGACAAAGCTCTCACAAAACTAGTTTTAATTCTTGGTCACACCTGTCAGTGAGTATTTGTCTGACAGTGTGAAAAGGAGTATCTGACCGTAGCATTAAATTGGTCTTTTTTTCTACATTACATTTCTGTTCTATAGTCTTTTTGTAACATGTATGTGCAAGTGACAGAAAAGTAGAAAGAAAATCAGTTCCTTTCCAAAGAACTTCTGAATGTGTCAAATCTAAATCAGGCTTTGTGGCTGATGCCCTTTCATATATCAGAATCCACAAGTACACTTCACACCCTTAAAAAGAAAATAAACCTTTATCACAATAAAATGTGGCACACGGTGATTGGCAAAGTTTAGAGATACAGCTTAAAATTCAGTCCAAAAATCAAGTTTTTCTCATGCTGCATGGTTGACCATGCCAGATTTCTGCACCAAGTAAGAAAAATGCATGTGGCATCTGACCTATGCCCCTTCATCCCTGAGAACATGCTCAGGCCCAGTTTGTGCTGCCATGGTCAATCACTCACATGGGCTAGTGCCAACATCTGCCTTCACTGCATCCACAAGAAAACTGAGCTCATTGCACAGTGTCTCGTGGCGGTAAGACATGCGGATCTGTGCCACGTTTGTCCTCCGAATATCGTTACCCTCTGGTCCGTCCTGAAGGTAGTTGGAACCAATGAAGTGTTTCTTCTCCTGTAGGTGAAAAAAAAAATTAAGAGCAGATATTGCACAGATGTGTTAATCCTTTCAGTGTGTGGCAAGCTCTTTTTAGGTAACTAGCATGGGACATGGGCGGTAACAGTTGTGTATATGAATTGTTGATCTCTCTGTTTGTGGACAAGCTGTGCAAAAATTTTGTTAGCTTATAGCGTGACTGAATAATTTTCAGTAATTTTTTGACTTTTTGGGGTATTGAGGTTGCAAATGTACTGAACAAGTGCTTCTCATTAAAATGTATCCAGTGTAGTCGAATTTAAAGGCCAAGTGTGTAGGATTTAGCAAGCTCTATTGGCTTGATGGCTGCCTGCAAAGTTTTATAAAGCTAGTCATGTTAGCTGACTGTAATTGAAATAAGCAGAGGAGTGATGGGAAATACATCAGTAGGCGTGTAATAGTGTCATCTTTGTTGATGAAGGTTCTCAGTCATCCAGGTCATGGTAATTCTAAGTGCTGTATCGTAGGCAACTGGACTTGTTTCAGTTTCTTGAAGACGTTTCACCTTTCATCCAAGAGGCTTCTTCAGTTCTGACTAGCTGGAGGGGAGTTGCAGGCTTTTAAACTCTGTGTGGGAGTGTCCTTACAGAGTTGTTAAGGACATGTGTGAGTTCTGAGTTTCAGAGTCGTTAGGGACACTTGTGGGCCGTTGACCCAACCAGCATTCGTGTGGGTTGCTAGGGCTAGGTGAGCCCAGGTGTAAATGGTTGTTAAGCTGTCTGGGGAGGGAAGTTAGTACTGCATTGTACACACTGTGAAACAAGTCCAGTTGCCTATGATATAACACTTAGAGTGTCATCTTTCTTCACCTTTTCTATTCCTAAAACCCAGTTATGTTACTAATTGAGCAAAAAAGTTGGACTTACCTGATGTGAGAGTCCGCTCTGCAACACACTGTTTCTGGCGATCTCACACAAATCACAAGTGCTCAGCTTCCACAGCTGGGCTGCAATGGCATACTCCTCCATCAAGGCCTCCTGAAAGGGTTCAGAGAGTTGAATTATCAAGAACTTTGTGGGGATAACATAAATTGTCATATCTGATCCCTTCTTGTTCTTGTTGTTTTGACCTTGGTGTAGTGGAACTGCATGGGGTCGTCGGTGGACAGCGACACACACAGGCCTTTCTGCAGAAACTCTCGTAGAGGATTCTTGGAGTACTCCAGGAAGAGGCTGTTGTTGCTCAGTGGGGACATGGCGATCGGGACCTGGGCCAGGTAGTACAGGTACTGCAACACTGGACTCTGGGGAGGGGGAGGAGGTATAGACACCAAAGTAATATGAGTAATGCTATGGATTAGTTTGATGGGTGACTGGTGAAAGTGAAATCTTAGGTTGAAGGAATAATTAAAATCAATATAAATGTCTCATGGGGTACTGCTAAGTGATCAATAGCATAATGATTCAGCTTATATCTAGTTCATGACTGTTCTTACAATTGATGGACAACTGCAAGTGATAGATTTTAGGGTAACCGTCAGCAGTAACCGCAAATTGTTTTGATTGAACAGCTGAACTACAAACAGTGTTTTTCACTGGGGATGAAAACAGAAAAGAGTGCCACCTACAGAAATGAACATCACATTTAAGCAAGTTTATGAATTAAAACGACTTTCTCCAATCTCAGAATTTAGAGAACAGTGATTTTTTCCTGTGTCCTTCTGTCATTGATATTTCAGCCAGCATCTGCCTAATCTGTGGTTGCTTCTAAGATGAAGTGTTAAGATTAAAAAAGCAAACCTTCGTTGGTTAGCACTTTACTACTTGGTATCTTTGTTCTTGGGAGTAAATATCATCTATGGTATCGGCATTCAAAGATGTTGAGTATTAAACCCAAATATGAATTCAGGACTGCACCTTCTTGAGGTTGAGTCCGTGGGAGATGTTGTCGGCTGTGAGGAAGGCGCTAACCAAGTGGGTGATGGAGCCGGCCTCACCACAGTGGGGACGAAACTGGAAGGTGTTCAGTCCTCGCTCCCTGTGGAAGGACAAATAATGATGCTTTAATACCAGTAGTACAACATGTAGCATTTCACAAGGTTAAAGCTGCTCAAATTTCAAAAACGTAAAAGTTTCAAAAGTTTCAAACGTAAATGTGCACTAGTGTCTGTTTACATCAACTGGATAGCCTCAGGAGGCCTAACTAATGTAGTTCTGTATATATGATGCTTCCTCATTGGTACTTCCACCTCTAGGAGCGCTTTTGTGTAATATTTTGTGTGCAACAGTTTTAATCTTTTAGGCTCTCTGTTGCCCACCGCTAAATTACTTCACATTTAGAAGTGGGCAACAGTAATACCCTGGTGTTGAGTCTGCACTGCTGGAATTATGCAGCATAGGCAGACATGTTCAGTCTGCTTTTATGGCTTCATCCTTCTATCGATACACAACATTTTTTTCACCACTAAATACTTTTTTAAAACTGCTGGTGTTTACATTCAGGCTGTATTACAGATATGTAATAAATACAGTATAAGTTTTCTCTATGAAATCAGTGTTAGCATGTTACCCCACCACCCATATGTGCCAGGAAAACAGAAGATGGATTGGATTCTGCTCCCTAAAATCATGCACATTACCACTACTACTTTCTTGGCAAGTAACATGACTCCTAGGTGTTAATTGGATTAGCATTCAATGGCATAAATCCACGCAGGAATCTTGTTGCATGCAGAAACACGCAGGACTTACTTGCGCAGGTTGTTGAGAACCATGATGTTGGCATACATGTAGAACAGGTAGTAGGTGTAGGGAGGGTTGTCATCTGTCGTCCACGCCTCGGGCTTTGGGCTTTTGTAAGAGAACATGTGGTCGCTGTGTTTGGACTCGTCATCCACGCTGTCAAATCCTGTTACCTACAGGACAGTTGAGATAATTCCAGGACATTTGCAAAATAAATATTACACAACAATGCACATTTATTCATCAGTGCAGAAAGATGTTTGTGTGTCTGCTCAGTTTTTTTCCGAACAGTACTTACGTATTTCAAGAATACGTGTGTTGCTTTGTGCTTTTGTGGATTGACTGTAGCCTCAAAGAGGGGGAGGAAAACATTCTCCAGCATCTTGGCATAGTGTGGTACTAATTTCTTTGACCTGAAGATGTCACTGCAAGACAGAAAGGAATCAAATCAGCTCGTCATCCCATACCAACAGCACAAACATTTTTGCATTTATTTGCTTATTCAGTTAAGAAGAACAGCCTTTTGAATAATGTTATTATTCCTAACTTAATTGTGAGCCGGCAGTTTACAAGTTCAGAGCCAAAGCTTTGGCAACACTGGCATTACAATTTATCTACTCAGGATTTCTAAGTTTTTGATTTAAAAAAAAAAAGGCTAAATTTGACCCAGATATGAGGATTTAATTCAAAAATTTTAACCCTAAATGAACTACCTGTATTTCATTACTCATTAATTGAAAGAGGAAACAATATAACAATTTTGAAGAAGAGTCACTGGTTAAGTATTAACCTTTATTATGGCTTACTGTTAAAAATGATGCAACAGTGATGTTTCTTTTTTCCAAATGTCTTTCTTTAGGCCTATTTAAATGGCTCTCACTGAGCACTTACTAGATCCTTGGAATCTGGATCATCCATCTCATGTTGGGTGAGTGGACCTTATGCTGGATGAACCAGTTTGCTAGGTTCTCCCACTCGCTGGCAGAGCGGCCGTAAATCGACAGACGGGGCTCAGCATGCTGGTACTTGCTCTCCTCCAGCTCTTTGGCAACTTCCTGAAACAGGAAGTTGGTGATGTTTCTTGATAAAGCAGAAGCAACTCACTGGACTGATAACATAATTCGAAGTCACTTCCTTCTAATGTCTTAATACCAACAAAGCAAGTGTACTTTATGCTCCAAAGAACAAACATGAAGTGACGACTCTTATTCTTAGCTTCATCCAACTCATCTCATTAAACCGGATGAACTGGAAACACAGGTGTCCAGGGTCTTTAAGTGACATTAGTGCTTTAAGTCATACTACACCTTGATGAGACGTGCAAAATATTCTCCTTTGATGTAGTTGTCTGTTTTCAAGTAAATCTCTCGCAGTTCGCTGGCTCCCACGGGGTTGTACTTGGAGTTGAACTTGTCAAAACGATGAAATGTTTGTCTTCCCTAGGAGAGTAAATCGTGCGAGAGAGTGAATCGTATGTACTGATGATCACATTCTCATTCCAACATAGTGACTGTATTGATTATTTTCAGATTACACATTAGGAGGAACTTGCATGGAACATAGAAAATGATTGCATAACACCATATGAAATGTATAAACAACCATAATTGCATCCTTGTGTCAGTAAGCACAGGTTAACGAAATGAGCTGTGACTTTTGAAAATGACGAATTGATTCTCGGGAGGCACATGGAATTATTATGTACGTCATTATGAGTTATGAATTTGTTCTTACAGCGTGCACGTCCAGAGAGTCTACGGTGAGGTCATAGGGGTCCATGCTGAGGTTGTTGAAGACTTCCTTGAGTGTGATCTTCTTACCGCCCTTCTCCAAGACCACGCGATCTGCCTCTGTCTGGTACGAGGCCTTTATAAATTTCAGCAGATGCTTTTGATTCATGCAAGCAGCAGCATGTATGTGTGTGTCCACCTGTGTTTGACAGAAAGCAAACAGTGACAATGTGCATTAATTTATTGGGCAACTTCCAGTAGATCCATAAACTTAAGTTTATTTAGATTGAAAGCGCTTAAGTTAAAAATAACCTCTGTTACATGATGTTTATCATATCAGCTGTAGAGATGTCTACCTTCTTTGGAATATAATGGAACTACACGGCACTTCCCAAAAATCTCTTCCCAGAAATCATGACCAAGTTACTCAAGATATTCCACAGACCTTGTTGTGAGCAGTTTAATGTAGGAACTATTTCCTTTCTGCCAAACTTAACCCGCCATCTGTATCACTGTGCAGAAGGAAATGTGCGTCTAATCATGGCAGCACAGGATGTAAACATTAATGGCGTCTTCCTCAGCTGAGCTGTAACGTTTGCTAGCATTATCTTAATCAGCTTTCTTTGCATCCTTTTCTCTATGGCCGATATCTTCAGAACTCGGCAACTCACACCAAAAACCATCTAGATGGATTGATAGCACTACAGGTAAGAGGAAAAGCATGTATTTTTGATTTTGGGGTGAACCGTCCCTTTAATGCAGAATTTCTACAATAAGTTACTAACTGCACAGTGAACTAGATGGAAGTGAAATACCAACCAACCTTTCTAACGTTGTAGAAGTCTCTGTGTGGAACACATTTTAGCTCTTTCAGCTCTGCCATTTCATTCAGCATTTCATGGAGGTAGAATTTAGAGGCCAAGAAGTTCAGCCGTCTGTGACAGTAGGTTTTCCTGTGAGGCATCAATGAAAGATCAGCACAACATTTGATGCAAGAAAATAAGAGATTCAATTTTTAGAAACTAGTTTTCAGCACCACCGGGCATACTGTCCCAACAGTTCAGGGACGGAAACCTATTCTAACTGTTGTGTGAAATATTAGTTAAAAACTGTGTAAAATGTCTATTTGACGTGTTATTAAGAGTATACTCACGTTGGGCCGTCAGCTATCATTGCAAGGACATGACTCAGGTCTATGGCAAAGGTCTCAATGTCAGGGTAAGGGAGACTGTGAGGCTGCTGTTGTTTCAGGGCCTCGGCATTGTCGTAAACATGAACTATACCATCTTTCATCTGCAGCTCGTAGTTTAGGTCCTCAGGAATACCCTCCATGGAGTACGGATCCTCCCCTTCATGAGGGGGAGGCAAGGTGTCTACAGATGATGGAAGTAAAAACAAAACGGCAAATGAGAAATAGTCATAGTCGTTTAATCTATAGAGAATGCCTTACAGTCAGAGTAAGATGGACAAAAACAGTTGTAACATCATGTGAAATATCATATTATATATTGTGTATTATACTATTTTACCATTATAAACACTTTGGGTGCAAAACAGAAGGACTTGTGCGTGTTAATGGATATAATTTTCATCATTATATTATTATATTATTATATCCTTGTGTAATTATATATTACACAAGGACATTGCATACGATATGACTAAGAAGTTTTATGTGAGGGTAAAAACACAATTATTCACAACTGTGGAATGATCAGTGTCGATAGCAGCATGTGACATGCTCTGTAAGCAGAAGTCACTATTCCAGTCAGGTTTGTGATATTACATGAAACAAGTTTTGCCACCTTAAACTTCTCAAGAAGCATTTAAGTCTATCTTTTGGTGTAAAGAAACAAAATTATGTTGATAGGGTCCCTTATCTGTGCGATATTATTTTGTAGATTTTGATGACATTTTTGCCACCAAGGGAAGACTGTGGTGGTTTTATTTTATTTATTTATTTTTATTTCTGTTGCTGAAATTTAAACTATCCTTTCATCTGTTTGTTTTAAACAAACTTCGCTTACTGTGGCTTCAGTTTTTACTAGACATGGTGAGAGTTGAGCAATAAAGTAGTTCCTCTTTTTTCTCTGTTCAGAATTTAGTTGGTTTTTGCTGCACACTGCCTAAAAACATTGTAATGTAATTGAATGTAATGTGGGGAAAAGCAGGTATTTTCTCAGACTCTCATATATGTCTGCTTGTTTCTGCTCTCAGTCTAAATTGATTTGCTAGTCTTCGATGTAAGAGTGCCAACCACTCACAGACTGTTGTCTTTATTAGGTCAGCTAATTGCGATTTACCGACAGGCAAACCAATATTTCATCCTTTTTATCTCCAGACCCAAATAGTTTTTCCTTATTTCAATCAGGTACCACCTATCTTCCATGTCTTTGGTCCTTGCACAAATAGCAGTGCAGTGTTGGTGGGGTTGGGCTTCAAATACTACAACACCCATACTGCTGCTGTTGCCATTGAGAAGAGGCCAGTCAGAAGAGCTAATCGGTAGCCAGTGTTGGAAAGCAACTAAGTTAATTTTCTCAAGTACTGTACAGTATGTACAATTTTGAGGTGCTTGCACCTTGAGAGACATAGTTAGTGTCTACCTTGAAGTTTTTATGTACACAGGCTTGTATCTCTGACTTTTTTTTTTTAATCAAAGAAACACATTTTCAAATGCAGTTTTTCAAATCTTTTGTACAGATGATTCATCTGATGGTCTGATGTCTACCCATGCTTTAATAGTGCTCCAACTTTTAGACATCAAACATTTATGTATGGGAAATATTAATGGAAATATTACTTCAGAGACCAGGGGCTCCCAAAATGGCATCTCACATTCTGCAGGGCATACAGCAGGGCATGTAAGAATACATACCAGACCAAAAATTGCAGGAATATTGACCAAGTTTTTTAAATACCCCTACCTGGAAGGACCTCATTCTCCTCCCTCCATTTCTCATTTTCGGCATTGCGGAGGAACTGGGCAGTGGTCCTGGGGAAGTGGTGGTAGGCCAACCTAGAGTATTTCTCTCTGATGAACAGCGCCCCGAGGAGACTTTTGGCTGCCTGCTCATAATCCTCTACTGTGATCTGAAAAAGTCATGGAAAAAGTTCAGGTTTTTTTTAACCAAGAAATTACTTTAAAAACAGAGTCTGTCCTTATATGTCCTTTTCAGAATTATAATAATCAATTGAAACTATGGTACTCAGCAGAATGACTGCTCTCTCTGGTGTAGCGTTACGTCAGCCTTTAAGGCAACAACTGGAAGCCATCTTGTAGATTCTCAACTCTTGAGCAACACTGGCTTTTAACAGTAGATTGCATTTCAACAACCACACAATTGGCAGTCTCAGTAATTTTGAATTCTTGTTGTTAGGCTTTATTTTTGATGACAAACCCTTTAAAGTGGGTGAAAACATGGCCTTTCCTCTGACACACTTTGACCAAACGTCTTTTCCTCCAGTATAGCTAAGAATCGAAAAATACCACATCCATTTGGTTTCCTGGTGTGAAATGACCATTGCATCTTTTCCACGACTTCAGACTTTGAGTTGTGTTTACTCTGGTTTATTTGTCTTTTTGTGCACAGCCACTTGTTTTTGTTTTAATAATGGTAGCCATTTTTGAGTACAGGAAGATGTGTGAAGCTACAGTTACATGTTCATATTATGCATAGTTGCACATCAACATGCTGGAGTATTAATACTGTTTACCCCTGCACAGTAATCTCCACTGATGGTTACTCTCTGGAAGTCTGGAAAACCCTCTGGGAGGAAAGGTTCAGGTGTGGGCGGGATTGAGGACCCCATAGCCTGGGCCCAGTCACCGCCGATGGGTATCTGCAAAGATAACGACTGCGAACGCTTCAGCATGAAATTCTTCTTCCTAATGACACATGAGAGAGGACAAATCTTACCCTCCTGACAGAGTAAAAGCTCACATAAGTATTTTCTTTTCATCAGACATATTTTATCAAACATAATTTAATTTACTACCTCTTCGCAGTCTCCTGGGACAGCTGCTCAGCCATCTCTTTCTGCAGCGCCCGCTCCCTGTCCTCATGTAGACCAATAGGACAGTCCTCTGGCACAGTGAACAGTGCAATAGCATCCTTGGTGTCTTCCTCTTTCAGAGCAGAGGCGAACACCTTCTCTGCTAGCAGACGTACCTTCTCATCCACCTCACTCATTGACATTCTTTGGAAAAGCCGTGGCATGTCTGAGGGAATTTAGAAAGATTTGGGGTTTAGTGAATGCTTTCTTGTCTTACCAGGAAAGGTTTGACCTAAATATGTGTCTTGACAGAAAGTTTTAATTGAAATGATCAGTGATGATGACTGGCCTACAGGAAATGCTTGGCCGTGCCAATTACAATTATGATTATCAGTCTTTTCCTTGTAGTTAAAATGTCAGTTCTCCTTCTGGTCCACCTCACACAGTTGAATGTAGTTTGTGGTCTTGAAACAGAATATAGATTTGAGGTAGTAACTTGGCTTTAGAATCTGAGCAACTTGCCAACATGCTGTATTTCATCACATAAATGCAATGAAATGTGGCAGCACTTAAGAGAAATAACATTAGTGGTGGCAGTAAATATAAAATACCAGCAAGATAAACATGAGACCTACAAATATGACTTAAGGGATAAACTTACCACATTTTGCAACACCTCATCCTAACTCACACCAGTAAACATGTCTTGAGTGGCTGACTTGTGTTTCAGTGCTGGCTACGTGTTCTGCCAGCGTGTCCGGCAAGTTACAGTAAACACAGTTAATCACTGTCCCGGGTCTCCAAGACTGGCAGCGTGACCTCTCAACCCCTGGGGGACTAAGGGTCACCCTTTTTGGAAACACAGTACTGGGAATGGTATGCAACACAGAGAAAACAGAAAACATCTTGCTTCCACAGCCTGCTGTTTGTCTGCTGATGGATCACTGTGCTTGAGATTGTTGATGTGAAACATCATTTTTAAGTCAATCTAGTCGCTTTAAATCCAAAAGCATGACATTATCATGCAGATTATAGGTGCTATATTAAGTATGAGTTTGTAATTTATCTCCATTAATGATTGCTTTATGCGGGGGCATGGTTTATAGAAGCTTGGTTGACAATTGTTTGCTGATTGGGTTTAAATTGATACTTTTCATTGTTGCTGCATTTTTCCATGTGGGCCTTTTAAAGGTTATATATGAGATTTTGAACATAAATATAGCAGCATAAGCAGAGAATGATGTCACTCCCTCTCAGCTATTCTAGCCTTGCTAGACAACAACACGTGCATTTGTTTTGGTTTGAGAGGCTGGTGCTCCGGTGTAATATCAAGTGGCAGTAAATGTCCTATATTTAACCTTTTAAG
Organism: Pagrus major; assembly: GCF_040436345.1. Classification (NCBI taxonomy): domain Eukaryota; kingdom Metazoa; phylum Chordata; class Actinopteri; order Spariformes; family Sparidae; genus Pagrus; species Pagrus major. Next base: position 20,529,978 of record NC_133222.1, on the reverse strand, counting down.
TTAGTCAAAATATTTTTTCTTTACGACTCGGTCTATAAGTTAGTGTATTTGCAGAAACTCTAAACCAGATCAACTTGGGAACAGTCACCTAAATTCACATGACTGTGATTTCTCTGGCTTTTACTGTAAAAGGAAAATGAATGCCCGACCCTTCTGTGGTTATATCTGCAGTTATTAGCATACCATCATTTTGGTTTCCTTGACCTTTTGGTTGGAAAAACAGTCATGTTTATTCGCCTCTCTTGCATACCCATGGCTAGAACTGGGGTCCTATTTTTAAACTTGAGACTGTGTGAATTTATATTTTGATCAGGTTTTTAGCTCTGCCTGCTTGCTTAATCCCCCTGGTGTGAAAAATAGTGTTGCTTCCAACATACCATCAGTGGTGGAGATATTTGGCTATTCAGATCACCATGTCATCGCTGTTACTAATAATATTTATGTTGCAGCTGGTGTCGGTCACTAGGCCAGTTCCAGCATCAATCCCTGTGGAGGTATTTGAATCAACAAGTACAAGACAGGATATGCAGTACTGTTGGATCAAGTAGCAAAAGTCTCCGCTGCAGACTCACCGTCACGCAACTCTATCCGTCTGAAAACTTCGAGCGCTCTTAGTGCCTCGAAGATAACACCATTAACATTTGCTCTCACATCGGCACAATTTTTTGCCTGTTACCCGGCTAGCACGTTGCTGAAGCTGTCATTCCTGATGAGCCTCTCAGTGCGTGTACACTCTGCCTACTGGAACAGCTGAGAAGCTTCTAGGTTGACCTTGACCTACATCCTTCTATTATAGAAACCTGACACATGCTGTACACGTAGCAGTCTATGTATGTCGGTAGAGTCTTTTAACATATGTAATACAATTTTGATTAATATGTCTATCTAGCCACAACTTCTTACATCAATAAAATACTTCAGTAATGCACAGTGCTTAATTTTAATAGTTTTTTTGTTTCACAGGGCACGCAGTATTGAAAAGTTAGGAATTTGATTTTACTAAAGTCTTGATAAGTATTGAATAAAGAAAACAGTAGAGAAGAATATTCCAGTTTATAGACTATTGCCTGTTTGTTTTCTAAAATATAAAATTCTGAATTTCTAAAATTTAACTGTAATACAAGCAGAGTATTTTTCCTAGTGATTGGTGCAGTAACACCCAAATGTTAATATTGTCTGAACATTTATGAGTTATGCAGTGATGTGGTTATCAGAAAAGTAATCTATCTTTTGCATATAAGGAAACCATACCTTTATGGCTGTGTTAATGATTGTTTCTATGGTTTGGGGAGCCTCAGTACCTAGCAACAATCTTCGAGCAGTTATTTGGCAACATAATAGCATACATGGTCATAGGGTAGCATGGTAACATGTTAACTTATGATATTCACATAATAAACATCAAGCTTTTTGTACTCCAGATGCCAAATATGGTTTGAAAAATCCTCTGAGAAGTCTGGAGACTTGAGTCTGGAAAAGTATGGAATTTTGAAATGGAAAATGTATAGTTGTCACAGCTGGATGCTGGCATCTTAAAATCAGGAAGTGAGTCATCCAGCAGATCTCAGTACCTTAGACCATAGACATTAAACGAACCTCTTTGTAACTGGTAATTGTCATCACATTGTATCTCAGTGTCAATACACAGCTCTGCAGAGGAAGCTTTATCTGTCTCTTACCTTCTCCTGTGGTTTTAGCCATGTTTAACTCTCTCAGTCTCTGTCTGTTGAATCAAGGCTTTCAGCTTTCAAGTGTCTGCTTTCTCTTCAAGACTCCCTAGTACTTAGGAGCTTGTGGCTCTGCTATTTTTTTATGTCGGCCACTTTGGTCATGTCTCAGAACACTTTAAATTGTTGCTGAAACCTCTTGACACTATCAAGGTGGTCTGGTCTGGTTTCTGTTTTTCTAGTATCTCTTCTTGGGTTTACACTCCCGACTGCCTGAGTCAGGATGTGCTCTGCTGTTTATGTGGCCTGGTGCCTCTATGTATAATGCAGCTGCTCGTTGTTGCTGTCTAGAGTGTCCCTCTCTATCTCTATTTTAGGGTTTCGAGAGTGTCACGGCAACAGGGGCTGCTAATCCAAGCTGGCATGTCACAACTGTCTGCTAACACGTGAGCCGCTATCCGTGAGATGCGGCAATGAGGAGGGACTTAAATACTCTGGTTCTAAGTTAATATTTAGGCCGTGGGAAAGTATATTTGAAAAACTCTTAATAATTCCCAAATTACAACGTTAACTTTGGCAGCTGGCCATGTATTTGAAGACAGAAGGGCCATTTACTGAATGTAAACAATCCAGTAATTCCCAAAGCAAACAACCCCAACAAGTCTTTGTGGTTTGGCTAGCATGTAAGGTATAAGCAGCTACAACCAGTGTGTTTACTGCAGAAAATTTACTATAACGCCTGTAACTAATTTATTTAACAACTAAATTAATTAAAAATTGTTGGCCGTGTTGAAGAGGTGTGTTTTTAGGGATTTCTTGAATGTGTTTTTGGGGAGTGAGTTCCAGAGGGTGGGAGCAGCAGTAGGAAAGGCTTAAGTAAGGTACTTGGTTCTGATGGGGGGGTCAGAGTGTGCCGGTGGAGGAGGATATTTGCGGTGTTGTCCTTTGACAAATGAAAAAACGTTTCAGAAGAAAACTAGTTGAACCTGTATGTGTGGGTGGCATAAAATCATGTGTCCACAAAGCTGTTTGTCAAGGCTTTTGTTACAGTTGTGACCCACTTTCTACCTTGATGGATAATGTGGGTTCGTGTAGAGATTTCCCTCTTGGTTTACTGTTTAATTGTTCTGATCAAGGTAAAACCCACTGAAGCTGTTTCCTGAAATATAATTCTTTAATACAGTTGTATTCAGACTTCACTACATATAACTCAAAGTCATTGTAGCTTTTCATGACATGTTGCCAGCTGATGACATTCAAACATTTTCCTTGTCAGTACTGGGTAGTATGATGAGACAATGGAAGAAGAATGTGCAGTAGTGTTGTACAGTTTAATCTTTGTCCAGGATCAATGATGGTGTTTTTTTTTTTTGGCACTTTGATTCGTGAACTGTGTTAACAGATGCATACTGAACTGTGTTATAACAGCATGTTGGTTAACATGAAGTCAGAGTACTTGTGCTACTTGAATGAGACCATTGTTTGTTGTTGTGTAGGAATTGGTATGTCCCTGTGTGAACTGTGTTCATGCACTGGATTATTTACTCACCTTTCCCAAGGCAGGGTGTGGACTGCTGCTTACAAAGGGGCGTGTCCCTTTTCTTCATTTTGATCTGCGTTGACACAAGAGACAAAAAGTAGTGAGTAAAAATTTAAATAATCCACTGTTTGTTGAGTGGTGGAGTAGTAACCCAGAGATGAATTCTGAGTCAACTGGTAGAGTTTGTCCACAGAACAAAAGTAAGGTAGTAAATAAGGGGCTCTAAAGTTGTACTGTCCTGTTCACTAGCCTTTGTTTCATCCACCAAGGAGGTTATATGTAATCGTTTTTCCTTTTTTTGTTTGTTTGTTTGTTGCTTTGTTTGTCAGTAGGATTACATGATCACTACTGAACAGATTTCCCCAAAACTTGGATGTAGGAAGGGTCTCAGCCCAGAATAGACCCCATTACTTGGTGTTGATTCAGATAAAGGCACAGATCCATTAATTTTTCTAACTTTCTTTCAGGGAATACAGCATGGATCTTGATGTAGAAAATCAGGCTTTTTAGGTTGCTTGTATCTATGAGTGAGTACAAAGGGGGGAGAACTTTGGCGGAGGTATGCTCGCTACTGACTGCCATTCTACTGTAGTTTATCAGTGATTTTTTTTTTTTTCAGACTGTTCCTTTCATCTCTTTCTGAAAAGGTGAAATATGAGTGTAAAATCTGAGAACGCCCTAGTTCTTATCAAGATTATTGTGTTAGCAGTCATCACCAACTGCTCCGTTGAAGTTTGGAGTGTGCCTATGGCTAAGTTTGTTGTTAGCTGTTGAATGCTCATTAAATATGTTTCATCTTGATTACAGTTTTGACATCCTCACATTTTATTGCCTTGTGCAGTCGATAAAAACTAAACATAGAATACTGGCAGAAAACCCCCAGTATCATATTTAAGCTTCTCGGACAAGAAAAGAAAAACCATCAATGGAACAAGACATTGTCAAAAATGAGGTGAATTCTCAGCTCCTTATTTAGGCAATGTTTGACTGGTGCTAAAGTTGTGAAGAGTCAGATTGCAAAAGAATTTAGATAAATATTGAATATGAAGCAGGAGCCGAATGCAGCCAAGTGTTTTAAAAGAACAGATTTATTCCGTGCAGGTGGGAACTGCAAGTGAGAAATGTTTGGTGTTGCAGTGGTGTTAAGTTGCCAAAATGCTCAGATAACTGCCTTGATTCTGAGGCTTTGCACAGCACTTGCCCACGCAACATGTGTTTATAATGATAGACCTGCTGGAGGGTCAGCAGAGTTAAGGGGATTAAAGTGCAGTTCAGGTCCTTCCACGAAACAGACGCACACACACCACTCTCAGTCATAATACTGTAAACAGCAGAAGCACATTTCCTGCACTGCATTGAATACTCAGACATTCAGAGAGAAAAGTGTCCATTTTAGTTGTTTATCCTTATTTTCAGTTTTACATTTTTGATTCATGTTGGAACCTTGTGTATTTAGAATTATTCCTATACAATGTGAGAAATCTATGTTTTGTTTCATGCTAATATCCTTAGGCTAAGAAAATGTAACACATAAAAAGTAGAAAGAAAAAAAAAAATTTTTTTGTTTTCGCGCTGGATACAAGAAGTTATGTCAACATTGGCCAGAACTTTCCACGTAATACAAAAAAAGAAGATTTTGAGCCACAAGATGGATTTTATTTTAAGACACAAGGTGGACATATTTGGCTAAAGCCTTCAAAGCCCATTCCCAATAGGGCCCCAAGAATTCAGGCTTTTTTTTCTTTTAATAACCTTTTCTGCACAATAATCACGCAAAGCTGCAGATAATTGTTTGCTTTAGGGGATTACCCACAATTTCCTCCTTTGTTTTAACATGTAAAAAGCTGGAATATCAGGATGAAAGAGATGGCCTGGACAGAACAAGTTTATCAGATTCGGCACGTAGGAGAAAGCACTGGTTCTTCCTTTTATAAAAAGGCACGATTGTGTCGTTTATTTAGGTTGTTCTTCAGAAAGTGAGCAACAAAAGCATTATTTTGTTCATCTAGAAATGGAAGCCTTTCATTTGAATTTACCCTGAAATTTATCTAATGAACGCAATCTGTGATCTCTCAAATTGTTGGCCCATTCGGAGCCCTTGCAGCCTCACTCAGACACTTGTGATGATCACCAGTGAAAATGAAAGTCAGTGTGGGTTCAGTTCTTCGGTCTGTAGGTTGAGATCAAGTCTGGGTGTTGAACTACTAGTGTGACTAAATTGTGACTAAACAGTGTGCGATGTTATTTGTCCGATTAAGTATACAACTTTGAGGTGAATGGCACTTGTGAGAGAAGAAAAATCAGAAAAGAGAAACCCAGGCTGGCTGGCAGTTGGTTGAGAAAGTTTCACATGAAACACTGCGTTGGTTTTGGAATTTCCTGTTTTTTTTCCTGTCTGAAGAATGTATACAAAGCTAAATATTACAATATTGATTTACGCAGCTCTTTTGCATGTCTGAAGCGTCTGCAGCACTGGCTTACTGACAATGTCAGTGTGAACAGGGTTATATTTAGATATTCAAATTTTCCTAAATGTAAAACCTCCAAAGCTACAGTGGCAGCTGACATCGTTTGAGGGTTTGGAAAGTTTACTAATGATACGACTTTGGCTTAAAAGCTACAGGATCTGCATGTGTCTGCTTGTCTCAGCCTTGAGGGAGTCATTTCAGATCAGTAGATATCACAGATGTATTTGGTCAACAGTGTAGATACTTAAAGATACAGGCAATGCAAGCAGTCTTAATAATGCGTTTCTGTGATAACCCCACTCAATACAGCAGCAGTCAATCCAGTAGCTATAGAAGAGCATACATCCAGTTGCAGGGCACTCTTCTCATGTGTACGCACAAGTGCATGTTTAGGCTTGTTGTTCAGGCACAACTGCACAGCAAGTTCTGGCCTGCATTTGCCAGCCATAAATATTTTTTCTGAATTACTAATTTAAACATTACTTAATCAAATGCATTTAGTTGTCTGTTATTGCATTTCGGTAAACCTAAGTGTTAGCTTACAGCGTAATGAAATGAACAAGTAAAAATGATGTGAATGTCATTTAATTCTACTTTTTGGAAGGTAATTTTCACCCAATCTTTACAACACATAGTCTGCACCTCTGATTTGTTTTTCACACCATACATTGGACATGCCATATTCATCACATCACATTCATACCTGTCGGAATTTCCTGGTCTCTAATGAACCTGATCTTGCTTATCTCGGGACTGTGTAAACAAGAAGAATACACTTGCACAAACGTGAGCAGATTTTACTGAACAAACAAAACTGAGGCGAAAAACCCAGCAACTTTTTAGGTGTGAACAGTTGTACAGTGTTAACCACAGTACAACTGCATCTCTTGATATTTATTGTCCCTGAAGTGAAACAACTACAAAATATTCAGATTCTATTCTAATATGCATGAATACTTTCTTATCTGTAAAACTGATGAGGTGCATCTTTACTTTACAAAATTTGCTCTGTATCAACCTCCAGGGTAAAATACAGCTCTGGTATTTCTCTTAGCAGATAACACCATACATAGTAGGTTAAGTGCTAGAAAGAATGCAAGAGTGATGAAAATGATAAGCCGTGACTAAAGATAGAAGAGCTATGAAGCTAAGAAGAGCAAAGAGGAAAAACTCACGTTCAAAGAATCGTTGTGACAGCAGTGTACTTACTGTTTGCAGGGTGGTGGACAATGTAAACACCTCTTGGGACTGTAGAGACCCTTATTAGGAGTCACAGGACGGGACTTGTCAGAGCAGCTTCTTCCAGCATGCAGAGGTAAAACCGGTTTACCCTTTCACTGCCAGTCTGTGCAACGGGTGTGCAACTGGAATTAAAATGTTTACTATGCTCAGTAAGTTTGAGGAAGTGATCTGCATCAGTGTTGCACAGTGCAGTAGAGGAAGTGCTGGAGGAAGCTTGTATCGTATTAGTACTTCTGCCCCTGTTAAAGTGCGTGTAAACTTTTTTTGGCCACACCCCTCATTGTTCATTCAGGATGTATGCGCAGTTCCTTGAGCAGGCAAAGTCTAACCTTTTAGAGGATACGAAATCTGCTTCAAGACCTGTATCAGATAGTACTTATAGAAAGAGGTATTTAAATATTAGGTGGAGCCTTTTTCTTTTAAAAGGTTATAGTGTCCTCTGTCTAAGTAGAGATGGAAGTTTGACAATTCCAGAAGAGTAAACTGGTAAAGTGCATTAAATTAGAGAGATCTAGGGGGTGACAAGGAATCATTAGAGAAAACTTGTACTTTTAAACTTAAATTAGTTTTGCCCAAGTTGCTGTGACAAGGTAATGAATGCTAATGAACATAAGTGGTACAAATCAGTCAGTGTTTGGCTACCTACAGAATCCTATGCATATTGGGACTTGAGTTGGTTTTAGAGTGGTGGAGTAAGGCTTAGAACACCACCATCTGGACAGTCAAGGAAAATCCTCCATCCCTCTCATGACCTTTGTATGGCTAGACTTTTTCATTGGAACAATAATTCTGGAAATATAGTATTTGAGATTATAGTATTTTATGATATTTCAATAAATACACTGGTAAAATAAAATTACAATGACGTGACTCTGAAGTTACTGCATTTGTAAAGGTTTTGGTCGCCTTATGATCAGAAAACAGTTACATTACTGTAACGGATGGTGTATGGGTCCAAATGCAGCACACAGGAAACCAGGAATTGTGACTTTGGGAGTTTAAAATTGACTGTGAGGCTGGAGTATATATATACTGGGTTGATTGGTGATGAGGAGCAGCTGAGAGAACAGGTGAGTGGAGTTGGCTGGTTAGGTGAGACTGGCTGGTGACAGGGCAGGCAGAAATGAGCAGGTGACCAGCTATGCTAAACTGTTACATTATGTACACACAATGTCACAATGTTTCTTGTTGCTTTACTTGCCGTTAAATAAAGGCACAAAAAATTATTTTATTTTCAGTATACACTGGGCTGTGTTTAGTGTAAGAGTTGCCACACAAGTGTGCATCGTCATTGAGTTTAATTGGGAGCAGTACTAAGGATTATAGCAGGAATTCTCTCTGGGAGTTGAGTGCACGTCATGCAGTCAACTGGGAAAAATATTTATGTCACACTTTTAGTTGTAATTATGAGTGTAATGTGTGAGTGCCAATGCCATTTAGATTTGATAGTTTAAAAACAAAAACATGTTGATATACTGGTTAATTGTATTTATGTAGATGTATTTATTCTAATTTATTTATTAAACATTTAATTTACCGGGAATAGTCTCATTGAGATTCATGATCTATTTTACAAGCAACAGAAAAAGTTTCAGACAAAAGAACAAACAGCCAACTTAAAACAAACAACAGAAAATTTCACACAAAAGAAAGAAGCAACACAGTTTAAAGGTGCTATTTGTAAGAAAAGATGATTTTTGAGTCTCATTCCCAACTTGTCAAAAACTGACGCTTTGGGATGGCGGCTGACCCGTTCTACAATCCCCAAGTGTCAGTTTTTGACGAGTTGGGAACGAGACTCAAAAATCAACTTTTCTTAAAAATGGCACCTTTTAAACAAGCTAAATATTATACATACCCAGCAATTGAACAGTTACTGTGTCAGTGCTCTCAGTTGGACAAACCATATAATGGAGAGAGTTTCTTAATTACCTGTAGCCTAGCATTTCTGCACTCAAGTTTCTTATTACAGGTACACTGAAATCAACACATCAGCAATAAACTAGTATGGGTTTAGATGGTCCATTTATTAGGCTGCATCTAATTATGAATGGAAGATGCCGGGAATTTCTAAGGGCTACTATTTTTTTACTTGGCAGAAAGAACTGAGCATGTGTTTATGTTGAGATATTGCTGCATTAAATGGTACCTTGTAAATTATATGTATATGTTGAATTGTTCAGTTGGCCCAAATAGTTTTGAAGAGAGCTACGTTCAATTTGTTTGAGTCATTGTGCAGGACTTAATTAAAAAAGGTGACATTAAAATTGCATTTTGGGGGTGGTTTTTGGAAAGAAAAGTATCACAGAAAACTACATTTTGTTTTGAACACAAACAACAACTGCTGAAATTTATTGTTGATCCTTTTTTGAAAAAGATGAAGAAAAGAGTTACTGATTTAAGTAAGTCTTTATTTAAACTTTTTTATAACAAACATTTGCAAGTCTTTCACCATTATTTTTATAATCTACTTATTCTTATCTACTTATTATAATGGGGGAGAATTTGATGTTTCAGTGAAAATAATCAGATTTATGGTGAAATTGTTTGTACCAGTCTGACCACTCTGCACACTGTCAGTGGAGGTCACATTCCATAGTGATTAATATCTCTATTTAATCCTCATGTTCCTGGTTTAAAACGAACATACTGCCTCTTTCCCTTCATTCATCAAAATGTGTGTCTTTGCCAAAAGATAGGCCACATTTTTTTTTGTGAAATGTTGAAACGTTTAGGAACATGTCGACCCAAGAAAAAATAGATGTCAGAATATGTGTTTCTTTCAGAGCGTGCAGCTGACAAATCTCGTACTATATTTAGAATGGAATGTGCACTACTGGTTCACATATTCTGAACTTAATGAAACAAACACATACCATCATAACCTGATGAGGCACATACAGTGTACTGTTTGTCTTATGAGCCTCCTCACACTAGCACACACATGCACAAGCAGAATATCCGATATTAGGTCACCAAATAACGTCAAAGGTGCTTCAAGTTCTTTTTATTGTTGCATTAATTCAATTAATTCAAAAACAATGTCAAGTAATTTCAGCTGAATTGTGAATAAGATGTATTACATTCAAATGAAGAAGCAGATAAAGGCTTTTAAGATTAAACATTTAGCATAACAACAGGAAGTGCTGTGTTGAAGCTACATTGATTTTTGAAACAACTTGGCCTGTATTTGTTACATGTCTCCTCCTGTAAAGCTAGATGGCAGCACAACACTTTTATTAGCACATCAGTCCTTCTACTTCATACCAAAAATAGGCTCTCCATCACTTTCCATAGCTCCAGCAAAAAACTGGATGACTGCTTTGCAGTTAAGTTACCATGTGTGATTTTCACCATCCAAACAAATGTCCACAACAAATCTAATTATATGCTTATTTTCTGATCAGGTATAATCACCACAATAAAGTCTTGGCAATTGATATAACACATAACTCTGTCATAGGAGACTTAATTGACATGAAGAATACAGGACAAGATAATTACTTACACAGTTAAGATACATATACTTCATTGAAGTTGAAAAAGACATGTTTAATATGTATTTTGGTTGTATAAAAATATAGTTGTGTTATATGCTTAAATATAAGGTAGCATATATATCCTTATATACAAGCTGATAGTTACATATTTTGAACTATCTTAATATATTGTATTAATTGCATCTCACAAGCAGTTCATTACATTCGTTTCACTTGTGAAAGGATCATGCTTGTCGCAGTTTTGGGGTTCCAGTAATGTCAATTTCTTGGAGGAAAAAAAAAAATCCTCCATCGCGGCCTCAGTTCCTCCTCAGTTCACGGGTATGTCAGAGAAGATCTTCAGGGATTGTCTTCTATATCAGCTGCCAAACTGTCTTTGGAAGCTGAAGAAGAGACAGACATTCTTGTCAAGTCGCACAGGCCTGACCTGAATTCATCCATAAATCACACACTTGTTCAGACACACTGAAACCTGCGCCTAAGCATGCACAAACAATATCTGTTATTGGAATCTTGCTTTCATCCAGAGTGACCTGAGCAAGTCTTCCTCTGAAGAACTGTACAGATGTAGCAGTTGTTCTTTCTGCATATCTAGTTGTAAATCTGTGGAATAAAACCTCTGATGAGACTCATCTTTATCTGCTGTGAGCAAACAACTCAACAAGGATTCTCCTTTGCCTTTCCATTCCTGTCTTAAGCCACTGTGCCTGTGCATTTGTGATTGCAGAGTTGCTGACCAGCTTCAGTGCTCCGTCTTTGTCTTCCTGTCCAGAGCACAAGCTGAATGACATCCTGGAGTGAGCGGCGTCGGCGTCCGTAGCCTTTCGAACTAATTTTGATCTCAGGGGCATTGGTCTCTTTGCTCCTGTTGTTATAATGGCTCAGTCGGTGCAACAGGTCCTGGTATGAACATGTGACAAAGGCACAGCCAGATGATTTGGATGATGTTGACCTTTTGGCTCTGATATTTAGTCCAAAGCTGGGAAAGGAGAAGAAATATTTATGCTCTATTTTTGGCTTTCCAGGGTAGTTAAATCTGACCTGGCAACAAATAAATTCTTTTAAATGTGTCAGTAAAATAGAGAATAGATCATTCACAGCCTTCATTTACCCATCTTCTCAAAAATATCTGTCTCTTCCCTCATGGTGGACATTTCAGTTGGGAATACTAGATGGCATCTGTGGCTCCTTTAGACACTCAATAAACTGCAGTGCTTGGGTGTCATGGTTGCCCAATGTTTAAGGGGGTAAGACATATTTGGACTTTTGTTGCCTTTCATACCCTTTTCTCAATCCCTATGTTCCCCATCTATCTCCACACTGTCAGCCATCAAAAGAAGGAAAAATGCTCAGAAAAGTGCAGCTTGTTACCTTGATGGAGGTGCGACAATTTTTTCATTCCCGTCCTGGTGTGGTCCGACATGGATGTCAGGGTGCCGCTCATTGGCTGTCACTAAGCTGTTGCGCAGGTCTTTCTTCATACGGCTCTGCATCCATACTCTGAACCTGCCACAAAGAACAGTAAAGAGGTAGTAATAGCAGAAACTGACACTAATTTACTGAGACAAATTGTGGGGTACAGATAAAGTATGATGCAGAATCACACTTCCATATATGCAATTAATTCATAGCTCAAGAAATTTCAGTAATTGTCTTAGATCATGTAGCATTATCATGAAGGAAGGCTTATTGATATATCGGCCAGGCCAACTCAAAGCCCAATATTGGGTTATTAAAGCTGTATTGGTATAATTATATATGTCTAATTAGTTACAAGTTGCAGCACTAAAATTCCAAAGACATGTTTGAAGGCATTTAAAATAGTTTGTCCACAGTAGAACACTGACAAGTTTATTTTCAATGCTTGTCACTATTCTGTACTGATGAAGTTGGGGATCCTTATCAAACAAGGTTTCCAAGAGTTTAGGCATTGGCTGATATTGTGATCAGATTTTTAAAATTTTCAAATTTCTACCAGCATCTGTCTCAGAAACCCAGTATCTGTCGAGCTATAGCAATACTGACATTTTCTAACTTCACTGTATTATTTTTTTCATTTATTCTCATTTGCTAACAGACATTATTTGATATAAATATATTTTGTGTTATTGAGAGCTTGAGTGCTGAAGGACAGAAAAATGAAGCTTTTTCTAAAGAATGAACACAATGTTCTCACAGTGCTTGATGATCACGCAGCTCACCTTTTTTTCATGCCAGTGTTGAGATCCTCTGTGGCACCTTTTACCAGTGGCAGGACAGTGGTGAAAACACAGCAGCAGATGACAGTTTGCAGGGCTAATCTCATTTTGGCTGGCAGCTGTCAGTGGTAAAGATAAAACAATAACATTGAGGAAGTTGGCTCTGAACTGCTGGCACAACAACATCTAATAGGTAATTCAGTTGCTTTTATAGCTGCACAACAGGATGGTTAAGAACAGTTGTCAATTTGAAATCAGTGTTAATGGATTTTTAGGGTGGGATTTTAAAGAAACTTCCAGTCATCAGTACACACACACACACACACACATAAAAATTCAAATTTTTGTCAACTTGTAGTCCTCCAAACTCCAATCCCAAATTTGACAGGACATACATTTACATTCTTAAATACCTGAAGAATCCTAAAGCCAACTTGTAAAACATAATCCTAAAGTAAAATTGTGCAAAAAGTCACTTACCTCAGGCTCTAGCTTGTACTGTGATGTAGAGAATTTATGATGCACATCCAAATATGTTGTATGCTGTTTACCAAGAGTCGGGTGTTGTTTCAAATGCTGTAAAGAGTTTACCATGAGTTGAAGTCTGAAGTTTACACTCCTAACATGAGAGGCTTTATAGAGGGAGGGAGGGAGCTGTACCTGAATGCCAGACCCAGTGGGAGGGACTGTGGGACAGTTCACGTCAACCCATCCACCCCACATGTAGACAGTCAAACCAAAAACATGCAGATAGAGATTATAATTGAGTCAGCAATCCCAAAAATGGCGTGACTAGTGCTTATTTGTTTGTGTGAATCTCATTTTCAATTTAATACACTCAAAGAATTCCTGTTCTTTCAGAAAATGTTGAAAGAATTGGGTTTGTGCATTTCATGTTTTTTTTTAAATTGCCCTAAAACATGTTTCCCCTCTCTCAAAGGTTTATTTCTGGCTGTGCAAATGGGAGACTTATGTGCACCAAGTCTATTTACATATTTTTGTCTTACTTTTTTAATGTTTGTCTCGAAACTAGTTGTTTTGGGAAGTTAAATGGTTCAAACAATGGGCATGCATGCTTTAAGGCAGTTAAGGGTGTTTCGTGTTGTCAATAGGTCCATTTATTCTAGAGGACATGTGCTTTTGGACTGCTCTGTTTCAGTGTGAGTTAGCCATCTGTGATTTTAAATCACTGCTAAAGGCTAAGTATATTTAAATTAGGACTGTGTTGTTGCGGCAACTGCATGCACTGTGAAAATTAAGGGTAGGAACATGGGCTCTATCCTGAACTTGTGAACCTCCAGATGACCAGTTTTAGCATTTTGAGTGTTACTTACACCCCTCTAGTAGTGACTTCTAAGCGTTCTGAACAAGGGCACTGGGTTCTGCATGTGTAAGGATTAACACTGATTAAGGTCTTCCTTGTTAGCTTCAGCCTAATGAAAGCTATCAAAAGTGCAAAAGGCTCCATATTTAAAAAATGTTTGAGTCATACCCTGAAAAACACGCTGTGTTGTGCTCAAAGTGCTCCCAAACGTATCAAGATTTTAAAAAGTCATTTTTAAGAAGCAATGCTTTAGTTGGCCTCAAGGTTCATCTCAAGATTCAAGTGTAACCTCATCTCTGCGAGGCACCTGTAGGTTGAACTGATGAATGGACATGTTGTATTCAAGATATGCAATACAATGTCAGAAAATGGTGAGAAATGCTGACCACCAAATTGCCAACCAGCAGTCCAAAACCAAACGGATATGGAGTCATGGAGAAAAGCCAAACATTTGAGAATCTAAAACCATCAGATATTTAGCATTTGGTTGGAAATGACTTAAATGATAATCAATTAGGAAATGAATTACTGACAATTTTGATGTCAGCTTGAGAGCACCCTCAAAAGTTTAGTGAAGTATTATGGGAAAACGTCCAATATCACACCCAAAACTCTTCGGCTATCCATTTGTGGTTATCATAAGAAGAATTTAATAACTGTGATGATCTTGTTCAGTTTAAGACTTGTTAAACAGTTAATGGAAGTCTATGAGGTGTTACCTGGGAGGCTTTTAACCAGAGCATACGCATTTCAAATGCAAGACCTAGTTAAGGAAATCTTGCTGTGAAAAATGACAATGCAGAATTAACTCTATCTCTCGCTCTAAAATTGCTAAGCTTTTTCAGTTGGTTTAGTGGTGATGCCCAGTTGCCAGCAGTAGAGGATTGAGCTGATCTAGTGTAATCCATTTACTTAATGGGGTTTCCACTTTACACTCTCCCTTTCTATCTACTTTGATTGTATGAAATTGTGGTTGGACAGGGAATTACCACAGGAAACACCTGTACCTCCTACTGGCTTCCTGGTATTCAAATTGTATATTTGGGCATCTTGAAGGTAGTTTCGACTGAACACTTAAGTCACTTTTGAGCATCAAAATCTTTTGTCACTTGAGTCTCTCAGTCTCTATTGGACTGCAAGGATTCATATGTAAAACACTAATGTTTTTTATCAGCTAATCGTTAAATCCACTAATAAGTGAACTAACTCACGGTTGCACAGACTGAATACTTATAACATTAGCCAATAAAGATTTTAAAAATTCAAGATGATTTAAATATTTTGATCAAGTCTTATATCAGGACAGATTGTTTATAATCACTTAATTAAATTTGTTCCACACAATAGAATTTAGTGTGAATGTTTGAAGGGCATGGAGATTTAAAAAGTCTGTGTCGTAGCACAGCAATACCCGCCATAGTACTGCCGTACTAGACGCCTCTTTTTTATCTTGTTGAGAAGAAAAGCCTGTTTATCATTTTTTGCAGTTGATTTTTTGCCATAAAGACCTAATAATACTGCTTTTAATCATTTATTTCTTTGCAAGTTTTTTTTGACACCAGGGACATAAATATACATATAAGAAGAATTAAAGTGTTGCATGGCCTGCTGTCAGTCATTAAAATTTGATTTCCCCATGTGGGGCAGTGCAACTTGATGCATACAACTACAGGACGATGTACATGTACATATTTTCCCTTGGACCAGACCAAATGAACAGAACAACAGGTGTGACAGCACACTTACAAATCACCTGAATTTAGCACAGTTACCACAGTGGTCTGTTGATGAACTGAATTGACAGTTGGCAGATTAAAAGTAATACTGGACGTTCCCAGTTTGTGCAACATCTTTTGCCAGCAACTTGTGTTGACCTGCATACAGCTGATGCAATCCCAACCCAATTTACAACAACTACCACCCCCACAATTATCATCCTCATCATGTCCGTAGGCAAAATCTCTGTAAAAATTGGTGCCAGCATCAGGTCTGTTTTGATATGACTGTACAAAAACCACTGACACATTAGGTTTGATTGCTCTATAGAAGCACATGAGTCATGCGTTTGGATGCCTTGAATAGATACACACAGTGGAGTCATGGCAACAACACGGCACGCTTCACAGGCCAGAAAGGGTGTAACGGTGATCTGTTTTAACATGATCCTTTCCAGTTGTTAATTTTAGTTGCCCTGCTACGCCTCGTGCTGCAGAATTTAATTTTTCCAAAACAAAGTGTACTCATGATCAAAATCTATCAGACCAATCGTTTGATAAATGTTTTTTGTATCCATATCAGTAGGCCAACATCTTTTCCCCCCTTGAATTGTTGCTGCAAGAATACCTTTTACATTACAAGAAATCAAGACAATATGGTGTTTAGTTGGGGGAAGGATGAAGCTGTGATTGATTTCCACAGTCGGGTCAGTAGAGCACAATGTGAGCTCAACTTTGGCAGGCACCCATTATGTGATATTATTAGATATTCAGTGTCTATTTATAGTTCCACATTTCATTCTGTGTTTTTATTAATACTGAGATAAAAAGGCAGGAATTGCAGGGATTTTATCAATTCTACTCCTCTGGTATGTAATACCATGGTGCTCTTCATGGGTCAGAAAGAAAATACTCCCTTCAAATGCACTGAGTGATATGCCTTTGTTTAAATGCGAGGCCTAAACATTCCTTCTAGTTCCTTTCCAAACAACGGAAAATCACAGTATGTACAGTATGTGTTGTTTTTCTGTGGAAGAATACAGGATCAGATATCTAACAGGTGGAAAAGGTCTGTTTGCCCAAGGGAAAGACAATTTTCCTCGTATTCCTGACAGATATGGTTAAAGAGATATAACAGAACGATATGAACTGCAGCTGTTCTGTCAGAGTTTGCCAGGCTTGGGCAATGTCTGTATCTTCAGATTATGTCATCCTGGTTGTATTCAGTTGCCGATAACCAATCTGATCTTGCTGTGGTGAAGTTCACCATTGGTGTCAGTGCACGGCCGCTGTGTTACAAAGACACATGTACCATATATACATACAGCTCTGCAAAAAATTAAGAGACCACTGCAAATTTTTCTGAAATCAGCATCTCTACATGTATCACAGCCATTCCATTCCAGTGTCTGTTGAATTCCAACACAAGCACACCTCATTCTACTTAATGAGGTACTGATTAGGTGATTACCTGAACCAAATCTCATTTAACTAGGAAAAGTATAAAAACCACTGCAGTGGTCATCACTATCCTCTTGCAATAGGACCAGCTGGATGAGAAAAACAGTGCTAGTAGTATCTCAAAAGTAATTGGAATCAAAAAATAACTATTGACCATGCCAAAAGAGTTGAAAAGAAAAGTTTTGAGTGAGGAAAAGAAGGGTTCAATTCTGGGTTTACTGGCAGAGGGATACAGTGAGCGTCGGGTTGCTTCCATCCTTAAAATTTCTAAGACGGCGGTTCATAAGAACAAGGTCAAGCAGCAGACACTGGGGACAACAAAGCTACAGACCGGCAGAGGGCGAAAACGACTCTCCACTGACAGGGATGACCGTCAACTCATTTGAATGTCACTCAACAACCGTAGGATGACATCAAGTGACCTACAAAAAGAATGGCAAATGGCAGCTGGGGTGAAGTGCACGGCGAGAACGGTTGGAAACAGGCTCCTAGGGGCAGGGCTCAAGTCGTGTAAAGCTAGAAAAAAGCCCTTCATCAATGAGAAGCAAAGAAGAGCCAGGCTGAGGTTTGCAAAAGACCATAAGGACTGGACCATAGAGGACTGAAGTAAGGTCATCTTCTCTGATGAGTCCAATCTTCAGCTTTGCCCAACACCTGGTCGTCTAATGGTTAGATGGAGACCTGGAGAGGCCTACAAGCCACAGTGTCTCGCACCCACTGTGAAATTTGGTGGAGGATCGGTGATGATCTGGGGGTGCTTCAGCAAGGCTGGAATCGGGCAGATTCATCTTTGCGAAGGACGCATGAATCAAGCCACGTACAAGGTTGTCCTGGAAGAAAACTTGCTTCCTTCTGCTTTGACAATGTTCCCCAACTCTGAGGATTGGTTTTTCCAGCAGGACAATGCTCCATGCCACACAGCTAAGTCAATCAAGGTGTGGATGAAGGACCACCAGATCAAGACCCTGTCATGGCCAGCCCAGTCTCCAGACCTGAACCCCATTGAAAACCTCTGGAATGTGATCAAGAGGAAGATGGATTGTCACAAGCCATCAAACAAAGCTGAGCTGCTTGAATTTTTGCGCCAGGAGTGGCATAAAGTCACCCAACAGCAATGTGAACGACTGGTGGAGAGCATGCCAAGACGCATGAAAGCTGTGATTAACAATCAGGGTTATTCCACCAAATATTGATGAGTGAATATGAACTTGTTTTCTTCGTTTCATTTGAGGTCTGAAAACACTGCACTTTTCTGTTATTTCAACCATTTGTCATTTTCTGCAAATAAATGCTTTAAATGACAATATTTTTATTTGGAATTTGGGAGAAATGTTGTCAGTAGTTGATAGAATAAAACAAAACTGTTCATATTACTCAAACACATACCTATAAATAGTAACATCAGAGAAACTGATAATTTTGCAGTGATCTCTTAATTTTTTCCAGAGCTGTATATCTAACACACACTAGGCATGTTCCTAACAACGACTTTCCCTTGCATTGAAGCAAAAGTTTAAACTTGGACAAGTCAACTAATCTAAAAGTAAGAAAACACTTAGAAAACAGTCCCAATGGAGCACAAGTTAAGATATAATGTTAAATGTATAACAAAAGCATATGGCTTATGTTATAGGAGTTGTTTGAAATTGTTCATTCAATTGAAATCAAATTCTTATAAATCGTTTTTTAAATGCGGCTGAAATGTGTGGCTAGTTAACAAATAACATTTATTGATAACAGTATTCAGTGTTAGGACTGACTTTTTGGCAATCTCAAGATTCGATTCCTGTCTGTATGTGAATAACAACATGAGGAGGTGTGTTCTTCTGTGTTGTTAATGTTTTAAGTAGAGCCTGACTGATGTGTTTTGAGATTGGTGCTGATACCGATATTAGGAAGTAAAAAATTCTTATATCAATGTGTCAGGTGACAGCAATACATTTTACCGTCTAAAATGACCATAACATGACACTATAATCTCCTTCTCTTAAAAAAAGTAATTAAAAAAAACAGATGTATATCTGTGTCAATATCAGCTGATAATATCGGCCAACTAATATATTGTATTGGACATAGTACTGGACATAGTTATTTTCTTTACCACAGATTTCAAGTTTTTAATGTTTTTTAGTGTTTTGCTTAACTGGTCTTGTTTTCCACTGCTGATTGCTGCTCTACTTTGTTAATGTTATTCTCTGTGTGAAGGCATACAACATATTCACAATGCAGGCCTACTTAATGTTTGTCTCACAAAGGTAATGATTTAGTCAATAAATAAAAGTAATGATTGCAACTGGCAGTTTTATTTTGAAGGTGAATTACAAGATTACTCGTGCCTGTGTGTGCTGTCCAGGTGCTGCACTGTCCTCTCAGTTGAGTTCTGACTTTTTCGTCCTGTGTTAGTAACTTTTACAAAATCGATTTTGGACTTTTGTGAATCCGTCTTCATCGTAGGATATAAGAATTGAGATTCTTCTGTGAATCAATTTTGTTCACCCACCCCTATAAATATTGCTGTTCCGGGCCAGTGAGAGCCTGGCTTATTACTGTGCATTTCAGATTTATACCATGTGGGACCTTTGAGTCCTGAGAACTTTGCCATGGGAATTCTAGCACTTAAACTCAGAATGCAATGTCTCAACAGTTGTCCTGAGAGACTAGTTCATCAGAGCCAAATGAGGCAGGGCAGAACCTTTAGTCAGAATATAAAGTAAATCTTGTGTCAAGTGATGGATATTTGGAGAGTACATATTTCTGCCAGTATTGTTGTGATTCATTGTTAAGTTCATCATTCCATCCATGACCCTGTAGAACATGAATATATCTGTTTTTTGTAATGTTAAGGGTGGTAGGAAATAACCACATTTCATTTCTTGTTCACTTTATTACTGTGACTTTAATGTAACTTAAGTACTTCAGTGATGAAATGATGGCACATAGCAGATCTGTGCTGTCCACAGTGGCAGGGTGATTGCATAGACCGATCACCAGTGATGCGACAAAGTTGAAACTCTTGATTTGTCAGGCTACCGATAGAGCATCAACGCAAAACACAAAATCAGTGACTATCTTTTGGAAGAATGGTGTTCATCCCTCCAGTTCAGAGACTTGGAGAATCTACACTAAGGAGATTTCTAGCTGTTCTGGAGGTTTTTGGTGGCTCAAACCTTACTAAATGCACTGTTACTTATTCTAAAGAGCTGAAAATGTGTATTTATGCTTGTAACACACATGCAGAATGTGGGCAAATCACCTCTGAGCTATATTAATAATGTGGCTTATGTAGAACAGAAGCTTTGCCTCTGAAAGTTGATATTACATGGAGCCTTGACATCATATCCAGGAGAAAATATCAGTGAAACAGAGTAAAAAATGAGATTTTTCCTTATGCTGTGCGAATGCACCATACAAATCACTGCCCAGTTATTCAGTCATCAGTTATTGCAGGTTTAACATGACTTGACTGTTTTTGTTACTTGGCAATGCACTGTATTAGCAAATATGTGCACGTGACATAAACTGCATATTATTCGGTAACGTGAATGCTGTAGCTCTACTGTAAAATGACTTCTTTATAACCTTTCAGACTAGTGAAATCTTGTCTTGTAGCATTATTCAATCACTGTGTTGTTTTTGTGGCTGATTAACCTTCAAATACAATGGATCTATTACGGAAACCACCCGTGCTGGAACATATTTCATCATCTCACTCACACCTGAAACGTGACACACTCCACCAACGCACTCCATTGTTTTTTCTTGTATGTGATGCTGTTTTCGATCTAAACGCTCATTAATACATACCCTCAGACATACTGTATGCATGCACACACACAAACACACACAAGTGAAATTGATGCAACTTATATGAAGACTAGACAGACTTTATAACTGTTGGGCTTCAGCATTACTCCATCATGCTGTGCCAAAGATTAAATGGATGTAAAACCATCAGTTTTGTTTTATCTGTTTCATGAGAGCAATTACTGAATTAGATTGGTATGTGACTTAGCTACTTTAAAGCTACTCTAGATTTTTATCGAAGGATAAATCTGCTTTATTATCCTTCATCACAAACTGAGCTGTGGTAAAGATGAGTGTCCAGATGCCAAACTGATTTTTTTTTTTATCCAAACTGCCACATAAACAGCAGAGTGCCTGCTCTTCGCAAAAACTGGACTCAAAGGTTAATGTCTTTTACCTCACTTGAGTGTTTGGTGTACCATAGATGTCATGTTAAATTGTCATTGACCCTCTGATTTGTTGAAAATCTCACCAAGATGGCATACAATGTGCACATTTATAAAATGATGCGTGAAAGCTGAAACTGTTTAATTTTTTATAACCCTAAGATCATTTAAGACTAAAATGATTTGCCAGTAGCGCTGTCGTAGCACAGTTTTCCATTATTAAGCAGTTAAAAATGTGAGTGAGTAGCGTGTCAGAATATCAGCAGGGAAGGGGGAGATATTTTGTTCCAAAACAAACCAGAAAGTGACTCTTGAAGGCCAGAAATCTCAACAGCGTTAAGCCACAGATGTTAGTTAATCTGATATTCTGTAACAGGTTTAAAAGCACAGTCAATATTTCCCTAAACAGTGGGGTCTATGTGTTGAAATGGTGCTGCTCCTCCGTGTTTCATGAATTACACCGATATCAACACAAATGACAAATAGTTATGATTACAGTTGTTTATACTGTACCCAGTTTCATACCTTTTGACTTAATCATACTCCAGATGTTGGCTAGCTTCAGAAATGTCTCATGGTAGTGAAACATTTCTCAGAAGTCTCCGAGTTTTACCATTATTGTTGCGTTTAATGAGTTTCTGATAATCAAATGTTTCATTTGTCTTTTATTTTTAAGAGGTTACCCAGAAATGAATTTAATTACCCAGCTGGTGAAGTGTTAAAAAGACTCCAGCCAAGAAGGGCTTACAGCCATGCTAGCAACTGTTTGAGGCTGCACTTAGGCACAGTAGTGCTTTGAGCTAAATGCTAACATCACCATGCTCACAATGGCAGTGCTAGCTATTTTGTGTTCAACAGACATAATTGTTGCCATGTTCACCATCCTACCTGAGTGTGTGTTAGAATGCCGACATTTGCCAGTTGGCACTAAACACAAATAACAAATGAGGCTGATGTGAATGTCATTAGCTTTGCAAGTATTGTTTCATAAACCAATATGAATGTTCGACAAATTAACATGACTTAACTTGATGGTGGTGCTGAATGAAAGGTCGGGGATAATGATGGCATTTCATCCTCTGGGGAGCAAGACCACCTATACCAAAATTGACAACAAGTCATCCAGTACCTCTCAAAATATGATATTTCACTGAATAAGGATTTGACTGGATGATGGTGATGGAACAAAAGTCAAGGATGACAAAATGTGTCAGAATTTATCCACTGGGGACCTTAGATATCTGTAGTCAGATAGTTACATCAATCCAAGATTTGTTGAGATATTTCACCAGAAACCCAAAAGGTCAGCCTCATGGTGGTGCTACTGGAAAAGTCAGAGGATCTACAAAGTCAGAATGTTTCATTTGCTGGAAATCATGAAGGTCTGTACGCAATTTCACAGTTATTGAGATATTGATATTCAGACGTTTGCATCATCAAGTTCATTCTAGGTCTGTAACTAATAATGATTTTCTTTAGCAATCATTTGACAATCATTTCAACTCAGAATTCATTGTATTAATTATTTATTCTTCTTAAATAAAAAGTAGGGTGGCACTCAAGACCTCCGCCGACCGAGCCGGCTAACTCCCGGTTTAGCACCCGGCTAACTTGAATGGGGTTAAAATAATTTAATCATGCGGCTCTTCTAGACTTTCCAAATTTTATTGGACTGAATGGCTCAAATTCTGACAGTAAAATGCGTCATTGCGTGGGGGTTGTGAGGCTCAAAAAAAATAAATCCACTGTTTTACAGACGCATCTTTCACAACAAAAGTCTTTTTGGGCCCCAGTGCATCACGTGACGATGTAATTACACGGTTTGGCCACTACAAAACCTGGCTTCAAGACCTGGCGCTCTTCCTGGGGGCTTAATCTCAATGATGAGGCCAGTCCTCTTCTTTGCAGAGGAAGTTCCGGTCAAGCCAACCAGGTTAAATAGTTCTTCTCCTCTTCTTCGTTCGTTTTACCGGCAGACTAAAAATCACACCACCATCCACTGTATCAAAGTATATAACATCATGCTATTCACTGACGGTTGCGCTGCCTTGAGTAAGTGAGAACGGGATGCGCATCTCCAAAAATATAAAATCAACATGTGGAGGCCAATGTTGATATTGTGGCAGACCACCACAAATGCTGCGTGATGCACGCGTGTGTGATGAGGTGGGTGCGGCTGGAGGGCGGATGGTCTGTGTGCGTTGTAAAATTGCATTGTTGATTGGTAAAAGAGTGGAATTTGGATTTGATCTTCCTGGGCGGGTCACAATTTACCTGGCCAACCAGAGCCTATGTATGGGAAACACTGAAATGTCATGAATGAGGTCATGGAAGTAAAGAGAAATGTGTTTGAAGTCGTCACTGACGGCAGAGTGTAGAGGGACAATTTGGTCTGGAGAATTGCAACTGTTACATGTACTAACACAGGTACTGATCCCTGCGATTACTGATGTTGTCTGTGTTGTGTCCATCAAGGTTTGATTAGTATTAAGTGTACAAGGGTCCAACACAGTTAAATATTTCTTCATAATCATTAGACACAGCTTCAACAACCCCATGACACATTTAACCAAACTTTTATAATGGAGAGATGTTCCCTTGCCGGTTACTTTAACAGAAGAGGAGAAAAGGGAAATATATCAGCATGCCAAATTTACTTTTTGACCTGCACCTGACACATATTTGTGTTTTATAGCTAACGTGCCTGGTGATCTTGATTCCTCACTTGTCTTTCATTGTTGCATTGAGAGTGCAAATACGTCAGGGATCGATTTGGACAGTCCTGACATTCCAGTGGGTGGGGTGCAGGATGGAAACTGGATTTTGAAAGCCAGAAATCTCTGCACCTGGCAGAGAAGTCACTCATATTGATCAACAATACTGTCAACCAACCACAGATATATTGTTCATTGTTCATGCTATTGGCCAATAAATATCTTCAACAAGTTCTTCTTATTCCTTTGAATATTTATAGAAATCTCCCTTTACGATCTGTTCTCAGTAACAACGCTCTGCTTTTATTTGGTTTCAAAACACCTCTGTGTGAGTCCACTAACAAGCAATGACATGCAAATATGCTTATGTAACAAATTGGCTTTAAAAGCCTAATTATATGGAAATTGTCTGGAATTTTATTCAAGAATAGTGCACTTATAGTTTTCCAGCAACGCCCTGCTTAACATTCACCGTTTCATACCTAGTACATTCATCACACCTAGTACAAACACTCTAATGATGATTTATATCTTTGATGGCACGTTGACAGTAAGTGGTGTGTGTGGGGGTCAACATTATTTATTCAGAGTTTTGACATTGTGTTTTCGGGTTGCTCGTCCGTCACATTCTTGTGAGCATGATATTTCAGGAATGCCTCAAGGGAATTTCTTCAAATTTGGCATGAACATCCACTTGGACTTAAGGATGAACTGATAATATTTTGGCTGCCAGAGGTCAAAGTCACTGTGACCTCACAAAACACAATTTTTGCCATACACAATGATCTATACACTGACATACATTATCACACTGGGCAAAAACCCACTAACACCTACCAACATCTGGCTTTTGTCTTCGGTGGGTACAACCAACGTTTATTCCCGGGTCAAATGCAGTAGTAACAGGTATTTATCGGCTCCAGCTCCAATCGGCAGTCATGGAAATGTGAGAACCGGTGAAAGACGCAAATTTTTATTCCTTTTCTGGTGCAATGTTATGATCCAAGTTGAAGTTCCACACTTTGACATGTTAAATTATATAAGCGTTCCTTATCCTTTGCCAGTAAAACCAACCATATTCTCATACACACACTGTGACACACTGATATGTTGGTCAATGCCTACAGTTGTTTATCCCCTTTATTTTTGTACCAAGGCAACAAGCAGAGAGCAAACGTAGATCACATTTCCAATATGTTTTGGGGCTTTATTCATCATTTTATTCGCTATTTCCAACAGATGGATGTCCCTCAAGTGGCCCATAAACATGTTTCGAAAATAGCATGTTTACTATAGTTATCCCTTGGAAGTTAACATAGTAATTGGAAGTGATGTTTCCTGCTCTATCGCATTCTGCTGCCATGAGTCATCTGCTTACACGGATGCATCGCATGCTGAAAGGCCACAGTCTTCGCCCGATGCTGCGTTGATTGTGTATCAAAAAGCTAAATCTGGCTAGAATCACTGGCCATCACTCACCCTTGTCTCCCCGCTGAGTGATTCAGACTCTTTGAAATGTGAACCAGGGACTCGTGTGAGCTAAATGATTGTATAACACTTCATTAGAAACTGGAGTTTATCTCCAGTTTTGGAGCCAAAGGGATTACTGTCACATTGTCCTCATTACAACTTTATAGTTTAAGACATGTTTCATCACTTTCAAATTAAGTGGAGAGATGGATTGGGTAACTTGTGGAATTTATTTGACTGTTTTAGACAGGCTCTTTCAAATAGGACCTCACCTCTCTTGTTGTTGTGTTTTTGAGGGTTTGTTGAGCCCTTTTCAGCCATGGAATATGTAACATGGATGGCTTCATCTATCTGTTGAAGTGAGGGCCTTCTGTCATTCAGACATGTTTGTCTATTATGTAAAATAAGAGAGCCTCAATGTTTGTGGGATATTTGACACCTTGTGGATGGGAAAGAGCAGCGTTGGTGACTTATAAAGTTAACATATGAACAAAGAATATTGTTCTCTGCCCTCTTTTCCACCAATCTTGGCCGATAACAGATATATCTGTATCAGTGGATATGTTATCCTATATAATTTATGATTGTTAAATTCCCAGCCAAGTTTACTGTTTCAGTGCGTTGGTGTCAATTTGGACAATAAAGATTATTGCTAAATTGTAAAATATCCTGCCTCTGTTACATATCAAGTGTTGGATAACCACTTGATATCCACACCGCCAAAAAGTGTTAATCCGCAGATATATCTAAGATTTTTTTTACTTTAATATATCAATATCAGCATCTGCCCCACAAATCCAGTATTAATCAGGCTCTAGCCTTTATTAGTGACCACAGAGAGTGTAAGGGATACTTGTCCCTGCTTGTTCCCAATACATTTTCTTATACATTGTCTCATCACTTAACCATTAGATGACTAACTCTGTTGCTATTTTATAATGTCCAAATTAGGGACATTAAGTGCAACTAATGATAATTATTTTGTTAATTGTTAGATCTATGAAACATCCAAAAACTGTGAAAAATGCCAATTACAATATCCCTGAAACCTGAACTTTTTGCAGTTTTGCTTGAGAAATGATTGATTTATATCAAAATAATTAGAAATAATCACATTAGTTTTTTGTTGAATTCTGTCCTGCAGCTCCAATCCGAAAGTATAGCATTCAGTGACGAGACGTTTAGTTGGGACACTAATGCCCTTTTTATTGTTCATTTGTTGTTAGCACACAGTTTTGCTGGATATTCATGCATGTAGTTGGCATTGATGAATATCTCAAATACAAAGAAGGTGCTAGTCTATCATAATTGTGGATTTTTTTCCCCCATGTCTGAGGAATCTTATTAATAAGTTAGAATTAGCTCATCAGTTGCCATGTTGGAAGTCTTATGGAAGTTGGAAGTCAAGTTTATTGATGACAAACAATTTTAGAGACCACAAAATAAATTTGGGAGGATGGGATTTTTGATAGCAGATTTGTGTGCAAAGAAGGATTAAATCAGCGGTGTGCCAGATGATTTGGGCATACAAGAGGAATTGTTTAACTAAATCTGAGCCAGCAGTCGGGATTCTCACGTTTGTGATTATCAAAGCTGCTCGTGGTCACTTTTGGGAGTCTGAATCTTTTGAGCGTAAACTCAAACTGAGAGCAGACACCTGTTCAATTTGACCTCGACACGAAGGTTCAACCTGTTCAATTCTTCTTTCTACTTTTAAAAATAAAGGCTGGGACGGTGGCGTTTTTTAACCATCACACGTAGATAAAGAACAGTATTTGTTTCTCTGCATTACCTTAAAAATTAAAACACATTAAATGACTAAAATCAGTCAATTTAAAAGTCAAAAACGTAATGTAGAAGAAGTAGCGAGCTACAGTATATGTCATAGTGGCTATGTTAGCTTTGTTTTTCTGAACCATTTCATTGAAGAAATGAACTAGATATGGGTTGGTTGAACCAAACTCCATACACTCCATGTAGGATTCAAAAGACTAATGGTTAAAGTAAAAATAATTAGAAGAACAAAAAAAATTCTATGAGCTGTGGCTACATGTAAAATTGCCATCGCATTAAGAAAGCACACATCTGAAAAGAGTTTTACATTGTCAGTGGATGTTTAAAATTTTTCTATTTTCCCAATTTTCCAAAGAATTGTGGATAATTTATTAGTGATCATTGTTGGTAAGTAGTGTTGACGCAGAAAGATGTTCACCATAAATTGTGGTAATTTGACAAAGCCAATTAGGGAGTTAGTGTGGAGGTGGAGGATTGGAAATGCTCCTGGCCAGTGTCTTCACTACAGGAGGATCATGACAGTTAAGATTAGGTGCCATTCCCTCCTTTGACGCGTATATCTTTTTTATTTAAAGGAGAACAAAGCTAGTTGTATTGCTCAGCGGTCATAAATAGCACCTTCAGCCTTACCTTGATGACACACTTATCCTGGAGGAAGAGAAAGGGTGTGTATTTACTGAAGGGATGATGATACACGAGTGTGCAGGTAATGTAACCCTCGGCATCGCCTCATCAAGCACTTGGCCTTTCACCCGGTAAAGAAGAGATCCGCTGACTCGTTGACTTGTTTCCTTTTAAGCCTGCTGTGCTCTGGTATTTTTAGCACGGTTTCATATACTCTGTGCAATTAAGTAGGATGCTGGTAAACAATGCTCTGGTCGGGGGCCAGCTCCACACTTGGCTCAGTTATGATAAGTCAGATGGTTTCAAGTGAAAAAGGAATAACTTCATGTGCTGGCAGTAGTACAGCACAGTCCATGGGGGTTGCAGTTTTTTCTCTTTTTCCAGAGAAACACTTGTGTTTTATATTTGCGCCTTGCCACACATTCTTTTGTGTTCATGGGGGAGGAAGAGGATGAGACATTTACTTTTGAAGTTTTTCTGTCTCGTCACGTAAAGCATTCTTCACAGATAGAGTAGCACCACATAGTCAACCAGTCAACTCAGTGCTGACTTATTACAGTTTATATCGGGCTGAATTTAAAAAAAGAAAAATGAGTGCATGTGTTTTTGTGCAGCTGTACGTGTCTGTAACACATTTAGGTAAAGGTCTTTAGTTGTATGCCTTACTTTTCAGTTTTTAGGTGTATGATTGTATGCATGCAGCATTCATACATCTGAGTATGGGCATTTATGTGTCTGAATCCAGGTGTGGACACTGTGCATGCATTTGCATATGATTTAGCATAGGTAAGCGTGTATGTGTATGTGCTTCCACATGTGACCTATGAGGGTAAAAATACAAATGGGAGGTCAGAGTGGCATAGGGCTCACCTTTAGCTTGGCTCTTCACATTGTCAAAAGATATTTATATCTGGAATGAACAATTGAGAAAGATGGGTTTGATTTCCCTGCTGTGGCCCCGGGCTCGGCCTTCCTGTGGGTGCAGAGTCAACCTCAGTCAGATGCGCTGATTGGAGCCAGATCCTTTGTCCCAAATTCCGTCTCCTTGCACCCTTGAACCTCACGAAATCTCTAAACTAAAACCTTCAGTCATTGGTGTAAGTCCCACATTACACAAATCCAGCTTTAATGTGATGTTGTGAAATGTCAGGAGGGCGATGGAGAGAAACATGTGCTGGTGGATAAGAGGGATGACACGCAGGTGAAATGAGGTTGAAACTGAAATTCCACCAGTGAGACTGAGACTTTACTGTAATAGTCACTGTAGTTGGTGTGAAGTGGAATGCTGCTGTTAATTCCTCGCTCTCTGGACCCACTTTCTGTGTTTTTCATTTTTATGAGGCGGAGGAGGACATCTGTTTGCGTCGTTGACCCTTACACAAATTCTCTGGGGACCTTTTAATCTTCCATAGAGATCTATAATGTGAAGATGCAGTGATATGCTATTTTTGTCTGCTCTCTTGCCAGATGCTTCCCTGAACTCTTAATACGGCAGTATCACACCCCTGGGGTCCATGAATTGTCGTATGCGATACAGCGATGGAAGTTAAATGTTCTGCAGGCATTTTATTTTACTGTCCCAAGAGTGCCCCTCTGCTCCGTAAACCTCCACAGGCCCCGGGGCTCCCGAGAACCCCATTCGCTGTAAATACCCAGAATTCCTAAAACTTTCAAACCCTATATATTTTGAATTCCTCAGACGCCTTCAGACACTTTGTAAATTCAGATGCTCCGGTACTCAAGGGGGTAGTGAGACCCCTTAACCCCGCCTTGTCTTTATTTTCAGACCTGAACCCCCCCAACTGCCCCTCATACACACAAACACACACACACACACACACACACACACACACACATATAACCCCCTGCGATGGATTCCAGATCGGGAATTTAATGCATTTCTGTTTCGCATCACCTCCCAGGAATGCGGCACGCGTGCCACAAGCCTCATAACCTCAGGCTGATGAGTGCGAGGATGTTTAAAAGAGAGAGGGATGATGGGATACAGACGCTGCTGGGGGTTTTGGGGGGGAGTTAAGAGGGATGGGAGGCGGGGGCTGGGGGGGCTGACCAAGCACATCCGGCGCGGCACTTGGCGTTAATGACAGGCCATCTTCTTGCATAAAGCAATGTTAGTGCAGCTGTGGTATGTGCCGAGCGCATCTGGCTTGCAGATTTTTGGGAATGTATTTTGTGTGTGTTTGTTTGGTCTGTCCCGTCTCACTCAAATTAACGACTGTTGCAC
The DNA here is from genome assembly GCF_040436345.1 of Pagrus major. Classification (NCBI taxonomy): domain Eukaryota; kingdom Metazoa; phylum Chordata; class Actinopteri; order Spariformes; family Sparidae; genus Pagrus; species Pagrus major. Next base: position 20,499,826 of record NC_133222.1, on the reverse strand, counting down.
GATACGGAGGGAGGATGGAGTGAATTAACTTAGTTGGGGATCATTTGAGGGGGGGCTGATCTAAAAGTGGAGATTTTACAAGGAAGTCTGTTTTGCATAACGCTTAGATACTGCGGGGTTTTTTGTGATCCTGGCAGTGTCGACACACATTACACATTGAATCTTGTCAGGATTAGATGCTCATTGTGTTTGAAGCAGCGCGACAGTCAGATCTTGGTCAAACAAAACCTCCAGGTAGTCTGACGACGTACCCATTTAGTTCATCACAGGAACTTTTTTGGTTGGTAGCTTTATTTGTTTCATGTTATTTACAGCCTAATCTGCCCTGATGCAATGAACTTCCCAGTTGGTAGAAAACTAACAGTTATGTTACTTTCATCCAGATCATGGTCAGCTAGTTGTTGAAAACATGAATGAAATCAAAACATCAAGATGTTGATCACAATATTTTATAATAATAATTCCCACCAATTCTGAATCATATTGCAATCACAATATCTTTCAAAATAATTGTAATATTTATGTATTTATTTTGTAATTTATTTTGCCCTTTCTGCAACTAACACTTATTTTCAAAATCAAATAGTTGGCAATACATTTTGTCTGTCATCTAATCAATTGATTGATTGTTTCAGCACAAATTTTGTTCACATTATCGTTCATCAGACAGATGATAGATTTATTATTCAATAAATCTTGTCTAGCAAAAATGTAGTTATTGTACAACAACATTTAGCATTTGAGATTTTCAACTAATGTAATGATAAATAAATGATAATAATGAGTTATTGCCCAACTCTAGTCCATAGTAGTAAAGAAAAACAATTGAACATTAAAAACACTGGAACAGCAAATAAAATAAATTGCATACATTACAAATCCCCCCCAAAATTCTTAGTTTGATAATTAATACAGTTCTGTCTAGATATTGTAGTGTGTACCTGTGACTGACAGGAATGTTTTATTCTCTCTTAGTCTAAATTAAAACTGCTTGCCCCAGATCTCAAATGACTTTTTGTCCTTTATCAACCAGACATTACAAAAAGAGGATGACAATTGAATTATGCATTATTACAATTACACAATTATAGAACAGCACATGATCCTGATATTGTCTGTATCGTGCATAGCAGGAGACAGAAGACGGTGATCGCCTTTATTTTGGAAAGTACAAGCTCTAGACAGTGAAGTCATGGAAATGAAATCACCATTTCTCTATAATTACTTTGTCCCCAAATGATCTACAGTCAACACATTTACTACAGTCAGTAAATGTGGCTCTTTAGGTATTAGAAATACCTTACTTCTCTGACTGCTTTCTGTAGTGATGTGGTGTTTGTGGCCCTCTAACACCATCTGGTGAACATATGAGGTCAAGGCAATTTCTCAAATGACAACATGAAGTATTGCATAGTCTAACTGAGGTTTAAACATGTTTTTAAAAGTGCAGCAGTCGTGGATGCTCATGTGTACTACCATATTGGTCTGCTGTAGTGTTACGTCTGATTTGTGTTCATTGCATTCATGCAGTGCAGAGTAGCTATTTTTTATTGTTGAATCATTTGTCAGTTATTTTCTCAATAAACTGACTAATGTTTGGTCTATAAAATGTCAGAAAATGGTGAAAAATGTCAGTGTTTTCCAAAGCCCAAGATGACATCCTCAAATGTCTTGTTTTGTCCACAAACAAAACATATTCAGTTTACTTTAACGGAGTAATAAAGAAACCAGAAAGTATTTGTATTGAAGAAGCTGAAATCAGAGATTACTCAAGATTACTCAAACCAATTAATTAATTATTAAAGATATGTTTTATTGCATACTTTAGTCTTAAGGTTTTTTTTGTATTTTTACATATGTATATTTATAAAACCATAAATCACAATGTTCATTCATGACAATATCAAAGGCACTGATGGTTACAGTACAACACAGTACAAATGATCTGCAGTTAGCATTCTTGTTTGCAACGAGACTTTAGCAAAATGCCCTATTTCTGACACAGTGTTTACAAGTAGGAAATGTTTAAGAGCCAGTTCTTTAGACAGATATAAACCTAGGTCAGGCAAACTGGATAAGAAAAGCACTTTGATGTTAACGATGAATAATTTAGTGAATCGTACGTGGTTTTTCAATTCAGGTTGTTTTTTAGAAGACAACTTTTTCAAATAACAATTTGTTAAACATCATTGTCTTCATACATTAAACATGTCATCCTCAGGTGCTACTGATGGTGCCTTCATGCAGATTAACTTTAGTACAGAAAACAAAAACTTTGTTGAAACCATTGTTAAAATATGTACAACAATCCCTTATATTTTTATGTAAGAATCGTCCCCAAGTGTTGAGAGGAAAATAGTCACAAGAAAGAGAGTTGTGGATCTTACAACTTCACCATGTCTTCAATTTACAACAGCCTGAACCTAAAACATGCGTTGGCCAGGTCAGACTGTGATCAACAGTAGTGCATTTCATAGATACAAATGGACAGTGAGGACAAAGTTGGAGAAAATGATAAAAGGTAGTGGTGCACACTTTTTTCCACTCATGACTTTAAATAAGCTGCACATCATAAACTCTACAGATTTAAATTCTGTATATTGTTAACTTGGTCGGATTTTAGTCGTGGTCAGCTCTTAGCTAATGCTTTATATCAAGGTCTGTGTAATAAGCCTTAGTTAATGGTAATAAGGCCCTTTATAAGACATGTATAAGAAACTTGTTAACAGTTTATTATACATAATAATAAGTAAGTTAGTTAAACTCAATAAATGTGTTTTTAATGTTATTATAAAAAAACTCAAGGCTTTCATTTACATTCTAATGCAGTCTATACACTTAACTAGATTCTGATAAGCGCTTAACTAACACTTTTTTACAAGGTACTTAATATAACTTACATATTTGACAGCATCTCTGACTTGTAGCTTTTATCAGTGAGCTTGCCATTAGTCCTACAGGAGTCCAGATGGTCTCAAGTGGAAGGGATGACTGTCACTCAGTCAGCTTTATGCAACTTTAGAAAAATTAAGATGGCCAAGGCACTATTTAAAGTTATTTTGGCTCCAACATACTGTATCTGTATAATGACACAACATCGCCAAGTGAGCTCTTTCGCCTTTACAACAATTTTTTTTTAACATCCCCTGTAAACCATTTTGTAAAGAAAACTCCTTCCTCAGTAGACTTAAAACACACTACAATCTACATACTTTGCTGCTCAGTTATACAAGACCGATCAACTGATACAGCAATCGGCACATTTAGCAACGAAGGGAGACCAATCTTTTATTATTCCAGCATTTCTTTTGTTGTTAACACTTCTTCACTTAGTATTTTTGTTGGAGGCCAGCTAGAATTAGTTTCATAATGCAAAAATGTGAGTGCGTGTACTGCTCCCTCATCTATGGTGGCCTGCAAAGACAGAGACCTGTTTAGAAAAATACCAGTTCTATCAGTGGTGGGTCTTACTGGGCAACACTAAAGAGGATAATTGATTACTTACATTCCCCTTTAACTGAAAATGCCTTACATTATCCTGGTAAATCTCACATTTTGATTCCATTGAAAATCCAGTCACCAGCCAGTATATCCCAGCAGCCCTCACTTGTCTTCTGTTTAAGGTTCAGGGTTTACAGGGGCTCTCTACTGAGCCTGGGTCGGCTGATTCTTCATCTCCTGCCATTTCTTCTCCCTCAGGCTGAGCTCTGCATCAGAAAAGGCAGCTGGGCCCCAGTTGGTGATCTTCGTTGGTCCCTTTGAACCTGGAGGGAAAATATTCAAGAGACTCTTCACCATCGAGGTAGGAATATTTCATTCAAGGAGGACCATAGCTTACAATTATTTGTAGGCTATGGTCATGTATAGACACTCGTAGGAAACAGTTTGATACATAATAATATGTAAGTTAGTTTAACTCAATGTTAATATATGATATAATAATAATATATGATAAGATGTTATTTTAAACAAGGCTTTTATTTACATTCATATACTATTTTTACCACCTTTTTTCGATCTCTCATTGCTTTTAAATAGAGCTCAGGCTCTTAATCATTAAACCAGATGTAAATATACAAATGTGGCTGAGAAGCAAAAGTGAGCACTAGTATGTGTTAAGTTGGCAAGTCATTCATTAATGATTCTATTACTTCACATTTATGATAAAACATAACTGCACAAAATGCGCTTTATCCTCTTGGGTTTCAGCTGAGCATGATTTTACTTGCAACAGATGAACTCTTAAACATTCTTTAACCTTCTTGGACAGACTGATATTAACTGCATTAAAGTGTTCAATTAACTTTGTAGTAAACAACATTCTTAACACGAAGCCTCCAGCCAAAAGTATTGGTGGAATTTAGAAATCTCATTGTTATGATTTCTTTCTTTTTTTGTTTGGCTGTGAGCTGCTTTGAGGGAGCAGTCTGTACATAGTTGGCTGAGACAGTATGACAAGAGAGTCCCAGGTTTAAAAAGAGCCAAGTTATTTCTCCTCCACTAATTTCACTAATGAACTCTATTGGGAAATTACTAGGACGAAGGCGCCATTAAATTTATTCATGGCAGGAGTCAGTTTGTAGCTTTGGGGAGACCGAATGTGTCACAAAAAAACTTCACATTTAGCACTGTGCAAACAGCTGTGCAGGGCTAACAAAAACAGTGCACTGGTGTACTGTACCTAATGATGTATTCAAAGCTGTACAAACTGACTCCTTTAGATCAGCTGAAATATAACAATGTTTGTCATTTTTTCAGGAGATTTTATATCGTATTTTATTCTACAGTGTAGCAACAGTAATTTGTCTTGAAACAGTCTGCCTCACGGATGCAGCACTTTATTTTGTGGTCAAATGTTCGTCATGTCTATTAGTTTCAGTGTGAGTAAATGTAACACTCCAGTCTGACAAACCTCAGTAACATTGCAGTGATGCCAAATACAGTTCAATAGTTCCTGTGCAGTCAGTAAAACATTTAGAGGAACAGTACCATGTCTTTTAAAATAAAGTGTGAAATGTTGAAATGTTTCTTCCCTCGTGCATTTAAAGCAGAGCAATGGTAAGATTTTACACATTTTATTTATTTTATCTGAACCATTCTTTCTATTTGTAAAGCGCAGATAGACCGTGTCATACATGAATTACATGAATTGAATTAACTTTATTCCTTACTCACTCCTTACTTCACAATAAACAGCGTGGCTATAACTATCCACTGGCAGTGCTCTATAGAAACACACAGCGGTGTGTAGCCATTATTGCAGCTCCAACACAGGTCTGGTCAGAGGGCCAAAAATGTGCACCTATTGACCGTCAACGCTCCATCAGACTCTCCACTGAAAACTCATCCTGTGTTTCCAGTGGAGAGTCTGACAGTGGCTTCTCACGGCTGGTTAATTCTGACTCACACTGACTGGTCATCCATATCCCCCATGCTCCCGCAACGCCACGTTGCACACTTTGTTGCCATAAAGCCACTTCTCCTACAGTTGTTGTCCCCCACCCCTCTTTTGATTTTTGATTGTACACTAACTGGGATCGGGCACTGTTGCAGACTTTGAGGGTGTTGTTACTCCGTTAACAGTGTTGTCCAACACGGTACACTGAACTTGAATGCCTGACAGCCACTTGCTGTGACCACAGTGTGCCTAAGTATGAGTGCACTTTGCTGTGAGGAGCAGATTGGTCAATGAAACGCCAATTAGCTGAGCTCATAGCACTTGAGCCTGATGCAATTTTTTTTTGCAAGTGTTATGTTGGTCGTTCTGATGTGGAGGCTGAAAATCTTTCATTGTTGGTAACTTAGCTGCAAACTTGTGCTAAGCCCTAATCAAAACTGCCTTTTTGATTGACTGTGACAGTTTTTGACAAATGTAAAGTGGTTGAAGTGGCTAAGCGTGCTGGTAAAGCTAAAACTCCTATGGTGTATGTAACATATCTATCCAATAGAAGTATCAGGTTCAAAGCCTGTGTCTGAGTGTGTCTGGCTTTAATGACGCTTTTTAGCCAATGTTACTATCTTTGAGAATTCCTTTGAGGAGTATGTTAGCAAGCAAGTCAAAATCACAACTAAAGCTTTAGCCACCAGACATGTGACCATGCAGTTTGAGTCCTGCCCAGGAAAGGCAGACTCTGCAAGTATCAATGAAAACTGCTATGGCTACCGTCATTTGTCTGATAAAGTTATGGCTTTTTGACAAGAGACATAACAGGATATTTACTTGTTCATGTGAACGAACAGAGAGAGACAACACTGATGAGTTAAAAAAGGTATGTTAGCAAGGGAGACTTCTTTTACAGGCTGCACTGCTGACACAGTAAATCCCTCTATACATAGAAGGCCCAAAATACACTAGTATCATGCTCATTTTGATGCAATGAAAAGGATTATAACTTTACAATAAAAACCCTAAAATCCAGTCTTATGCCTTTTAACAGTCCTTTGAAGACTGGACAAAGTGTCCCCATGCTCAAAGTCCGTCTCACATTGGTCCTCCCAAAGATAGAAGTAAAAACAAGACAGTGTTAGTGTGCTGCTGTTACCTGGTTGAATGAGCCGTAACATGCCCTCGTGTTCAGCCACCTTGTGCTTCCAGGTCTTTGTATTGTTGGTTGCGTCTTCCAGCTTCTTCATCACCGTCTGGTTCACACAAGGAGATACAGACACAAAACAAACAGCATAGTGATTAACAAGTAATGAAATACAATGTTTTTTATGTTCTAAGAACAGCACTTTGCAACACACTGCATCAACAAATAACATGTAGTAGTATTAACTTCCTGTCATGATTTTCTATCGTGTTTAAAAAGCTGCCTGCCATCCAGCGGTTATATAGTGACACCCAGTGGTGAAGACACAGAACAACTTTACCAAGAACTGAAGTCTGTTTTTTTTTTTTTGTAAATGTAGACAGATCTATTGATTTACTTCCCTCTCACATCCTAAATAACAGCAATGATGGGGAGTTATCACTGTTACTAACTACTGTTAGAACAAATTATTGTTCATTCTAGCAGTAATAAAAAATACTTTTTATATATTAAAAAAAATCATACTGTTTAATACAGTCACATCACTCTTGCTGTCCCTTGGCTACTTGTAGTCGCTACACCATGACTATGACTGCTCTCAGCTGACCTGGTACTGCTCCAGCGCCCCCTGCCTCTCTTGCTCTAGCTGTTCCAGTTGTGTCATGGCTGCCTGCAGGGCACTCTCCTTGGCCAGACGTTCCTTCTCCAGCTCCTGTTTCTCAGCCTCTGTCTCTGAGATGGCCCGCTGCTGCCGCAGGTGGATCTGTTCCAGCTCTACCCTCTTTGTAGCCTCTTCCTCCAGTAACCTGCTCCACACAGACATCAACACAGGTTAGTAAAGAGTATAATAGTTCTTCCATTTCCAGCTGGTCTTGGGCCAGCATTAGTGTGTCACATTAAACAATGCTAAGGAATATAATAACCTTAGCTGAGCACCATGCATGCGTTAGTGTTGTCTAAACTATCGAAATATCGATATACACCAATTCTGAATATTTAAAACAGTTTTAATACTCATTTCTGCAGTATCCACATCAGTGCCAGCTGCGCTTCCTTGCTTTCCTCTCTGACATTGAGTTAACACACACCAATGCAGTGCCCACATAGGCCCGCCTCCTTCAGAATTAAATTCACTAAAATGTTGATGAAGGTTCTCAGTCATCCAGGTCATGGTAAGCATAAAGTGCTGTATCGCAGGCAACTGGACTTGTTTCAGTTTCTTGAAGAAGTTTCACCTCTCTTCCAAGAGGCTTCTTCAGTTCTAACTAACTGGGGCTTTTAAACTCTGTGTGGGAGTGTCCTTACAGAGTTGTTAAGGACACGTGTGAGCTCTGAGTTTCAGAGTTGTTAGGGCCACTTGTGGGTGGTTGACCCAACTGGCCTTCACATGGGTTGCTAGGGCTAGGTGAGCCCAGGCGTGAATGGTTGTTAGGTTGTCTGGGGAGGGAACTAAGTACTGCATTATAGGTGGGTGATAAGTAATTAATTTTTACCTATGGTATTACTGTAAATATTGATATTTTTCAAGGTGCGTACGTGCATACATGAAGCGTGCATATATACATTTTCCTCCAGAAACCAACATTTTTGATTTCCCATGACAACATTATTAGTTGCAAATTACAATCAAATAACATCAGCTCAAATATTTTAATAAGTAATGTTCAAGTAATAAAATGAGGCAACTAAAGTATAAATCTATTGTAACTGAAGGGGGTTGTGGCCTGTCGGTGAGTCAGCAGGTGGTGCTATAGTACAATAATGGATTCTGTTTTTAAGATTATGGTTCCTGTGTAACTGTAAGTACAGATTGCACTGCAGGATAAATGTCATTTGCATTGTTTATAATCTTTATCAAACAGATAGTAAAAGCTCCTGTCTTCTTCAAAAGGCAGAAACATGAACCAAAATTTAAGGCCAATTTTGTATACTTGATACCAATAATCTGTTGATCTATACTTAAAAGAAGGGGGGAAAAGTTACATTTCATTTCATTTGTTTTTGACTGTACATCTTGGGAAATCAAACGGACACAAAGAACTCTGCCCAGAGGAACCAGGGGGTGAGAAAATGTACAAGAGTTATCAAGTCAACTCAGTGCACAATGACAGTGCAGGTATGACAAATATCTTTCTGCAACTATTCTGTCATAATAGCTTTTAATTTTCCTAGTGTCTCCTTCCCTTCTAATTCATTTGCCCTGTGTTGCTGAGTTGGTAAACCCAGCAGTTATACTATAGTTATTCTAAGCTTTACATGAAACTATTGAAATTTAGTGAGGTAGAAGATTGGAAAGCCCTTGTATGATAGGCTGTTTGGATGATGTTAATGTTAAAAGATGATCGCTTTGTAACACTGGTTTAATTTAAACACTGTGGTCAGTGGTGCTGATGCTTACTGGTGGTTAGTCGCGCGTGAGGTGGAAAGCAAATGTCAGCAGAGAGGAAGGAAGGACAAGGGAGGAAATGTGGTGGAGAGAGGGAAGTAGAAGTCTAATGTCTTGCTGCATGTGTGACTAAAAAAAAACAGGAGAAGACAGTTTCACACTAAAGAGATCCCCACAACCAGTTAACTATACAGTGAATCTAAGGTAAAATAAACTCTCAAATAACAGAGAAACTTGCTAATAACAGAGAGCTAGGAGTGGCTCAATACATCTACAGTGTGTGTTGTTTATCTGACACCAGTTCGACCGATTGGGTTTCGATTTGAGCCCGGCCTCATTGACTGAATTGACTTATGCCAACATAACCTTCACTTTTTCCTTGGTTCCTGAATATATTTGTTCAAAATCACTTTTCTAATACATGTGGAGCCTCAAAGCGTTTGTCCCTCATTCATTCTTTGTTAACTGACCGTGCCTGCAGCCTGCGGACGGCCTCCTCGTCCTGTCTTGCACGCCTCTCGTCCTCCAGAGCGTCCTCAAGTTGACCGTACATGTGCTCCAGCTCCCGAACTCGCTGCAGGTACTGCTCCAGCTCTGTGGACTTCTGGGCCACCTGCTCCTCCATCTGCTGCCGTACCTGTTGAACCAGGAAATACAGAGAAAAACTTTATCTAGGAGTCAATATTAACCCTTTTGCGGTTTTCTGTAACATTTTTATTTAATTAGGAGTTTCCTACAGGAATATCAGGTTTCCAAAGACTGCCTTGTTCATCAGCTTTTCCTTTAAGTGAACGTCAGCCCAGCTTACGTTAGGTAGTGGTGCACTATGCATGTAACTCTGTAAGTACACATATTGTATACAAAAGTACACTATCCTGTGATTAGGCGATAAACGTGATCGTTTTCATCGTTTTAGTTATTTTATCAAGCAAAATGTCAAACGCTGCCTAATTCCAATCATAAAAATAATTTCTAAATTAATTGCTGACCAAAATAATTGCTAGTTTAAGTTCTATAATGAATGATTTAAGATTGTTGTTTTATTGTGGTGAGGTTGTACACCTGTCAAAGTTAGATCTATTATAAAAAAATGTGAGGCTTGGTTCTATTATACTCTATTATACAATTCGTGTTGCCTCTTTGTGAAAACCAGCCATCAAGTCACAGATGGATGATAAACAATGTTTGCTGGTGCACCACATCCCTGCTGTCCACTGAGCATGTCAAGATGTTAATCACCAGAGGCACTGAAGCAAAGTATAGATGCGTCTTCAGTGGTAAATTTCATCAAACATACCTTACAGTGATGAGAACCGGAACATCTTCACCACATACTGTATTATTTAAAGTGTAATGAGGATATCACCACGACTTGAAATGACTCGTCTGTAGTCAAGTTTCGGTTCAGCTTTAAATGACCTTCACCCGAGCTGTAGTGTGTCTTAACTTTAAGTCTGTTTCTAGTTGTTTGCCTGAGAATCTTCTTCACATTTCATATGACCTGACACCTGTTGATAAATGTTAAGCTAAAATATTGTCTCCATACAGTGTACCAAAAAGAGGATGTTTTTAAATTGCAGTTGCTCCATCACTTGTTCTGATGTAATGAGGATGACGAGGAGTGACATACCATTTTCTCTCTCTCCAGGTCCATCCTGTAGCGGTCCTGAAGTTCAGTTTGGGTCTGAAGGCGCCTTCGTTCTTCTTCTGCTGCGTTCGCCGCCGAGTCCTCAAGAGCCTGGTCAAAAGGGAAACAGACAGCAGTCAAAAAAAAAAAGGTTGATAAAAGTACATTTAAAAACACCTCTTTTTTCTGCCATCATATATTTCAGCCTCAGATTCAGGTGAAATATATGTTAAACAGAAATAAAGAAGGCAAATGTTTGAAATGTTTAAGGGAGTTTTGAGACACAAACGAAAGCGAATGTGCTATTTTTGAACAATTATTAAATACTAATATCCCTTTTAACAAAATGAGATCTAAAGAGGAATTGAGAATGTATGACTAGTGTCCACTAAAAATAAATTAACAGAGTAAACAAAAACTCAAAAGGAATTGAGAAATGCCATGACAAAATATATTCATGGACTGAATTATTTAGTTTTTAACCTTGTAATGCCAACAAACTGCAGAGTATTATACTATAAACTTTAATGCAACCAACTTTTTGACAAAGGTTCTCTTTCTTCGTAAAAACCTAAATTGCAATTATGTGAGAAAAACGTCACTCATTCTTCTCAATGTACCTACCAAATCAAATTAAACCAACCATGTATTGTCATATCCATTGTTCAAAACAAGCACAATGAAATTCCTCCTTTGCCTCCCTCAGAATATAAATAAATAGGATATCACAGATAAAGAGAGAAGCATCTGAGGAACATTTTGTATAATATACAAATATACATTCTGTAATCGAGCCCAACCAATACTCAATGTTTGGGGCTGATGCCGATATTCAAGAGTAAAACAAATTCTATATCAATATATCGGCCGGTATTCTTTTACACAGAGACTATATACATTTTTACACAAAACAGAACAACACACATTCTTTGCAATGATGAATTTGTAAATTCAATTATTAAAAACTCGTGAAAGAGTAAGACAATAATATGGACCGATAGTTGTTGTTGTCAATATCCGTTTTTGGTCGTTTTATTTTTTTCTTCCTTTGCCTGTTGTTGATTGCTTTTACCAATTGAAGAACTCAAGTGTGACCAACCAAGTTTTAGAGGAAGTGAAGTAAACTGAAGGAAAAACTTTGGGGCATGTCTATATTGTTTTGTACATTAAAGAAAATACAACAGGAGAAATTAATCTTTAAATTAATTAGCTTGTGCTTGTGTTCGAACAGTAACCTCATGCCGACTCATGTCACCCAGCTGTGAACTGTCTCAAGACCGTGACAGTGTACGACTAGCAGCACAGTGTGACCACTAAAGAGGACCCTGAGTCTCTCTCTGTGTGGACATATATTCATTGTGCATTCATGAAACCATCTATGTGAGACTTTCACCTCAATGGCAGATTGTTGTGCATTCATTGGAGAGCAGTGTCGCCCCAGACAAAGACAAACCATTGTTCTCCGCTTCACTGGGTGTTACACAACTACACTGTGAACTAATTTGACTGACTGTTGCTGCATCTCAGTTTGTCACAACCCTGTAGATCACCGCAACATACCTTGTGCTGTAACTGTAACCTACTGTGTTTTCAGTTCAGATAAAGAACATTATCCTCTGAGAAGATGTAACTGACCATGTGAGCTCATGAATGCTTCAAATATTTAAAATTCAGTTAAAAATACGTTTTTTTTAATTTTCCATTTTAATTAAAAAACAGGCTTCGACATGTAATGCCCGTCTACCCCTTGATAAAGTTTAGTGGACGGTGCAAATACCAGGAAATAGTAAGAGTAAAAGTCCAGGTACCAGATTACCACACAGAAACCGTTATTTTTAAAAGCATGTGGTGAGAATGTACTACAAAAACTTAAATTGTTACAAGCCACGACAGCATGTGTGCTTGAAGATGATCAACTGACTGGTGCCTGTTGACTCTGACAGTGCTGCAGATGGATAGATTATGGGTTTACTCTGGACGGATTTGAGAAATCGAACTTTGTAACAAACTGAATTTGTCTTTTGTTGTTTTTTTCATGGTAAATCACTGAAGGATTTTTAGTGTTCAACTCTAGAATCTTTATTTTCCGTGAATGTTACTTGAACTTGCCTGACCCTGACCTGTAAAAAAGCCTCCAGGATAAAGTCAAATTGAATGAATGACAGTTTTCAGGGTATAAAACCAATAATCTGTTGATCTTTACAAATCCCGATGCAATAGTCCGACAACGGCATAGCTGTCATTGCTAAATTAAAAAAAAAAAGAATGGCATCATGTGATTCACAACCGGGAAAGATGGCGTCACAGAACTCTACAGTTGCGATAAGGATAGTATATATAGTATGTAAGAGTGAATGAAATGAGTCATTAAGGGCATTCGCTTACGGCTCATTGGGAGCGGAAATGAGGCTTGTGTAAATGTGAGCAGTTTCACAATGGCTGACATTTATAAAACAGAACCATGCAGATAGTCCAGCTTTATAACTTTGATACTTTTATAACTATATGTGTATTATTGAGGTTGTACTTTACAGTGGTTTTGAACTGAACTTCACAATGATCCCCATTTACCAACATTAGGGGGGTAGAACATCAGAAACACATTGCAGTACACTGCAATCCAGTACACTGCAATCCAGTACAACTCCACCGCTTAATACGACCTCAGTAAAGAGCATACTGTTAAAAAATTTAACAAAAAACATGACATTAGGTAACACTTTATAATAACTGTGCATTTTTAGTTGGGAGAGTGATCCTTCCTGAGGTTTCTTCCATCTTTTTTTTTCTGACTTGAATCAAGGGTCTATGGTCAGAGGATGTTGTTCACTGTACAGATTATAAAGCCCACTGAGGCAATGTGATTGTGATTTCGGGCTATATAAATAAAATATATTTGATTTGATTTTAATTAAACTTTTTAATAACTCAATAATAGTTAAATTGCTGTTAAACAATGCCAGTCCAAATAATGTTTATAGATGAACCACATCGTATTTAATAACAATTTCCAAAATATTATAAAACATTAGATGTAACTTTCCAAGAAACAATTGTTTGATAAAAGGTTTATAAAGTATTAATTGTTCATTAACAGTGAAATTACTGAAGTTTAATTAACTATAAATGTACTGTTTATTAATTACAAACATACATTCAGTCTGTCAATCAAACCAAAAACAACCCTGAAAATAAAACAATGTTTTCGTATTTTAAATCATTTTATTTTTTAAGTAGACAATGTACCTGTAACAGATTAGTAATAGCATTAATCATATGTTTCAATCAACTGTATGACATTAGCCCTCAGCTATGTGACACTTCCTGTTAACCTCATAGCCATTTACCTCATTAACAGGAAGCAGCCGTTCATCATCCGCTTTTGGGGAATCCACATAATCTCCGAATTTAAACACGACCAGTCAGTCAGGAGTGTCAACAGACAAGTGTGAGTCAGGTTTAAGGAGATTTACTGGAAAAACATGTTTAATGGAGACTAATGTTGCCCCCCCTCCTCCCTGGTTCAATACACATTCCTCTGTTGGCAGCGGGTGACAGACCATTCATCAGTCAGAGGCCGCAGGGCGGACTGGATCTATTATTGGTATTCATGAGCTTGCAGTGAGTTTCAGAGGAGACCCATCAGAGTTTTTAGGTGACCTACTTTGATTGTTGTGGGAAACGCAGCAGCTACTGTGTGTGTGACTGAAACCAGCAGTGTGAAACAGAAAAATGACTGTCTCTTACAAGAGCTTTACAGACAACGCATGCTACTGTCAGTTTGTGTTTGTTTTAGTTGCAGACATCATGACAGCAAACTGGTTGATAAAATATCTGTGTACAGTATTTCCTTACGGTCTACTATGGCTGTGTTCAAACTGTAGGTAAATCCGATTTGCTTCTCAAATGAGATCTTTAAGACACACTGTCCGCACTGTCATTTGCAAGTAATCAGATCAGAATTTATGTCACCAGTCTATCAGCATGGGTTGTTATGGTAACAACGTAAATGTCAGTTGACCCCAACCTGTGCTTTGATAGTCGAGTCAAATGTGTTGTCCAGATACTCTCTCAAATTAAGTCATTTTTATCACTTACTGATCGTCATGTTGTTCATGCTTTTATCTAGTATTATAATGCACTTAACTCCAATATAACCCAGTCTCCAACTGGTTCAAGACGCTGCTGCACGACTCATTACTGATTTTAAGAATTGTATTAGTTAGTTTGAAAGACCGGAACAGCCTTGTTCCTTCGTACGTTTGAGATCTACTAACCCAGTATATTCCCTTGCGTCCATCGAGATCATCGAGATCTGCAGATGGACGCGATGGACTTGCTTGTTACTCCTTGGTCACGGTTAACTACAAAGGGTGATCAGGCTTTTATTACCTGCTTCATTTAGACACACGAAGTCTCGAGCTGCTTTTAAATCTCTCTTTAAAACGTTTCTTCTTTTGCAAGCTTTTGGAAAAATGTTTAATGCATGTTCTTGTTCTTACTTTACACGTATTTGTGGAAATCGAAATCTGAATCACATTTCAGAGTTTTTGCTGTCCACACTTCCTAAAACAAACAAAAACTAACACAAAAAAACAAACAAACAAAAACTGACAGATTTGTGCTGGAATTCTGAATACAGCCCATGATGCTCTGCACGAGTTTGAAGGTTAATCAGATACCAACACACTGCATTTTGAAATAATATAAGAAAGGAAAGTTATCATGGGGGCAATGGTTTTATCACAGTCTACCAGGAACGTGTGCTTGCAGATATTTGATTGCATTACACCAAAGTCCTCTACATCTGCCTCCTACAGATAAATGAGAGCTACGTTTTTTTCCTTACCCGTCTAAAAGTTGGTCTAAACGTAACCTTTAGTGATAATCAAACTACAGTTTTCTGTCTGTGAAGATTGATCTCCTTGAGTTGACAGAAACTCCTCATCTGTCCTCTTGAGTCAAGATATGATTGATGATACTGCCTTCTGATTACAGTACAAAAGAGGACAGTAGATGAGTAGAAATCTGATCAGTTTACTTTCCTGATAAAAAACAGAAAAGATGCTGAGTCAGCTGTGAAAATGACAACATGTGAGCCTTAATATCCACAGAGCCTTGAAAAGGACACAAAGTCCTTTTCAAACTGAAAAGCTGCTTCTCTGTCTGTACTTCTTCAAATACACCCTGGGAACAACTTGTCTTCATGCTGCTCCTGGAACAGGAATGCCTCCCATCCTTAACGTTTTGAAATTGTTAAAGTGCCTTTTCATCTTGCATCTTTAGAAATTCCCTCAAGGGAAATCCCTCCAGTTTCATTCACAAACTCCAGTAAATTACTTCCTGCTATGCTCTTTGATTTCTTTCTTCTGCTAGTCACTTATTAAACAGATAATCATATCCTGGTGTTTCAGGTACACCATGGTTACACCTACAGCATTATTAATGTTGACATGTTGTTTCTGTTTTGTTATTTTTATGGTTCATTTTTTTTATTTTTATGGTTGATGTCTCTCTCTTTCCAAGTCACTACATCACAGGACTATGATGCTAATCCACCTGTGTGTTTTGAGTTGTTTGTCTTGGGAGTGGGGTTAGTTTTTGTGGAACATCTGAGAGCTTCATGCAGTTTTAAAACAAAATGTAATGTTCAATCAATCTTAAGACTAAGATTATTAAATGTAGTAGCTTATTTGGTCCTAAAGATTTCTGTTTTAATTCCTGCAACATCTGTACGTTCACTTGTTTTAAATGGGCAATATTTTATGGTTTTAGTTGAAAACAAAAAAAATCAACTAAAATAACCAACAAAATGTGAAGAAATAGCAGTTTTGACATTATGATGTTGTGTTACAGTTCAACTGTATGTGACTTGGACTCAAGTCGACTGTGTTACTTGTCACTCCATGGTCTGTGTGTGTGTGACGTCGGCCAGCACCGCCACAGCTTAAAAGGACTACCCTCATTAGAATGAAAAACATTTTTGCCACACCAATTGATTTGGTTGAAACCAGCCTAACTTAGGACTCGACTTGAATTGCCCAAGAAAAAATGTTGTGGGACTCACATGAGACTTTTACCAAATGAGTCACATGTCTGACACGAACACTCTCCTGGACCCGGAGCTCCCAGTCCAAATTGCTAACTGCAAGGCTAACTGAGCTATCTATGTAAAAGCCGCTACAGTACAGCAGACTGCTAACTGTAGCCCCCCCATTTGTTTTGAGTACGAATGTGTGGTTCTTTCAGAGAGCACCTTTTTTTTTTTCTCCGAACTCCACTGATTGTTTTTTAATTTAACCACGTAGAACAATCTCTGAAACAATACTAGACTGGATAATCCGTCTAATATGCACATCTTGTTGGCACACACAGGTACAATCTTTCCCCTGTCATTAAGGATCACTCCTGCCCTTCTCACTTCCACTTTGAGCTATTTTAAATTCAGGATACTTCAAAAAGGAACTACTGCACCAGACGTTTCCTGAACAGACTGGATTCACAGGGGGAACATTCAGCGTGTTTGTGTGTCTTCTCCTTACCTTCCTCATGTTCTCCAGTTCCATTTGTTTAGCCTCGTTAGCCGTCTGCAGCTCCCTCATCCTTAACTCCAGCTCTTCCTGTTCGGCCTGCTGCTTCAGTCGCAGCTCCCGTCGCTTCTGTCGGGCCTCGCGGTGTGGTGCCGGCCGGCCCTGACGGAGCAGACTCACACAGGTCTGAATGGCTGAAACATAGAGGACGTAAAATTTATGTTGTGGTTTCACTGAAAGCTGTCTGTGAATGTATGTAGGGTCCAGATAATCAGAGAAAAGCTTCAACGTTTCAGTATAATTATGTGACAAAATGAACTCTGTTGAAGGAAAACACAAATCTGTTTATCACTGGCTTTCGTTTTAAAGCTGAAACAATTAGTTGATCAATGGATTAGTATTGAGTTAAGTATTTTGATTGTCAGTCATTTTCAGTCATTTTTGAAGCAAAAAAGCCAAATATTCTCAGTTTCTGGCTTGTCACTGGTGAGTATTTGCTGTAATTTGCTCTTTTGTAATATTTGATTGAAAATGTCTCCTGGAGTTCTATAAAAGTGCATATTTAACTTAGTTGACCTCATTTAGCTGTTGGTCAGCTAACTAACAATGAATTTCACAGTGTTTCTGAAGATTTATTGGGGTTTGTTTATATATAAATATATATATATATATAAATATATATATATATATATATATATAAATATATATATATATATAAATATATATATATATATATAAAAATATAAATAACTAATTTAGAACAAGTTCTCCCCCTGAGATTAACTAAGCACTTTATTCTTAACAGTAAGCACAGTGATTTTTGGGCCCTATTTTAACTTATTTTGGGGTCTAGATGACAAAAAGTTTTGAAACTGGCTGCAACTTACCATACACGTCAAAGTACGTTCACTAAAAGTTCTTTTTCTTTCTACTGACAGGCTCTTAGATGTTATTGTAAGTGTCTGAAACATGTAAAGGGTTCCTACAGAGACCGACCTTTTTGTTTAAGAATAAGATCAGAAACATCAAGTGTGCTGGGTCTCAGTAAATTAATTAATTAAAGAGTGGTCTAGACCTGCTCAGATTGGAAAGTGGCATGAGATAACTTTTGTTATCTGACTTGACTATATTGTTGCCTTAAAAGCCACCAGATTCCATTCATAAAATTAGTGATTTAACCTCCTAAAACATGGTAGTTGCTGGAATACTGCTGCCTCTTTCAGCTACTTTGTTTGTGTTGTTGTTTGACTTTGGTGTTTCAACACATTGGTTCAGATCCAAACTAACTCTTTTAATACCAGAAATGACGTTTAAATGACCTTGACGCAGCTCAAATGAAAAATCGTCCCTTCACCGTCACTGAAATGCTGCATTGACAAAAGGTCAAAAAAGCACGTATGAATCAGAAGGGAGTGAATGAGTGAGACATTATGAGTAAAATATGATCCACTGAGTCACCACATTGAGGCTGAAATAATGATTATCTGTTAAGTAATAAAAGGATTAATGTCTGGGATTTTCTCACCCTGGATCCACTCCTGCTTCTTCTTCTTGTCTGACGCACTGATTTCAAAGCTTTTCTGTGACGACTTGATGAGGAAGAGACACTTCTTTCCTTCTTTATCTTGCAGAGGCTGCAGCAAAAACAACACAATGATTATACCAGCACATAAATACACAAACATTTGAGCAAACATGAAGAGTGCACAAAAGTATGCAGTTGCACAACCACTGTCTTGGGGAACGCAAGGGCTAGGGTCAATAACTTTCATACATTTTTTTCTTTTTATTCTTCTGACTTTTCTCTTTTATCAACTGAACTTCTCACCCTGACTCACATAAGATAACATGGAAATCAATCCCCTAATTGAATCCTTTAATAGCCAGTTAATTATTATATCTGATTATGATTTGATTGACTCATCATACAGCACCAGTTGTGAACATAAAGTGTATCAGTTGCAGGTGATATGCTGATATTTTGTACACACTGGTTTCAGATATCAGACAGGTGGAAGAGTTTTCATAAAAACAGCGGCTTCTTGCCTCCACGGTGCAGTTTCCATCCAGTAAGATATCTCCTTTCTGGTCAGTGAGGTCCTCGCCAACGTAGTAGGAGATGAAGTTTGGCTTCAGCAGGAACCAGCGCTCCGTCCAGTTCTTCCTCTTGTGTCCTTTCTTCATCATGTAGCCCTGCAGAGACAAAGGACAACATGAATCAGGGTAATTTAAACCATTGATTACAAAATGATCATTTACAGACTGGATCATCTTTATGATGAACGAACATTAAATCTTTTTGTTCATTCTTTAGTTCACCTTGAAAATAATGAATGTTTTGTGCATGCAGGTGCTGTTTTATTTTTGTCTCTGTACGACCTCAGTAACATTCACTCATGCTTTCACAAGAAGATATACAGCCCTGCCCCATTATGACCACAAACTCTCACTTCCTTATTTTATAAAGGAAGAGCTGTTTTAATTCAGATTTCTTCCAATGACAATCCACCTCTGTCTGTTATGTTTGTGTTTAATTTGATTCCTTTGTATTTTATATTTTTTCTTAAGTTGTACAGTTCTATTCTTACAAAATACGTAAAACTTTTGACACGACAAAAACACTTCTGTCAAACCAAAGGCTCCTTTAGTCATGACCTCACTGCGAGGACTTTAAATGGAAAATAAGGTTTGACTATGTTTAAGCAATAATTCAACATGTGTTATCCTTATTCTATATCTTTTATAGTCAACAAATGCCATTAAAAAGACCAAAACAATGTGTTAATACATTTCTCAGCTACTCTCCTACCCTGCCTGTGGTACTCCAACCCCATGGGTTAAATGTAGGTCACAAACATATAGTTTCATTTTTTTTAAAAAGATAGATAATTTCTTGAAAAGCTGGGCACAGAAGGTTAAAGCAACCATTAATCAAACAGTGGTGCATTTGTTGGGGACTGTAATTATATATTTCATGCTCTGGTTAATATTTCCACAGCAGGAAGTTGTAAGTGGGATTGAGACAAAATAAATTACGGTGAGTGATTTCACTCTAATGAAGAAACATGTCACCCAGCATCACAGTGTGGCTCATTGATGTGTTTGTATCTGTATCAGACAGTATTTGTTAGTCAGACCAATTCATTGTTGGTTTTTGTCTTTTCATGGGATATGTTGACGAAAAGAAAAATATAGAATATCACCAGACTTGTCCTTTCACTTTATAAAAATAAAATTTTATCATATATCCAACACCAAAGAACATCCTTGAATACAGACAGATTTTTTTGGCTTTATCGCTGAAACACGTACTGCTCATGGCAGAAATACTGTCATTGTCATTGGAGAAGAAAGCAGGTGTTTGGATTAAGAGCAGCAGACTTTGAGACCATCACGGCCCGCAGTGTCATTCCACCATCCAACCTGACCAGCCCGGCCACTCCAGGGAGAAAGAGAGTTGGAATAGGCTAAGCTAGCTTGGTTTATTGCTGCTCCTGGCTATAATGCCTGGTCACAGGAAAAGGAAATAGACAAAATGGTACTCAGGCTGGCAAAACAACGCATTCGACGAGCAGACCATGTTTGTAGCCGACAGAGCCGGGACTATAGTGGAGGCAGCAGTGGACTCTGTGTTTACAAGATCGATGCTTGGTGCTCACACACAATTAAAGTTGATGGACAGTGTTTCCCAGATGTCGAACCTTTGATGTAAAGATGCCGACCACGTTATCATCACCATCTTGTTGCTTCACTCTGATTCAGATTAAACAGATTTATGTATTTTTGTATATAAATAACTATATACTGTATATGCTCTGTAATTTCAGTAACATGAAGGAGTTTACAAGTTTCATTTCATCATACAACCATGTGTTGTATAATGATGAATAAATGACCTTGTACTGTTGTGATCAAAAACATTGATCTGAAGTTCAAAGCTGAGGCTGTTCTTTAAATAATTTTCTAATAAATAAATATACCAACTCCTTACAGACCCACATTCATTTCAGGTTAGTCCCACCAGCTTTGGTTTAAGCCACGGCCATTCTGAGTATGGATACTAATATAGACAATTTCCACATAGTGTTTTTTTTCCAGGCAGGAAAGTGCTGGCTGTGTTCAGGAGCACTGAGATGAAGCGTTTGTTCACTGAGAGAAAAAAAACGCTGCACGTGCGTCCTGTCCCTGTATGATCGACGCTGCCCCTTTGCGGTTTACTATCTGTTTGTTTTTTTATTTGACATGGGGACATCAAAGCAAGGAGGATGTGGGTGCTTGACATGATCCATAAGAGACAAAATTGCTGTGAATATTATCGCCTAGGCCAGGAAAAAGACACTGTTGGTCATGGTCCTTCTTTTGTTTGCTTCCGTGCGAAATCAAAGACATGTTTAAATAATTACGAAGAATTTTAAGTAGTAAATCTGACCCGGTCATCATTTAAAGCTGCATATGTACTGAACAAGAACACAACAAGGAATGGCATTTAGCCCATGACCCTTTAGGACACTGTATGGTCTGTCTGTGCCTACCTGTTTCAGCACGTCAAGGATGAGTTCTAGGTAGACCTCATTGATGCCCATGGAGAGCGTCTGGCGGTCCATGCCCTTACTGAAGTGACCAGAGCCCACCAGTTTGATGAGCTCCCAGGCGCTCAGACTCTGCTGCTTTGAGCTCAGCTGCAGCTTGTAGTCCTCGAAACGCTCCTCCACCCAGCTGCCCCCCATCGCCTCCGTCAGCTTACGCAGGAAGTACTCAATCTGTGCATGGAGACACATACAGAGAACATAAGGTAGAGCAAAGATGTAAAAACACAGGCGTGATAATGGGGTTTTTCTACTTTTTTTATTCAAGCGTACAACTGTGAATTTATATTGAAGATAACTGTCCCTGTCATGTTTTTTTCCTTCTGTTCATCTCTACACCGGCTGGCCTCAGCACAGATATTTATATTTCTTTTGCAAACAATCTTCCTGTGATTCAGCTCTCATGCTTGTTGAACAACAATAAATCTTCCAGCATTTGTTAAAGAACAGGAAGCTGGAAACTTCCTTTTCTGCTCTTGAGTAACAGAAGCTTTCAGCCGGCCGGTTACTGCAGCAGTGAAGCACCACATCTACACCAGTGCAACTCATATCCAGCTCATGTCTGACCAGTATGAGCTCCAAATGAACAAAAGCCCATTTATAAGAGTCGTGACAGTTAACACTGACAGACAAACGCTGACTGATTTTATTCTACGAGAACATTTACATTATAACTTCCTCTTCCTCAGATAGCTTCAGAGGAAGTGTTTTCCAGTGTTTAAAGATCTAAGAGATTCATCAGCCAGTACTGAGCCAGTTTACATGTTGGTACCTGGTGACAGTGGTTCAGTTAAGACACTTGACTATGGGCTTAAGGTGAAACTAAAGTTTGGAAGAGAAAAACTAAGTGAAATTTAGTTTGAAAAGTATCACCACTGGGTTTATTATACAAAAAGTCATTTTTGGCGCAAAAATATGAAAATACTGGTTTACGCTCACCTCCTCAGTGACGATGATCAGCGGGTATCTGTCCTCAGACAGGAAGTTGAAAATGCTCCAGATCTTGAAGGCGTCGTCGTTGGAGATGAACAGCTGGCTTTGGTCCATGTTTTTTCTGGAGCACAGCGTCCAGCACATTTTGTTAAAGTCCTGACGGTCAAAATTATCTGTCACCTGCAGCAGAACAGAACAACAGCGCTGGTGAGTCAGAGTTCACAAGTTCAGAACAGTTTGTTTTCTGAGATGCTGTACAGTTTGTAGGAAGATGAGATTAAACCTCCCAAGTTGTCAAATGTTCTCCGTGCTGACGTCTCCAATAGTAAAACATGTTGGTCAGCGGTTCCCAAACTGTTTGGCTTGCAACCCTTTAAAGTGAAGTACATGAGCTTCATTTTTCTTTAGGCTGTGGGCCGAAGAGCAATCATCCTTTCATTTATCTTGTGAAAGGGACCCTCAATCTGGAAACCACTGCGGCCCTGATGCCCAATTTGCGAAGCACTGCTCAAGCTAGAAGATTTTTTTTTTTAATATTAGTGTCTCCACTTTCTAACTAATCACTTTTCCTTTTTTAAAACAAGTTGTAACAAGTGGCTTTGTCAATGTTACTAAATTGTGTCCTATCATTTATAGATGAGTTATAATCCATTAATGAGAACAACTTTTGCCAGGTTGCCAGGTTCAGGAAGTTGCCAGGTTGTGACTGATTATTGTTTTGCCGCTTGCAAAGGATCTGGATCAAAATCAATGTATTCATAACTCATAGAAGTTAGCGATATATTAACAAATGTAGAAATCAGACAAATGATTTCTACACAACATGGCAACCAAATATTTCTTATCAATGGCTTACTGCTTATAAATCATAAAACCCTGTATAAAGTCTGATGTATTCGTACAAATTAGGATATAACTTTATTAAAACAGGCCAGGTCGTTGAATATTTGTAACATATGGTAGAAAAAAGATGTTAAAACATCGTCAACATAGAAAGTTAATGTGTTTTTATGTGAACTTAACGTCCACATAAAAACACATTAACTTTCTATGTTGACGGTGTATTTTCCTTACTAGAGAGATGCCACGTATACTGTCAAAACAAAAGTGAAAGGAGAGTGGTCTCCAGAGAAAAAATAAAAATCTCGAGTTAAATGCGAGGAAAGCTCTTGAAAAGGTACAATCGGAGCTGTGGAGGGGAAATGTTCTCCTCGAGCCGCTGAACAGTGACATCTCCATGGAGACTGCTGGCAGGCCGATTAGAAGCACATCTCGTCCTGCTGGCAGTCGTCCCGTCAAAAAAACACCAGAAAACCCCCAGAAGTGACACTGAAACTGAACTCACCAAGCGTCACATTAAAAATTTTACTACTCAAAACTACCAGCATCATAAATGTGAGATGGTGCGGTCGTTAGTGTGGTCTGAGCAGCCAGCGATGCAGAACCTGGTTTAATAACCACAATGTTCTCCTCCACACATGTACATAAATAATAAAATAATATCAGATATGTGAGCAGCTATAACAGGAGGCAGTGCGCAAAAATAAATAAATAACATGTTTACTGTGCAACGTGACAGATCTGAGGTTATTCTGCTCTTGTATCTTGGTCAACAAACAACTTTCTATAACAGTTTATTTGAGTTGAAGCCAAGACGGCACAGTCAGGTATCAGGAGTGATCGACAGGAACACTGCAGCCAGATAATTATTATACCTCTACGTATAATATACCTACCTATAGTATACCTTATGAATTTCCAACTTCTATAACAGAAATGTTTAGGGGCTATTAGTGAAGATATCATGTTTAAATATTACTTATTCTGGAAGTTAAAGTCACCTATACAAACAGCAATTCAGTAAAAGTCTTAAATTATCTGATATTTATTGTAATTAACTATCAATAATACAATTAAAGGTAGATTATATTATGAATCAACCGATTTTTGGCCTGGACAATTGTCAGATCCCATACTCAGCATTTGTTTGTCAATCAGAATGAGTTTGCGATAAATAAATTGATTTGAAAGTGCACTACTTTGGCTCTGATGCAGTCACTAGTAACTAAAGCTATCATAATAGATTCAGCGGAATAAAAAGTACAATTTTTGCCTCCAAAATGTAGTGGAGTAGAAGTGTAAAGTATCAGAAAATGAGTACAAGTACCTCAAAATTGTAGTTAAGTACATTTACAGTACATACTTGAGTAAATGTACCTCTGATGAGAAACAAGTCCCCATCTACTTTAGTTGTTTAGGGGAATGCTGTACCACTGTTCTGCTGTGAAGCTCCAGAAATTCACTCAACTTTCCATCAGCATGAGGGTGAGAAGATAATGACTGAATTTTAGGAATTGGAATTTTGTGCAAAAATAAGACCACCCTGCCTCCAAGTGGGCCACGGTGACGACTCGCATCCAACCCGTAACAAGCACCCATCTCCCCACGGAGACTTGGCTCATGTCTGTGCAGGAAACCTGAGAGAAAGACGTTTTTGCGAAAGTCAGTGTGTGCAGCTCTCAGTATTTTTGTAGCTTCTTACTGAATCTCTTCAGTTTCTCTCATCCTGTTTGTACTTTCAAACATCTGCTGAGTTTTACTGTTTTGACATCTTCACTTTCAGCTGTTTCGGGAGTCATGTTTAGTCACTGCTGGTGAAAATACAACGTTTCCTGTAATGCTGCTTCATGATAAAATCTTTTAAATGACTAAATAACGGGGGCTTTTATTGTGACGAAGTTATAGGAAATTAAATGGTTTGTAAACGACTTGGCAGCGCCAATTTTTTTTAGCGGTGATTCTTCAATAGCACTGCGGGGATCAAAACAAGCCCGTCAGTGTAATTATTTTCATTTTCTGTGCAGTGAGGGACATTCAGCCAGAGTGAACGACTGCAGTTGGAGTGAACTTTCCTACAGCTACACAGGATCTGATGTAACTCTCTATTGTGCTAACTGAGGGTGAGTGACTGTGTGGAAACCTGTGCTGGATATTAAAGAGGTTTTATTGTTTACATGCAGTTTAAAGGCTTTCACTTTTTTGTCTGAATGCTTTTTATGTTTTGTCTGATTTTTTGTTAGTTTTTTTAATTTTAACAATAATTCTCAGAGTTGACAGGTAAAACACTGAACTGACATTAATTCAAGCTGAACACAACTGCTGTTTCTTTTTTGTAAGAAAAAAAAACTACTCAACTCAAGGTACATGTGGTGTTTACAGTCTAAAAATAGATTTGGAGAGTGTCACTGTGAAAACACCTCTGGTCTGTCCTGTAACTCAGCAGTGTGACTATCTCTCATGTGAGGATGAGGATGTTCCGGTTCAGTCTTTATCATCCTGCTGCTGTTAGACTGACTGAGTCAGCGCAGACTGTCTGCAGAGAGTCATGCTGGCAGGCTGACAGATGGGGAGGGGACAGTAGTGAGGTTGTGACAGTTGGATTTGTTATGAAAGAGCTTCTTCTAACATTGATGTGTCATGCTCGTCTTGTTTGTCTTTGTCCTCGTGGCTCGCTGGATTTTGCTCTGTCTTTTTCTGTTCCTCTACACTCGAACAATGAGAGCCTTGTGAGTGCTGCCTCCCCTCCTGCTCCTTCTCCACTGCCACATGTTCATTAGGATTCAGGATCCAAACTGCAGCCTTATCTCCTGCATCCCAAACCTGCAGAGGCATTTACAGCTCACACAGAAACTCCACAGAGGAAAAACTGTGGTGTGGTGTCTGGTTAAACAGCAGGACAATCAAAATCCTTGTTACCAGTTAAACAGGATCATCAGCTACTTAATAACAGGTTCTGTTGTAAATGAAACCACCAGCAAAGAGGGGGAGTCGAGTGTTCAGCAGATGAAGACGTAATATGAAATGAAAGTCATGTAAAAAGGAGAAATGAGAAGAGTTTTTAATGCCCATAAGCACAAAATCAGCAAAACATCTGCAGCTGTTGGTTGGGTTGTTCGTTCAACTTCAGCGACTGTTCAGCGATAGTTCTGTTCACCCAAACCAGAAGATGTACCATCACTGTCCAGTAAAACCATGCATCTCCTAATTTGGTGATTTAGATTTCTTGGGAGGTAAACTGACGGATTAAATGTTTAAATTTTACTTCTTCTTCTTATGTAACATAAATAACTGGATTATCTGATAAATGCATCATTACAAAGCTGAAAGTGGCCGTTTCAATGAGCTATTTTGGAGATACATGATAATACTTTACCACTTAACTCTTTGAACCTGATAAAAAAATAGGCGATTGACTCATTTCACATACTAGCAACAAGTTTGCCTTTCTGGAGTGTGACGCTCAATGTCATGAACATGGCAGAACACAGCTAGGGAACAGTAGAAAGTTAACGAAGTGGTTAATGCTTTGTATCTTTTTTTCAGTCTCTTTTCCAAACTAAACACAGACTGAATGATGTTCGAGTAAAGTATTTACACGCCAACATCCGTTCCTTTAACATGCTCCCTAACATCACGCCTACTCTACTGCCGAGTCATTTGACCCGGGAATGAATGCCGGTCGTACCCTTTCCCACTGAAGACAAAAATCGCTGGATCCGCCCTGCACCAAAAGTTAATGGGGTCTATTCTGGGCTGAGACCCATCCTCCATCCAAGTTTCATGGAAACCAGTTCAGTAGCTTTTGTGTAGTTGAGCGGCACTTGGCTTTGGCTCAGAGTCAGTTTTGAACAGTAGGGCGGCCGGCAGGTTACAAACAATATCGTATATCATCTAAACAGTTAAATATTTTTCAGTCTGTTTTCTAAATAAAGGAGCAATATGGCTGCAATGTCCAGTTTACAAACCTTGATTACAGCTAAACCGTATGCTAAGATGTGTTTCGGAGAACATTTTAGGTGAGAAATAGGCAGTCACATAACAGAAAATGTGGAAAAACAATATGCCGTTGATACAACAGACTGAAAATCCTTCAGATGATGCGTTTTGTGTCATTTGCCAGCAAAAAAGTGAGGTTGTCCGGTTGCAGGCCAAATGAGAGAAGTTTAACATTGTCCATTTGAATTTACTGCCAACATTGTAGTGATACAACAACGCTGGTTGAAAATCGGCAAGGTTCCTGTTTAAGTAAAACAGGTCTACAGCTGGTCATTAAGTTGGTTTCTCTCTCCTAAACACACACGCACACATACGGCATTTCAGGCTCATTGTTTCAGAGGATTGCTTGTTTCAGTGTGACGCTCCATCAAACCATAAATTGCTGAGTCCAGATCTTGAACATCACTTCTGTCATTGCTGCCAAATCAACAGACGTCAGTGATTTAGTGCTTCAGATCACTCAGCTCAACAGTCAGTCAGTCTGTGTCCTCTAATAAAGAAAAATATCAGCAGTGTGCTCTTTATTTTCTGCTGCATTGTTACTGACAAGTGAAGTAAGTCAGTGAGGATGAGAATGAAACACACACATGCGCATCATCCCCCATTACTTCCACAGGAGTAACATGGGGTTGTTTTGTTTGTTTTTATTTTGAAGGATTTCCGTTTTTAGCAGCTCCATCATGTGTAAAATAGGAGTCCTGTTTTCCTGCATTTTCAGTTTCTGGTTACACTCAGACACACACTCTCCTGCATACATACGTACACAGCTTCCTTGTGTGACCGGGTGGAGTTTCCTCGGGAGTGAGAGAAGTTGAATACACTGACCGACGCCCTCGCTCTCCACGGCCCCGTCACCTCCACTTCAATGGGTGGGTGGGACGGTTGTGTGTGGAAAAGTGTGTGTTGGGGGGGTTAATAACGTCTGCCCATGACGTCATGTTTCTCCTCCTGGAGCTTAATCCCGAGTCTACATTTCCTGAGTGAGAGTGAAGTCGATGCCACAAAGTTTAACCTCTGAATCCTGACTGAACGCCCGGTGTGTCAGTCTTTACAAACTCATGATGTGCCAACAGAACTTAATTTCAAATTGTGGAGGGGATCCAAAAGGTTTGGAAAAATAGGGCCAGGCTGAATTTTGGTATAAAGTGTACAAAATGCTTCACAAGTCTTGGTTCGTATACTAAATATCCTGTATATACGATGCTGTTGCAGTGTGTATTAAGATTTAAAACCCTTTAAGAGGACACTGTCTGTTAACGTGTGTGTGCGTCACACAGACAAGTGATGCAATGTTGTTGGCAGTAAAACTCATCGTACAACTTTCTTCAAATGTCTTAATAGCTGGAATGAGGAACTAAAGAGATAACACAGGAGGTAAAGGAAAAAACCCACAGTTGCTCAGAAGTTGCTGAGTCTGGCAGTCATTACTGAAAACAGCACTGACCATGAGAACCTCCTCCAAACAACACTCACACAATTCACTGTTAAGATCTCTCTGAGGGAAAGTCTTATTGTTTAACAGATTCATGGAAAGGACAACACCATGACGTCACGAGTGTCCGACATAAACAGTATACGTCTCTAATGAAGCGCCTAACTTCTCTGCTGAGAGTAGCTGATCAAATAAACATCCCTAATCATTCTTTCTCAATGTTCTGCCTTCAAATGGTGAACCAGTTGTTGAGTTTTAAAATTGATTTGCAAAACTGATCTGAGAGTTTACTTTTGATGTCAGCCAACAGTTGCTTTTAGTGACGTCGTCTTGTTGAACAGTCACCAAAACCCATAACTTAAACATTGTTGAGCTGCTCCTGTATATTAGCAGCTCACAGAACTGAATAACTCTCCTTTCACATAACTGCAGTTGTCAATATGACCATATTGTGATTTTTATCTTTTTAGTACCTTTTCTGTGCTGAGATGGTGGTCATGTTGGTGACGTATGTTGAGCGAGACACAAAACTAGATGATATTTTTACTTTAATTACGACAAACTGTGACTTTCTTGACTTGGAAAATAGTCTTTTAAATTGACAAACATCAGATGTATAGGTCAGGAACAGTTCAAGTGGGATCAAATCATTATTTGTCTCCATTCACTACCATACAAAGTTTTTCCAAAATAAGGTCCCATGGGGTCCACTGGAAGGGATGTGACTTCTTTACCAACTTACATATTTATGTTTTCCTACAAACTGGCAACTACCAAGACTGTTGTCGCTGACAAAACATGGATGCCACGTGATACCAACGGCGGTATACTATTGGCTCACAAACCTTGTTAGAAGCTGGAACCAGCTGTTAGAATTCTTATACAAAGATAAACAAAACAACTGAAATCTTTTCAAAATTATTAATTCACAATCATAGTAATGTTTTTAAGGAAAAGAGATAATTATTCTGCACCTTTCTTAAAGCTTTATAGATGTATAACTTTTAAAAATGATTTGTCAACATAAAACAATGTTGAAAAAGATCTACAAGGGCTCGTTTATCCCATTTATGTAGTCAACCAATTACAGTAAACTTAAATATGAGAGTATGAGCTGAACACTACAGGTATGAATGCACTGACAGATGTAAAGCTGGGAGATGTTTGTTTCATTGATGCGACGTGTCTTGTTTTTGTTTTTAATCCTGTGGACATGCTTGTGTTCCTGTTTTCCTGGGTGAGACCAGAGACAACTTTTAGTTTTTCTTTTCTAAAACAAGCTTATCAATAAGACCTTGAAGAGAATCTACTCATGACACAACAGAATTCCAGACCCATCGCCATGACAGCAGCAGCTAAGCAACAAGTCGTCCAGCGTTATGACATCACATGAGAAGAATTCCAAACAGTCAGAGTTCAATAAGAGAACGGCTCTTTCACTTGTCATGCTGCCTGACTAAACAATCGCCGCCGCTCCATTCATGCTGTGACCCGTTATGACATCATCACAGAGGGACAGAGAGGGAGCTGAATGAAGTGACTCAGTGTTCAATAACTGGTTTTGTGTTGCCGTCTCAGCTCCGCTCAGTACAATGACTGTTAAACACAATCGAGCATGTCACACACAGCACTGCAAACTATTACTATGCAACGATCAGTGGACTCCTGTTGTATGTCACCATTGTCTTCACTGAAGATTTGCTGAGTAATCAGACAACAAATCACATTTAAACAGTTCAAATGAAAAGGAAAGGCTACATAATACCAATATTTGGCTCAGAGATCAATCATGATTTCAGTA
The DNA here is from genome assembly GCF_040436345.1 of Pagrus major. NCBI lineage: Eukaryota > Metazoa > Chordata > Actinopteri > Spariformes > Sparidae > Pagrus > Pagrus major. The sequence goes on along the minus strand of NC_133222.1, from coordinate 20,469,165 downwards.
TGATATATTTAGGTAAGATTCCAACCAAACTCAGCCGGCGTGACAAATACCTTCTTTAAATACTGGATGATTAAAGAACCCCCAACAACATTAGAGTGGATAGGGATAGTGGACAGGATTTATGGCATGTTGACTTTCTCCCTGAAGTGGTTGCTGTACCTTAATACAGCGAGGAATTAACCAAATCTTAATGGCCTGCTCTACACATGGCAGATTTACACATGTACATATTCCTTCCATTTCTTAATGATGGATTTAACTGAACACCGGGGGCTGTTCAGTGACTTGGAAATGTTTTTGTATCCATCCCCTGACTTATACTTTTCAATAAGCTTTTCATGGAGTTGCGTGGAGTGTTCTTTTGTCTTAATGGTGTAATTGTAGCCAGTAATACTGACTAACTAGCAACTGGACCTTCAGACACAGGTGTCTTTATACAGTCACTTGCGACACATTCACTGCACTCAGGTGACCTCCATTTTACTAATTGTGAGACTACTAGCACCAATTGGCTTGACCTCTTTTGAATTAGGTCAGTAACTTTTAAAAGGGGCTGAGTACTTATGCAGTCACTTATTTTTCATTATATATTTTGAATTAATTGATTCCTTATTTATTTATTATTCATTCATTAAGGTTACAGCATTAGCCATGGCAGGGGTTTTAGCTGTGTGTATTTCGGGGTGAAACCGAACCACAGAAGAAAACTAACAAAAACATGGGGAAAACATTCAAGTATCGAGTTGGAAGTATCATCTGAAATGTTACAATTACCTTATCGAGGATGAACTTGTTCAGGTACGGCATGTATCCCTGGTTGGAGACGGGACCCTCGTCGTCGTCTTTAAAGTGCTCCTCCAGCGCCACGGGGTCATGTGGGATCTTCATCACTGTACATAAGTTGTGGGACAGCACCTGGAACGATGCAAAATTCTTCTGTTCATTACTGGATTATAGGACTGACTCAGGCTGGGTACTGTTAAATACATTTAGATACCAGTACTGATACCTTGACTTTTTTTTTTCTATACAAATTGTATGAAATGCTCATACAAGTGGCGAGCCCCATTTTTTCCTTGTCTTTTTCAGATCTTGGCACAGCATGCTGCATGCTTATTGGCTCATTGACGCTGATGAGATTAACCCCTTAGGTATATTTTTCGATACTCGATAGTATTGAGGCAAATTGGTCAGTGCCATAACAGTATCGAAGTTCAATACCCAGCCCTAGGAATGACTAATAATTATTTTCTTTTTTATTATTTAATTATTATTATTATTATTATTATTATGAGTCTATGAATTGTTTAGTCTAAACATTTTCAGAAAACAGTGAAAAATGTTTATTACTTAAGAGATAAATGCACATGATGTCTTAATATGTCTTGTTTTGTCCAACCAACAGAGTCATCAAAGTCAATTTACGAGCCGTAACAGTTGTATGACGTCTTCTGTGTCATCAAAGGAGCTTTAAGTTTGGGAATACTACTGAAGTGACATAATTTGAGCTTGGAGCTAACAGATTTTTAAAATAGAACTTCAGTGTTGTAGTCAAGACAACCCAAAGCGAGACGAAGTCATCATTCACACCAGTGTATCTATACCAAGGCAAGATCAAGACCAAAGTAGGATAAGACCGAGTCATTACCAAGACCAGAGTGTATCGAGACGGAGACAAGACCAAGTCAAGACCAGGACCACTGAGAGTCCAACACTGTATGATATACAATACAATGTGGAAAATGCAAATCATAGAGGTAGGTTCCTAACATTGACCCGACACAATACAATTTTTTGGGCAAACGTCAGGTTTTCTTGGTGACTCGTCTTCTCATCATCTCCCATCTTGAGTTACAGCATGTATCAAACAATTTGGGAGTCCTCTTTGTCTGAGGCCGAGACAAGACTGAGTATAAATGTGGTTGATTCGGATGCGAGACCAAAACCTTCAAAAAGTGGTCTTGAGACTGATCAAGTATTACAAGTTTACTGACCAAAAGTGAGGAAGCTTCACCTGGTGTTTCAGCTAACTGAGCAGTGTGGTTTCAGATGGCCGTCGTCTGTTCACTAGTGTGTGACAGTATCTTAAATTAAAATAGAAAAAAAAAACTTGAAATATTCTGCTCTTACAAAATAATTACTTCCTCAAATGTGATGTGCTCCAGGAACTGTCAGAGCTACTTCAGTATATACAGAGTTATTTAAA